>NC_086326.1:45783880-46106693 GCF_036172605.1 Pelobates fuscus
CCTTGCACCGGCCCTGCACACACTGCATTCACACACTGCATTCATACACACACACGCTGCATTCATGCACACACACGCTGCATTCATGCACACACACGCTGCACTCATACACACACGCTGCACTCATACACACACGCTGCACTCATACACACACACATACGCACACACTGCATTCATTATACACACACTGTAAATAAATATTCAATTAATATATTTTTTTTAGGATCTAATTTTATTTAGAAATTTACCAGTAGCTGCTGCATTTCCCACCCTAGTCTTATACTCGAGTCAATAAGTTTTCCCAGTTTTTTGGGATAAAATTAGGGGCCTCGGCTTATATTCGGGTCGGCTTATACTCGAGTATATACGGTATATGTTTAGTTTAGATTGCTTATTATAGTTAAGATATTAATTTGTATATACAATTTGTCTCAATCTTAATCTGTTTCTACTGTTTCAATGCTATTTTAATTAAATAGACTGGGCAAGTAATGTTAGGTTGATGCATACACATTTCTAGATATCATTAAGTCTTTCAATGGTTTGTGCTAAGTACTAGGAAAGGTAACATTAAATATGGATTTTACCAATATGAACCCCCCAAATAAGCTCTCATCTCACTATAATATATGGCTATGAGTTATGTCGCGAACATAAAATTTTCCGTTCGCAAACGGCGAACGAGAACTACCGCAAATGTTCGCGAACGGACGAACCGGGCGAACCGCCATAGACTTCAATAGTCAGGCAAATTTTAAAACCCACAGGGACTCTTTCTGGCCACAATAGTGATGGAAAAGTTGTTTCAAGGGGACTAACACCTGGACTGTGGCATGCCGGAGGGGGATCCATGGCAAAACTCCCATGGAAAATTACATAGTTGATGCAGAGTCTGGTTTTAATCCATAAAGGGTATAAATCACCTAACATTCCTAAATTGTTTGGAATAACGTGCTTTAAAACATCAGGTATGATGTTGTATCGATCAGGTAGTGGAAGGGTTACGCCCGCTTCACAGTGACAGACCAAACTCCCCGTTTAACGCACCGCAAACAACCGCAAACAGTCCATTTGCACAACCGCAAACTCCCCATTTGCACAAGGTTGGATACCAAGCTAGCCATGTCCTGTTCCTTGTCCTCACTGATGTCATTGAAGGTCTCTTCCTCCACCCAGCCACGTACAACACCAAGGGTCCCCGAAAGGTGACAACAAGCCCCCTGTATTTTTTTTTTTTAAATGAACACTACTGTTACACCAGATTTGAGTTGCACTGATGTGACACTGTGCCCTGGCAGGCCCTGAAACGCACACGTGTGAAGGAAACTGACTGCTATTATTTCACAGTCAAATTTCTAGTTTTTTTTAATGTACACTACTGTTACACCAGCGATTGGCCCACGTCATGCCTACGCCCCCAAAACGTTCGTGTGTGGGGGTGCTGGAATGACGTGGGCCAATGGGAGCCTGAATCAACTTTTGGCTCCCACTGCCCCTATAAGAGCGAGCTCGTGACTCGAGCCGTGCTCCTAGTGCCAGGTGGGCCACGTAACCGATCACTGCGGTCAGTGCACGCGGCTAAGTCAGAAGAGGAGATCAAGCCGCATGCGGCTCGTGTGGAAGCAGGAGTGATCCAGCCACGTGCGGCTCAAGCTTAGGAGCCAGGTCGGTCCCAGGATAAGGTAAATACAGCCACAACCACTTATCCCAATCACACACCTTTCCTAATGTCCTATCCCATTAAAAGCATATTACCGCGTATTTAATAAAACAGATAGACCCCCTACTTCATCCAGGTTACCGATCGATGGTTCGATATTCTGAGCCCTCTCTGATTTACTGTACACGACTATTCGATATTCCCACAAATTTTATATAGCATTTTATGTTTGTTTGAGACCACCTTAAAAATTTTGAATATTGCTAAAAATCATGATCACTATATACTTTCTCTACAAACCTCTAAAACAAACCAAACTACTCATCCATCCGCTATACCACTTTATCCCACCTAGAACTAGTGCCCAGTTAAAATACTTGACTCTTACTTACCCACACTCAGTCATGCCACACACGTTTCACCACTACTCTCACTGATCCCTCTGACTACGGCTAAATTCATCTTCTACCTCAGAACACTACTCCTAAGATTGGGTTGTATCCATGTCTCGGGTCTTTCATTTAGAATAAGGGCAGCTTCGGTCTCCTTCAACACTGACACTCCAGTGCATATTATTAAAAGATTGGGCAGATGGAAATCCTCGGTCTACAACCGATATATACCGATATAATGAGGAAAGCTTTTAAAAGTTTGGCTTGTAAATTTGATGCAATAAGTGTGTTTTTCTTTAATACCTTTTCACCCTCTTTGCATGAACCCGATTTACATATATTACTAATATGTTTCTGAACATATATATTATATTATTCACTCACTCACTCACTCTCTGGGCCGGCCTAAGACTTCATGCTGCCTAGGTCCAACGATAAATGACTATGGGGGATACTGTATAATAAACACAGGTTACTGGCTATGGGAAGATAATGTATAATAAGCACAGGTTACTGGCTATGGGAGGATAATGTATAATAAACACAGGTTACTGGCTATGGGGGGGGGATAATGTATAATAAACACAGGTTACTGGCTATGGGAGGGATAATGTATAATAAGCACAGGTTACTGGCTATGGGAGGATAATGTATAATAAACACAGGTTACTGGCTATGGGAGGATAATGTATAATAAACACAGGTTACTGGCTATGGGAGGATAATGTATAATAAGCACAGGTTACTGGCTATGGGATGATAATGTATAATAAACACAGGTTACTGGCTATGGGGGATAATGTATAATAAACACAGGTTACTGGCTATGGGGTGTAATGTATAATAAACACAGGTTACTGGCTATGGGGTGTAATGTATAATAAACACAGGTTACTGGCTATGGGGGGATAATGTATAATAAACACAGGTTAGTGGCTTTGGGAGGATAATGTATCATAAACACAGGTTACTGGCAATGGGGGATAATGTATAATAAGCACAGGTTACTGGCTATGGGGGGATAATGTATAATAAACACAGGTTACTAGTTGTGGGGGATAATGTATAATAAACACAGGTTACTGGCTATGGGGGAGAATGTATAATAAACACAGGTTACTGGCTATGGGAGGGATAATGTATAATAAGCACAGGTTACTGGCTATGGGAGGATAATGTATAATAAACACAGGTTACTGGCTATGGGGGGGGATAATGTATAATAAACACAGGTTACTGGCTATGGGAGGATAATGTATAATAAACACAGGTTACTGGCTATGGGAGGATAATGTATAATAAGCACAGGTTACTGGCTATGGGATGATAATGTATAATAAACACAGGTTACTGGCTATGGGGGATAATGTATAATAAACACAGGTTACTGGCTATGGGGTGTAATGTATAATAAACACAGGTTACTGGCTATGGGGGGATAATGTATAATAAACACAGGTTACTGGCTATGGGGGGATAATGTATAATAAACACAGGTTAGTGGCTTTGGGAGGATAATGTATCATAAACACAGGTTACTGGCAATGGGGGATAATGTATAATAAGCACAGGTTACTGGCTATGGGGGGATAATGTATAATAAACACAGGTTACTAGTTGTGGGGGATAATGTATAATAAACACAGGTTACTGGCTATGGGGGAGAATGTATAATAAACACAGGTTACTGGCTATGGGAGGGATAATATATAATAAACACAGGTTACTGCTATGGGAGGGATAATGTATAATAAACACAGGTTACTGGCTATGGGAGGGATAATGTATAATAAACACAGGTTACTGGCTATGGGGGGATAATGTATAATAAACACAGGTTACTGGCTATGGGGGATAATGTATAATAAACACAGGTTACTGGTTGTGGGGGGATAATGTATAATAAACACAGGTTACTGGTTGTGGGGAGATAATGTATAATAAACACAGGTTACTGGCTATGGGGGGGATAATGTATAATAAACACAGGTTACTGGCTATGGGAGGGATAATGTATAATAAACACAGGTTACTGGCTATGGGGGGATAATGTATAATAAACACAGGTTACTGGCTATGGGGGGATAATGTATAATAAACACAGGTTACTGGTTGTGGGGGGATAATGTATAATAAACACAGGTTACTGGTTGTTGGGAGATAATGTATAATAAACACAGGTTACTGGCTATGGGGGAGTTAATGTATAATAAGCACAGGTTAATGGCTATGGGGGATAATGTATAATAAACACAGGTTACTGGCTATGGGAGGATAATGTATAATAAACACAGGTTACTGGCTATGGGAGGATAATGTATAATAAACACAGGTTACTGGCTATGGGGGATAATGTATAATAAGCACAGGTTACTGGCTATGGGGGGATAATGTATAATAAACACAGGTTACTAGTTGTGGGGGATAATGTATAATAAACACAGGTTACTGGCTATGGGGGATAATGTATAATAAGCACAGATTACTGGCTATAGGGGGATAATGTATAATAAACACAGGTTACTAGTTGTGGGGGATAATGTATAATAAACACAGGTTACTGGCTATGGGGGGATAATGTATAATAAACACAGGTTACTGGCTATGGGAGGGATAATGTATAATAAACACAGGTTACTGGCTATGGGAGGGATAATGTATAATAAACACAGGTTACTGGCTATGGGGGGATAATGTATAATAAACACAGGTTACTGGCTATGGGGGATAATGTATAATAAACACAGGTTACTGGTTGTGGGGGGATAATGTATAATAAACACAGGTTACTGGCTATGGGGGATAATGTATAATAAACACAGGTTACTGGTTGTGGGGGGATAATGTATAATAAACACAGGTTACTGGTTGTGGGGAGATAATGTATAATAAACAGGTTACTGGCTATGGGAGGGATAATGTATAATAAACACAGGTTACTGGCTATGGGAGGGATAATGTATAATAAACACAGGTTACTGGCTATGGGGGGATAATGTATAATAAGCACAGGTTACTGGCTATGGGGGGATAATGTATAATAAACACAAGTTACTGGCTATGGGAGGATAATGTATAATAAACACAGGTTACTGGCTATGGGGGATAATGTATAATAAACACAGGTTACTGGCTATGGGAGGATAATGTATAATAAACGCAGGTTACGGGCTGTGGGGGATAATGTATAATAAACACAGGTTACTGGCTATGAGAGGGATAATGTATAATAAACACAGGTTACTGTCTATGGAGGATAATGTATAATAAACACACACAAAAAAAAATGAATGCAGCTTCAGAATTACCGTATATACTCGAGTATAAGCCGACCCGAATATAAGCCGAGGCCCCTAATTTTATCCCAAAAAACTGGGAAAATTTATTGACTCGAGTATAAGACTAGGGTGGGAAATGCAGCAGCTACTGGTACATTTCTAAATAAAATTAGATCCTAAAAAAAATATATTAATTGAATATTTATTTACAGTGTGTGTATAATGAATGCAGTGTGTGCGTATGTGTGTGTGTATGAATGCAGTGTGAGTGTATGAGTGCAGCGTGTGTGTATGAGTGCAGCGTGTGTGTATGAGTGCAGCGTGTGTGTATGAGTGCAGTGTGTGTGTGCATGAATGCAGTGTGTGTGTGCATGAATGCAGTGTGTGTGTGTATGAATGCAGTGTGTGAATGCAGTGTGTGCAGGGCCGGTGCAAGGATATTTGCCGCCGTAGGCAAAAAAAATTTTGCCGCCCCCTCCCCCCCCATATGTCCTGACTTCCCCTCCTCCTCCCTCAGTGGTCCTTACCTCCCCACCCCCGTGTTCCTTCACCCCCCCCCAGTGGTCCTGACTCACCCCTCCCCTAGTGGTCCTTACCCTCCCCTCCCCTAGTGGTCCTTACTTCCCCCTCCCCTCCCATAGTGGTCCTTATCCCACCCCCTCCCTCTCATAGTGGTCCTTATCCCCCTTCTCCCTCCCATAGTGTTCCTTATCCCCCCCCATCCCTCCCATAGTGGTCCATATACCCCCCCTCCCTCCCATAGTGGTCCTTATACCCCCCCTCCCTCCCATAGTGGTCCTTATCCCACTCCCTCCCTCCCATAGTGGTCCTTATACCCCCCCTCCCTCCAATAGTGGTCCTTATCCCCCCCCTCCCTCCCATAGTATTCCTTATCCCACCCCCTCCCTCCCATAGTGGTCCTTATCCCACCCCCTCCCTCCCATAGTGGTCCTTATCCCCCCCTCCCTCCCATAGTGGTCCTTATCCCCCCCCCTCCCTCCCATAGTGGTCCTTATCCCCCCCCTCCCTCCCATAGTGGTCCTTATCCCCCCCCTCCCTCCCATAGTGGTCCTTATACCCCCCCTCCCTCCCATAGCGGTCCTTATACCCCCCCCCTCCCATAGTGGTCCTTATACCCCCCCCCCCCTCCCATAGTGGTCCTTATACCCCCCCCCCCCTCCCATAGTGGTCCTTATCCCCCTTTTTTTTGTTATTAGTAATTTTTTTTATTATTATTAATTTTGTATTATTATTTCGTATTTTATTTATATTATTTTTTTTTTCGTCCCCCCTCCCTGCTTGATATATGGCAGGGAGGGGGGCTCTCCTTCCCTGGTGGTCCAGTGGCAGTTCAGTGGGGGGGAGAGGAGGGCTGGCAGAGCTGTACTTACCTGTTCTGCAGCTCCTGTCAGCTCTCTCCTCCTCTGCGCCGTCCGTTCTGCTCTTCTGTCAGCTCCCAGTGTAAATCTCGCGAGAGCCGCGGCTCTCGCGAGATTTACACTGGGAGCTGACCGAGGTGCTGACCGGACGGCACAGAGGAGGAGAGAGCTGACAGGAGCTGCAGGACAGGTAAGTTACAGCTCTGCCAGCCCCCCTCTCCCCCCAGTCTGTATTATGGCAATGCAAATTGCCATAATACAGACCTTGACTCGAGTATAAGCCGAGTTGGGGTTTTTCAGCCCAAAAAATGGGCTGAAAAACTCGGCTTATACTCGAGTATATACGGTAATCTAAATTGTATGCTGTCTAGGAGGTGGGAGGGCCTGGAGGGAGGGTCTGCTGCTGATTGGCTGGAATGTGTCTGCTGACTGTGAGGTACAGGGTCAAAGTTTACTCAATGATGACGAATAGGGGGCCGTCCGAACATCGCATATGTTCGCCGTCCGTGGCGAACAAGCTATGTTCGCCAGGAACTATTCGCCATCGAACTGTTCGGGACATCACTAATGGCTATCTGAATATGCTGAAGTAGCAAAGAACTCCGTTTTCAGAGTAAGGATAGTGGTTGCGAGTTGTTTTTTTGTGATTGTCCACGAGTCACAAGGATCAAGGTGTTTCAGCTATTGTGGTGGTATCCTCAGGGATTTTAGATGGAATGTGTGGCTCCTTGGGCGTTCTGCTAAAATTAGGCCCCCTCTTTAATAGCATGTTTGAGTATAGTTATTGTGCCGCTTTCTTTTACCCTAAATATCCCCCTATTTACTGCTCCCTTGGGTATTTTATCTTATATCTTTTAAGGAGGGCCCTGGACAAGTGCCTACGTTCCTCAAGGCATTACTCCAGTATTCTGGTGGATTAGAGGGTGTTTGACCAGCATTTAGATTATATTTTCCTAGAAAATGTATTATTCAGTTTTATCTTCAAATTTCACCGCATGCTCAAAATAACAACATATAAATAAATAATAGGACAAGTACATTCGTCATTCTTCTGCCCGCCGAGAGAAAGGCGAGAATCACTGCTGTTCAGAAATATGAATGTTTAAAATCTTACAAAATCAGGTATATTCATTATTCCGCTAGTTTATTTTTTTTAGTGTGAAATAATGTCAGCTCATGTTGTGCTACTCCATGTGAAATATTCACCAATCCATTGTTTATTTTAGACATTTGAAGAGTCGGCTGTGTTACATGAAGTTATATCACTTTGAGCTAGGATATATGGTAAAGACAAAAGTATGCAGACAAATGATTGTCAAATATTTAATTCCAGAATAATTGATATGCAGTTGGACCCCTTCTGATATTTGTCTGACAGTTTCCATTCTTCCTGTACTGTATACTAGTTAATTGCTGCTTCCTGTACTGTATACTAGTTAATTGCTGCTTCCTGTACTGTATACTAGTTAATTACTGCATGGGTGCAGGAACTTGTTTTAACTCAACCAGGGCCGGTGCAAGGACTTCTGTCTACACAGGCGAAGACAAATTTTGCTGCCCCCAAAATTTATCTTCACCTGTCTGTCTAATATTCCCACTTTTGCCCCTCTTACCCATTCCTTTGCCTCCTTTGTGCATCTTACCACCTTTTTCTCTTGTTTTCCCTTTTTGTATATTGTATCCCCTGTTTGGCATTCTTTTTTATGTGTTTTGTGTCTTCATCCCACTTTTCTTTACCCCCTTGCGTCACACACTCACTTGCTCATACACACACACACACACACACACACACACACACACTGACCATTACACACATACTGCTCACACACACACACACACACACACTGCTTATACACACACACAGCACTTGCACTGCTAATACACACTCACTGGCTCTAACAGACACACACAAACAAACAAACAGTCTCTTACACACACTGCTAATACACACTCACTGGCTGTAACACACACACAGTCTCTTACACACACACTAACTCTTACACACACACACACACACACACTGGCTCTAACACACACACTAACTCTTAGACACACACACTAACACACACACACTAACTCTTAGACACACACACTAACACACACACACTAACTCTTACACATACACACACACACACTCTAACTCTTACACATACACACACACACACTAACTCTTACACATACACACACACACACTAACTCTTACACATACACACACACACACTAACTCTTACACATACACACACACACACACACACTAACTCTTACACATACACACACACACACACACACACTAACTCTTACACATACACACACACATACACACACACACACTAACTCTTACACACACATACACACACACACACTAACTCTTACACACTAACTCTTACACACACATACACACACACACACTAACTCTTACACACACATACACACACACACTAACTCTTACACACACACACTGGCTCTAACACATACACACACACAGACTTACTGTTTCTTATAGTTGCCAAACAGAGGTCCCGCTGCACTGTTGTAGCGTTCCTCCTCTCTCCACAGCAGTTGGCCGCCGGGATATGATGTCACATATCCCAGCAGCCTGTAGGTCAGGACGAGATTCGCCGCGGTCGCTCCTCGGTGCTCCGCCCCCCTCCCTCAGTGGCTGCACGTTTCCCAGCCAGCTGAGCAGATTGCTGCAGAAATTGACCGGCGGGAGCGGAGTTCTCCGTGCTCCCGCCGGTCACTTGGACATTTTTGCGCCCCTCGGGTCCGTGCGCCCTAAGGCGGCGGCTTGTGCCGCCTTATGGTAGCGCCGGCCCTGAACTCAACACATATAGTCTTTGAGGTTAGGCAAATTAGATTTGGCATTCCAAATCACACTAAAAGTGTTCAAAAACCTTTCTGCATGGTCCTCACTTTGGCCTCAATTTAATATATTTTCTAAATGATTAAATACTGTTGGATTCATCTACAAAATTTCCCATAGACTTTAACCCCTTAAGGACAAATGACATGTGTGACATGTCATGATTCCCTTTTATTCCAGAAGTTTGGTCCTTAAGGGGTTAATGGTGACATCTATAGATAAATCACTTGGAAACTCTTTCAACAGAATTGAATAATTTGGAAAGCTTATTAAATCAAGGCCTCTCTGAGAATTGTCATACTGAAACAGGAAATGGCCTTGAGAAAACTGTTGCCATAAAATTGGAAGCAATGAATCCTCTAGAATGTTATTATATGTAGTACAATTCACATTTTCCTCCCCGGAGACTAATAAGCAAAGTAGGAACAAATAATCAAGATCATTATTTTTTGGGGATCGGGTGCCAAAAAAAGACACTGGGAGGGGGACCATAAAAATAGAAACCCAAGAGAGAGGTGCTTTAAGCAACAGGTTGTAGTCTACAAATCCCAGAATTCCAAGCATTTGTATGGGGAGTTCACAGGATAATGATTAGAGCAACCTCGGAATTGGGTGTTTGGTGAATAAATCCCATGTGATATATTAGCTTTTCAATTCCATTAAAGTAAATGTTTACATCTATCTATTAAATGTGATATTCCTCAAATTTTAGCAGCTGTCGTGGCCTACATTTTCATATTATGCACAGTTATGTAATCAACAGTAGAGCAAAATATCGCAATAAGCTGCAGTAATATTAATGTGATACATGTTTTTATATACTTTACGTGCAGTCTATACGCTGCTGGAGATAAGTATATATAATGCTTGAAAATTAATTGGCAAAACCTTATTAAAATAATTATCCTAAAATTACCGTACTCACATTTCTGTTCACAGTGAAGCACATATCCTATTTGTTTCATTCTGTTAATTTCCTCACTGTTCATTTCTCACTCATTATGAACTTGAAGAAAAAGATTGAGCTATTCATGGAACTGTGAGTTACCCAATGGTTTTGCTAATTTTAGGCTAATTCGCCTAGTTGGAAGATTCTGAAAGACAATTTTTTTCCAAATTAGTTGTGCAGGCTTACAGTTTGCAACATTGTTATCAACTTCTTATTTAGCGAATCAACACATATTAACTCAGTCTTTTTTTAATAGATAGATAAAAATATAATAGATGAGTTAAAATATGCAAATAAAAACCTCCAAAATAATAAAACAGATATTTAGTTTTTTCTTTTTGTGCAAATCCTCATACATTACATTATATATAATAAGACTTTAGTTTTGCCAACTCCATGAAATAACTTAGCGGGGTCTCATTATGGTCTATAAAGTCTAATGTATTGGACATGATTAAGTTAGTGCTGCAATGGTTAAGTTGTAGTTGGAAGGACTGACGAGTTCTCTGTGTGCAGCCTCAGTTCTCAAAGCAGGGTGTTTTTTGTGACTTATGTTTACTTATTAAAATAAACTTAAGAAAGTAAAATTTTAAATGTTGTTAAATAAACTACAACATCCAGAAAGTTTTGCTGTGCTTTGTATACTTGGGCATTTGTTTTTGTAATGATTTGTTTTTGGACTAATTTGTTTTTGGACAAAAATCAGCTTTTGCATATTTGTCCGTATTCCGAATGGGAACCTGACTGAACGAAAGAACGAATACGCACCGAACAATATTCTTCCATGCGGCCTTTGTTTATTCGTTCATCCTGATGATGCGTTTTGCCTTTTGCATTACAGTCTGTACTCTGTATGTGCTTTCTGATAGCATCTACAATAATTGTGTTATTGCACAGTGTACTGCAGGATGAGATGATCAGAAAGGGAACATTAAGTAATCAGCAAGAAGGAAGTGTTTTAGAATGGAGGAGAAAGAACAGAAGAGAAGAGTTAACATGCAGAATGACACAATTATTCAATTTGTTTCGGGTATGAAAAAATACTTTTGCTTAATTATGCCAAAAACTGTAAAATGTATAAATGCTATGCAGAGCAACCAAAGCTACATCTTCTTATGAACATTCAGAAGCAGATTCTAGATGCTGTCGTTGTTTCCTGCCTTGATTATTGTAATCCTCTGCTTGTTGGACTGAACGGTGCCCCGATGTCCCCTTTACAGTCCATAATGAACGCTTCTGCCAGACTCATCTACTTTACATCCAGCAACTCTTGCACATCACAGCTCTGTCAGTCTCTACACGGGCTTCCTGTTTCATTTAAGATTTGAATCAAAGTTCTTGTGCTTACTTACAAAGCTCTTCATAACTGCTACTCTACTTACACAAACCCCCTCATTAGTAGATTTTCTCCAGTCTGGCCTCTTCACTCTGTCGAAAACCTGTTACTGTCATGTTCTCGCACTTTACCCTAGACTCTCACCTGCAGGACTTTTCCAGATCTGCTCCCTTCTAATGGAAGACCCTCCTGCGGAATATCCGACTCTTCCCATTTCTGCATTCAATCAAATACTCCCTTAAAATCAGCTCACCGCTTAACACACCTTATCCCTTATTACCCCCCTCTGTTGTCTTCCATCTACCGTGCTCCCTCATCTCAGACATTTCCCATCCTCAGCTGCATACAGATCACTTGTTTTCATTACTTCCCTTTGTGTGTTTCTCTCTCATCCCTTTAGATCAGTGGTGCCCAAAGGTAGATCCCCAGATGTTTTAAAATGGCAACCTGTTGTAGAACTACAACTCCCATGATGCTTTGTCATTCTAAATAAAGGCAAAGCATCATGGAAGTGGTAGTTATACAACAATTTGTAATCTCGAGAGCTACCTTTTGGACACCCCTGCTTTAGATGTTAAGCTCATTTGGGCAGGGCACTTTCCACCTACTGTTCTGTATGTCTCTCTATTGTACAGCCCTGTGTAATATGGCGCTTTATAAATAATTTAATTGTATAGAGCTCCTGCATCACTACAGTAATATATATGCATATTTTACATTTTATATTATTATATCCAGTCACTGTATATTATGTTCTCTTTAATTAGCAAATATGTTTTAATCAAAACATAGTCAGCAGAACGTGTGGTTTTTTTTTTTTTTTAGATCTATAATATCTTGTAATGATGTCCTCTTGGATATAAGTTTCAGCATGAACAGGTTAAAATATAAAATGTTCTATACACTTATTGGAATGCCAGAGATATACCCAATGTTTACTCTCTCAGAAAATGAAACGTTAAACAATACAGCACCTGCTCTGGAACCCCAGTCTCCTCATAAAACAGAAAGGTGGCTTTGAAGCCGTAGACAAATTTAGGAGGCCCAGGGAGAATACTGATGTAATGCTGTGCTTAAAAGCCAAGAAGCCAGCTGGAGCCTCAGACTTATGGTCTGATATTTATGAAAATTCCTGAACATTACTTACAAATAAGAAACCAACAAGATTTATGACACACTACACTCTCTGGAGCAAACTTTGTTGAACTTTTTCTTGAGATGGGCTGTAGATCTTTAAGATATATATGCAGGAGAACCAGACAATGTTAAAAAAGTAACGTAACATGAAACAGTATGTGGTGGCGGTGTTAAACTTTAAAACTAATGAGGCAACAATATTGTTCTCTGTAAAAGTATTTTTCTGTGCAATCTAATACTTAATCAGTTTAGAAAACCACGCCGTTTGCAAAAGTCTGTAATATAAACTGCTCAATTTTAACATGACACTAGAAACACCATGTATTGAAGTGGTTATGGTGCAAGCCTGCCAGGATACTACGAGTCCCATGTTTGTAAAATCATAATCAAGTGTTCTGACATAATTTCCTTGCTTGCTAGGGTTTACCACTTGCCCATATTTCCTCAGACATCTATATGTACCACATGCCAGTAGGTACATGAAAAGCGCCATGTGGCAGTATGTAGAATCCATGAGCTGCGAGAGGAAAAAACTAAATAATTCTGGAGATTCCATAGAGATCATTGCTGTGGTTGAATTAATAATAAGAGCTATCCTGCTTGATAACTCCTGGTGAGAGTTCAAGATACACCTGGATTTTCAATGAGAATAAATCAATGGTAACATCTTCATTTTAAAAGTCATTAGTATTACTATAATTTGGAACTGTAGTGACCTAGCGTCCTGCCAGGGTATATAGTTGAACTGTTTGCAAATAGTTTTTCAAATTAACGGGGGTCTACCGATCAGCTAGTCTTCTGTTGCGGGAAGCCCCTGGCATTGAGCAAGGATCGCAGGTGCAGTGCTTAGCACATTAGCTGACCTGACACACTCACTCAATGAGTTGGTCTTGTATAGCAGGGCTTATGACATAGAAGGTAACTGCTCGGGAAGAGACTGTGACCAAACCCTAAGTAAGTTATCAAACCATTCACAAATAGTTTGTCTACTTATTCTGGGACTGCACCAGGGCATTTCTGCCACTATAAGCACTACAGTGGGCTGTTGTGGTTATGGTACTTGGAGTATGCCATTAACAATACTGAATTGGGGGGCGTGGCCTGGCGGCGGTACTGAGCGGACGCATGTGCTGAGCGCTCCGCTCCGACGGCACCCACAAAGGAGAAATTTGGCAAATAGCCACTGAAAAACGGGGCCCCATATACCCCAACGATCATGTCACAAGCTAAGGGGAAGGGCAAGGCGGAAAAAGCCGACCGGAGTACCTTCTTTACCTCCCGTACACACCAAGGGAGACAGGCCACGCTGCAGGGGGAAGCCCAAGATGGCGCCGAGGAGGCTGGAGAACAGCAGCATGCTGTAATGGAGGCGGATGCCCCTCTCACACAAGAGATGATGCGGGCAATGCTGGAACAGATGTCTGCAAGGCTGGAAAACAGCTTCAAATCCGCAATTGGGGAACTACACAAGGACTTAAAAGAACTGGAGGTGAGAACTGCTGGGACTGAACTTAAAGTGGCAGAGCTGAATGAGGCACATAGGGGAATGGAGGAGGAGATGGCAGGGCTGCACAATAGAATGCTGCAATATGAGACTAAACTAGCAGACATTGAGGACAGAGCACGCCGCAATAACCTGCGGATTCGTGGGGTGAGTGAGGAAGTGGGACCCACAGACCTTGCGGCCTACTTGACAAGCCTGCTGAAAACGCTGGCGCCAGACGTGCCAATAGACCTGCTGCTCATGGACAGGTACCATCGAACTGCCAAGCCCAGCTTTCTACCCCAAGACACCCCTCGAGATATTCTCATCAGAATGCACTACTACCACGTGAAAGACATAGTACTACAGGCAAGCCGCGCAAAGAAGTCGCTTCCAGACCCGTACAGTGGGCTGTTGGTGTTTGCGGACATATCAACATTCACGCTGAGAAGAAGGAGAGAATTTAAAGAAATCACAGAACAGCTCCGGCTCCACAAGTTGCCATACCGCTGGGGATACCCGGTGAAACTATTGGTGTCCAGAGGAGGAAAAGTGTCAGCTATCACCACGCCAGAAGAAGGAGCCCTACAACTACAAAGATGGGGATTATCCGAACCAAATCGACAACGAAGCCCACAGCGACAGCACAATGCCTCCAAGGACTGGAGAAAGTCCAAGAGACTGACATAAAAAGCAATGTGGCGACTACAACAGATCTGCGAGAGATCATAAGGGTATCTTAAGAGACTGGTCCTGACAATTAGACCATGGAATCTGCCGAGGGTATCGTATAATCGAATAATTGTTAATTGTTAAGTAGCATTGTTAAAGGTTATGCCACAGAGTTACAAGGTAGGCCTCTAAGGGCATTTTAAAACACGCAAAAAAAAAAAAAAAAAAAAATGAAAAAAAAAAAAAAAAAAAAAAAAAAAAAAAATACACATACCCCCCTATATATTTAACACCAACTTCGACTATACATGTATTATGCAATTCCTACTTACACCCTACAAAGGGCACTACTGCCCGGCTATGCGCCAAACCAAACAGAACACTTGACAAACTAAATAGTGGGTAGACGTGGAGACGGCACCCCACAGGGAGGAAGTGAACACTTCTGCCCCCACAGGTACCAGGAGTACCTAAGCCGAAAATGGCACACCAGAGTATCTTGTATTTGTACTTGTATTTGTATTATATGTTTTCCCGGTTATCATTGTGTCCCCCACCCCACCCCGGTCTAACCCAGAGAGGGAGATATGCCCAAATACTGCCCTCAACTAGGGGAAGGTCGCTCGACTTGAAGCTGCTGGGACGAGCGAACCCCCCACACTGGTTCTTAACATCCACTACGACCCTTACCAAATCCACTGGGTATAAACCCCCATGAAAATATTTTCTCTAAATGTAAGAGGGTTAAACCTACCGGTTAAGAGACACCAGCTGTATAGAGAACTCAGGAGCACAGATGCGGACGTTATCTGTCTCCAAGAGACTCATTACAGGACGGACAATTACATCCCACCGACAATTTCTGACTTCCCGCACCAATACCACGCAACGTCCCCCACAAAATCCAAAGGGACGTCTATACTGATCTCTAAGCAGGTAGCATTTACCATGCTCTCCGCAGAGGTGGACACCAATGGGAGGTATATAATACTGAAATGCGTCATTAACAATACGACCTATACAATCACCAATTTATACTCCCCTAACACATTACAAGGCACGTTCCTACGACACATACTACAGAAGCTAGACTCGATACAAGAAGGGGTGTCAATTATCTGTGGAGACTTCAATCACGTTTGGGACCCGAAATTAGACACTAACACCTCACGACACAGTCCAAGGTATAAAATACTCCACAGACAGTGTAAAAAGCTACAGAAACTCCTCTCACTGCACCACTACTATGATACCTGGCGACTGTACCACACCTCGGAACGGGCGTATACACACTTCTCCCGAGTACATAACACGTACTCGAGGATAGACGGATTTCTCATTCATGGACAGGGAATTAACCAAATCACGGACTGTGACATTGGACAGATTACCTGGTCAGACCACGCACCAGTCACGCTATCAGTAAAGGATCAATTTGACTATAAGCACCGCAGCCCGTGGAGGCTGAATGCCTCCTTACTGACTGACCCGACATTTAGGAAAGAGGTAGAGACAGCGTTGACTAATTATTTTACGGAGAATGCTACCCCAGACATATCCCAGAGCACATTATGGGCGGCACACAAATCCGTAGTCAGGGGAATCTTTATTAGGAGGGCGTCATACTTACGCAGGACATCCTCAGCCCAGATCACACATTGGAAGAGAGAACTGTACCAATTAAACACACAGAATCAAATCTCCCCCTCTGCGGAGCTCAAAGTACAAATCGCCACCATTACAAACCAGCTACACCAAAAGGCAATAGAACAGACAGGCTATATGCTCCAGAGGCTGAAAATGAATCTGTACACGCAAGGGAACAAGGCCGGCAGACTGCTAGCTAGGAGACTGCAAGAACGTAGGGCAAACCAAAAAATTGCTTTTCTTGTCTCCCGTACGGGAGAGAAGAAAATGATACCTACAGACATATGCAATGAATTTGCCGACTACTATGCCGACTTATACAACATACGTAAACATGATACCACATTTCAGCCCACGACGGAACACATAAATGAGTACCTAGACACAATGGACCTCCCAAAACTCACGACCCAACAGGCGACTGATCTCATTAGACCCATCACCGAGGAAGAAATCCACACCATAATAAGAAAACTGCCGAAAGGCAAAGCCCCAGGCCCGGACGGGCTAGATAACACCTACTACAAACAATTCCACCATATACTGACGCCACACCTGGTGCACACATTCACGGAGGCGACAGCCGCGCAAAAGCTACCACAGGATACGCTACTGGCCCACATCATAACGTTACAGAAGCCAGGGAAGCCACCCACCATCCCGCAAAATTTTAGACCTATATCCCTGCTCAACACAGACGCGAAAATTTTCGCCAAGCTATTCGCGCTGAGACTAGGCACTCTTCTCCCACACTTGATCCACTCGGATCAAGTGGGGTTTGTGGCAGGGAGACAGGGAGCGGATAACACGCGCAAAGTGCTGAATATACTGCATAGCTTACCCAGAATACATAAAGAGGGTGGGGTGGTCATCTCCCTAGACGCCGAAAAGGCATTCGACCGCTTGCACTGGAAATTCCTAGAGGCAGTCATGACAAAATTTGGAATACCGGGAGAATTTAGAGCAGCGGTCAAAGCGCTGTACAGTGCCCCGACAGCCCAGGTACTTAACGCGGGATTCCTATCGAACCCATTAAGTATCTCCAATGGCACGAGACAGGGATGTCCCCTGTCCCCGTTGCTGTACGTTCTGGCCCTAGAGCCGCTGGCATCAAGGATTAGGCAACATGACTCCATACACGGGGTACGCATTGGGGACAGGGAATACAAAGCAAATCTCTTTGCTGACGACGTGCTCCTGACCCTGACGCAACCACTGATCTCAATGCCGCACCTACTGATGGCAATAAAGGAATACGGGGACAGCTCATATTACAAATTGAACGTGACTAAAACCCAGGCCATGGGAATTGGGATACCTCACGACGTATTACAGGTGTTGCGGGAGAAGTTTGTGATGGACTGGAGGGTGGACTGCGTCTCCTTCCTGGGAATTAAGTTAACAAAGACAATAGGTGGACTATTCAAGGCCAATTATGAAGCCCTACAAAAAGAGGTGGAGGCCAGTCTGTCCTTATGGGGAGGTAAATATCTCTCCTGGCTGGGCCGGATGGCAGCATTTAAAATGTCCATCCTCCCTAAACTACAATACTTATTTCGAACACTGCAAATAGACCTACCAACCTCATTCCTAAACAAAACACAGTCGATGCTCACCAAATTCGTGTGGGCGCACAAAAGAGTGAGAATAGCTGCTAAATACCTGTATCGACCCATTCACCAAGGGGGTCTAGCTCTACCGAACATCAAACTCTATTACCAGGCGACATTACTGGCCCCAGTGTTAGGGATACAATCCACATCACACACTCCACAATGGCTGGAGATAGAAGACCACTGGCTCCAGGGGACAGACCTCCGCAGACTGTTGTGGGTACCCAAACCGCTGCGACCCAACCAACCTAACATCTTACCAACCACGAAAACACTGGTGACGACATGGGACAAAACACACAAATCACTGCTATCTATGTCACCGTGGTCACCGGCAACGCCCTTATCATGCCTACAAGTAGCTAATAACACATTTGACCATAGAGAGTGGACTAACAGAGGCTGCACGCATGTAAGAGATATATTAGAAGTACAAAAGATACTACCATTCCCTACCATCCAGGGAAAATTCAATTTGGTCCCTAAATTGATATTCCCATACCTCCAGATAAAATCCATGCTAGGGACCCAAACGTCCACAAGAGAGGGGGAGACTACACTCACAGAGTTTGAGAGGACCTGTTTGAAATCAAAGCAGAGAAAGGGCTTGATCTCCCTATGCTATACACTCCTTAATGTAGGGGAGGGACAGATTCAGTGATGCCTGGCAGGCGGACATTGGGAAGCATTTTGATGCAACCCAGTGGGAACGCGCGACCATGGCCCATAAGGGAAAGACTACATGCACGTCACACCTAGAGCTAATGCGTAAGATATATTACAGGTGGTACATGGTACCAGTGAGACTGGCGAGAATATATCCGGGAACATCAACCAAGTGCTGGAGGTGCGGTGAGGCAGACGGTACTATGTACCATATATGGTGGTCTTGTGGGGTACTCCGACCTTATTGGGAGATGGTAGAAGACATACTAAGCTTAATAATAGAGGGCAACTTCAGGATCACACCAGAAATGTGTTTACTATTCATGAACATAGACAAAGTCAGGGGAGACGATGCAATTCTGGTCTTCCACACGCTAATAGCGACACTGACGCTCATAGCCAGAGAATGGAAGACAGAAACGGCCCCGTCAAAACTGGCCCTAACCAGACAAATTTCCACCAACCTCCAATATGAACTCACGGCCAGGAGAAATCAGGGTAACGCAGGAAAGTTTGAGGATGCTAACACCAGGTGGGAAGGTATAAAAGCGTAATGGGAGATTAGGGACAGAGACTAACAAATATATAGAACCAGCCTGACTCGAGGAATTTATCAGGCCAGGAGTATGAGACCCCACGAGACTAAGGGGAATCCAGGGAACTGGACCCAGTGGGGAAGAATGAGATCAGGCAAGTGTCAGACTAGACGAATCAAGGTGGCGAAGAGAGGTTACACAAATAAGGAAAGAACAGTAAGCAACCGGTAGGGAGAGCGGGCATATTACTACCTTCCCCCCCCCCCCTCCCCTGGAAACGTCAATCTAGAACAAGAGTGAATCTTCAGCTAGTACAAGGAGGATACATGAGGGAGTCCATAGACAGGGCTGGTTAACAGATAGGCGTATGCGCAGGGCTCAATAAGGGAGCAAGGGAGCGAGGCAAATACAAAAAAAAAAAAAAAAAAGTGAAAAGCTAGGCCTTGTGAAGTTATAAAAAAGTGTAACTATGTACCCTTGCATGTTGTAACGTATTATGTAAAACTGGAAGACATGTAAACCAAGATCTGAGATGTTTCCTCCCCCCCCCCCTTTTCTTCCTTCTGTATCCCAAGTTTGCTTTGAAAGTGAAAAATAAAAATTGTCAAATTGGAAAAAAAACAATACTGAATTGATATCTTAATTGAATGCATCAAGTATTGATAATCATCAGTCATATGATTTGTCCATTCATTAGTTTTTTTGTAAAAAAAATTTGATCAAGAAGACAATCTAATATGACAATATGAGATACTATGGGAAAAAATATTGTGAGATCTGTTGTGTTTATTTGAACAAATATCACTTCTTTGTGTTGATGTGCAACATCTCAGAACTACTGCCCTGAAATATAATATTAATAAATAACATTCTGCAAGTTTCCTGATGCCCCAAAAAGTGATATTTGTCTACAAAAACACCGATCTGGTTGTACTCATTAATTGTCCCATAGAGGAGAAGTCCAGAATGAAAAAAGCCTTGTTGGGTCTGCCATATATGATCCCTGATGCAGCTCCAACGTTGTGTCACAAAGGAAACATGATTCTGGTAATTGGTGGAAAAAAAAGAGTCCTCTAATTAGCAAGATTTGCAAATGATATGTTTGCAAAATCCTGCAGAAATTGAGACTTATTTTTAAGTGTAAAATCTTACATTTGAGTTTCTGCCACTGAAATTATTTGAAAAAAAGTATTTGAAAGTCATCTTTAATGTAGAAATCAAGGGAGAGACGAGAGAGTAGTAGCACTTTAACCCAAATATAAGTATTTAATGGTCAGAGGAGTAAGTACTTTATGCTTTTAGATCAAAAGTAGCTGTGTAATGGGTCAAGTGGTGAATCTGAAGAAACACGAGCAATGATAAGGTCATATATAAGTTGCTTGAGCAGTTAGGAAGGAAAAGCTGCACAAGAGATCGCAGATTAGTTAGGAGGGTAAATACTGGTGAAACACACGCTGTTTGAATATGATGATATATTGGTTGCAAGGTAAAGGATTACAAAGGGATTACGATTTGGACAGAATATAATTAGTGAAATAAGTGGTAATATGGAAAATCAGCAGCAATTATATAATTACTTGAATAGTCATCAGAGAAGGGTTGGCTTAGGTTAGAATACGTCATTTTAAAGAGTGGATTAGACAAATTTGTTTTAATGACAAGTTATCTATTACATCTTTTGGACTCTGCAGAGTCAGAGGAGTAAAAGGACAAACGCAAGAGTAAAGAGAAACAGTGGTAAAAAAATTATCCCTTATAAAAAAAAAAAAAAGAAGTTAAATGTTCAAAACAGTAAAAAAAAAAATGTCTAACTCGAACGAATCTCAATTTCTACAGCAGAAGGAAGTCACATGCAGCTTCATAAAATCCCTCCCAGACCAGGAAGAGGCTCCACCAATCAGGGACCTCTCATTTAGGTCTGTGGGGTCTGGTCTTCTACATGTAGATTTTTAATGGGATGATTAGTATATCCACCGGCACTTCTACCCATCGCATAGGCAGTGTCGAAGTGCTTGATTTTTAAACATTTTATTTTTTTTATGTAAATCTTTAATTAAGTCGGTCATTAAGATTTATTTCACATAGACCAAACATTTCTTGAATTACGCAGGACAAAACAGTGAGCAAATGCAGAATAGTAAAAGGCAAAAAATGAGGTTGAAGTCAGCGTCAATTAAAACATAAGCAGTGATCTATATATCGCTCTAGCCTGCTCCCTACTATCATGTAATGCACCCCACACCTTGTATAATGTGCATGATGTGTTTTAGATGACTATAGTGAGTTTGTCCATAATCATGTTGCCTTTTATTTTAAGAGTTACTCTGTTTTTGCAGCATTATATGTACAGGAATTTTTATAGCACAAATTAGAAATGTTCCCCTAAGAGGTAAACAGTTAGTGACATATTTCGGCGGCTATCGGTTTAGACACAACCAGGTTCATATTTTGCATGAAGTACACAGACACCCTCCATGACATACACTGACAATCTCCATGAAGTTTACAGACACATGCCATGCATTTCACAAACACCTCATGCTGTTCACAGACACACCACATGTTTGAAATTTTTCAGACATATGAAATTAATTTGATAAATTAAGGTTGCAAATTGCCTTTAGCACCCTTGTCAATCAGGCATCAAGCCCTATTCGCCCTTCTCTTTTTTTCTGACAGAAAGACTGACTCACTCAGCCACCATGCGGAGGGCTCTGTCCATACTTAGAGCAGGCTTTTTCCATCAGCCCATGAGGAAGGCAGTATAAATTCTCCAGTGGGAAGGGACAGGGCCCAAGTATACAAAGCACAGCAAAACTTTGCCTGGTAGTACAAAGAAACCTGGTTGTGCTCTCATCTCAGTTCTCCTCTAGTAAAGCCCTCACTGCTCTCCCTCCCATGATGGACGATCAAGAGTAAGCCTCTAAACTCTGGTGAGCCCCAGTGCCATTGCATTGCACTCTCTGTAATATAAACTTTGCAATGATACAAGGTTGTTAAGTGATTAGCCTGACTCTTTAAAACACATAATTAAGACAGGATATGGAAAAAGTGGTGAGTATAAGTGCTTGATATCTATAATTAGCAGAAAATCACCAACAAAGGATTCTCTCCACCCATTTGAAGTAGATAGTAAAGATCACAGGCAGGAGGTGCTCAGCGCTTAAGATTATACGTATGATACAGATGATATTCTTAGTATATGAATCTATAAGTACAAAGCAGGAAACAGATTATGGTGCAGTACAGTATATGTTTGTGAAGGGAGTACAAATAGGCAAAAGTGAACACAATAGAGCTGAGATAGCTCTAAAAAGTGTGAGTGTGCACTAATCTGTTTCTTGCTTTGTACCTATAGATTCATATACCAAGAACATCATCTATATCTTATGTATATATAATCTTAATGTCACATCATGCCTTGTTCTGCGGATCAGTCTGGTGATGGCTTCTGGTATCCAGTACTCTTTTTACAATCCTTGCCTAGTTTTTCTTGATTTTTCTGGTTTTCTATTCCATGTCTGGTTTTCCTTATGCTGGGTTTTCTGGGTTCATTTCATTATTCCGTCCCTGTAATTCCCAGTCTCCTGGATTAATTTATGTTTTTTTTATGTTGCCACACCCGTTTGTTTTCCATTTTCCTTTTGTTTCAGTCTGGACCTGCAGCAGTGTTTCAAGTCTCTGCCCTTTCTTGCAGCCAAGTGCTATTGTGGTTTAGTATGGTTCTTTTAGCGAACATTAGGAAGTGTAGGACCTGCCAAATATGGGGTACATTGGCGTCGTGGCAGGCTTATGCAATGATCATATGATGTAACTAAATCCCCATACTTTTCATATATAGTGCTTAGTTATGTCTCCTCTTGTTTTGCCTATTATATCTTGTCTTGTTTTAGTTTGTATACCCAGTCCATGTACAGTCCTGTCCAGTCTTGCCCATGTTATGTTCATGTTTCCCTCATGTCTTGTGTACATGTTCTGTGTTTAGCTTCCTATCCTTCTCTGGTTCTGGGTTCTACTAGTTCTGTCTTGTGTTCATGTTTGGTGCCTGTTCTAGTCTTGCCTTGTTTCTGTACTGGATACACTCCTGCTGCAGAGCCTCCCTATTCAGCTCCTGGGAGGTCTGCTTAATTCCAAGCTCCTAGTTCCTGGGATCCCTATAAGCTGCATCAGGGTTCTGGTATGTGGCCGCGCAAACGCTGGTGCTCAACACCAGAGGGTGTGTGGTTACCCTGTACCTTCCACGCTGAAGACCCCCACTTATCATCAGGCACTCAGGGGTTCTGGTTTCTGTACCGTCATCCCTGACACTTAAGCACTGATCACCTCCTGTCTATTATCTTTACATAATTAAGACAGTATACTTGTTACAAAGAAAAATGTCAAAGTCATGGTAGTAAGAGATAGGA
Source organism: Pelobates fuscus (assembly GCF_036172605.1). Lineage (NCBI taxonomy): Eukaryota > Metazoa > Chordata > Amphibia > Anura > Pelobatidae > Pelobates > Pelobates fuscus. Next base: position 45,807,898 of record NC_086326.1, read on the forward strand.
GTAACATTATGGGTTAAATTAAACTGAATTGGATGTCATCTATTATTATTATTATTATTTAAAAAAGCACCTACAAATTCCATAGCGCTGTACAATGAATGGACTAAAAGACACGTAATTGTAACCAGACAAGTTGGACACTCAATGAGCTTAAATGCTAGAGGGAGTGGGGTATATTGACACAAAAGGTATGGTTAGGGTAGAGGAGTAGGTTGCTAGGATAGTATTTACTGATGACTTAGTGTTTTTTTTTTTTGACAGTTGCAGGAGAGGAATCGGGGTGCTGGGAGGGAAAGCTGGTAATGGTTTAATTGATACGTTCTCCTGAAGAAGTGCATTTTCAATGATTTTTTTAAGGAATGAAGGCTGGGTGAAAGTCTAACGGAGAAGGGAAGGGAGTTTCACTGGAACGGTTCAGCCCTAGAGAAGTCTTGAAGGCGAACATCAGAGGTGGGAGTACGGACAGAGGATAGACGTAAGTCTTCGGCAGAGCATAGGGATCTAGATACGACATACTTGTGTATTAGGGGGGGGGGGGGATAGGTAGGTTTGAGCTCCTGGGAGGTCTGCTTAATTCCAAGCTCCTAGTACCTGGGATCCTTATAAGCTGCATCAGGGTTCTGGGAAAGGTAAGAGGAGCACCAGGAGAGAGCAGTATCATGTAGACTGAGATTACGGAAGATGAGAAGAAAATATTGATGATCAACAGTGTCAAAAGCAGCAGAAAGCTCAAGGAGAATTAGGATAGAATAGTGACCTCAAGATTTAGCAGCGATTAGATCATTCAATACTTTGGTCACTGCTCATGCTCTGCATGAGGATGTCCAGTGAGGATGTCCAGTGTCAAGCAAAACCCTATAAGAAAGCATTGCTGCAATGCTGAACATGTTTTAATGATCATCTGTGATTATAATGCACCCTTTGGACATGTATTTGGCATGGCAGAGGTTAACTGTCCCCACTGTATGACACATTTGTACAGTTTTACGCATTATATGCTCTGTACGGAATGAATGTAGCAATGATGATAAAACATAATAAAAGTTCTGATGCTAAGTGCTTATAAATCATATAACACATCGTCCAAACTGAGTGAAAATATGGAAAATAAGTATCAGAAGTGCATTCTTTGTAATTTTTGTTGCATGTGTGATTTTTTTTTTTCCCAACATGTCAGAAATCCATAAATCTAGACGCAAACCTAACACACATACAATTCTATACCATATGGTTAGTGTTTAGTCTTTTATACTTTTGAAATTCAGACATCAAGCTAACGGTTTCAAGTCCTCAATATAATTACAGCAGCGAGACGTAACTGCTTCCAGAAATAGCTTTTTTATCCGCCCTACATACAATTACATGAAACTTGAGATTAATGTCTATTATTGTCTATTTTTATGGAAGAACATATTCAAAGTCATAACAAAAGTGATCCAGGAAGAGCAGCTATTTTTCTCTACCTGAGTGACTGGAGAATATCCAGCTCCACAATATAGTAAAACATAAATAGCTCATTGCCAAGATTTACTAAGCAGTATTAAAATCCAATTTCTATGACGTCATCTAGCTCATTGTTGAGAAAAACATAATTAAATAGGTTGACAGAATCACATGAGCAACAACCTCCCCCTGTAGGTGGAGCACTGTTGGTCTATATAAATGGTTCATGGACACAGTGTCATCTTGGTTTGCATCATTGTCCCTGGACTGCCTACACCACCCTGCCCACTGTCTCTCCCTGCTTCTCTGCTCGCTGGTGCAGAGTCCACTTGGTGACAGCCATCGCGTCAAACGGGAGTACAGAGGTGGAGCAGACTGGACAAAGGAGTTGCGAAGTGTGGCAGATGCCATAGCAAAGCAGCAACGCAGGTACCCAGGGGTAGGTAAGTAGTGCTGAGTGCTGAAAAATTATGTAGTCTGGCTGTAGGCATAGCTTGGCTATTTCAGCCTAAATTTGGGGAAAAAAATTTCAGTTCACTTTAATTCGGTGTTTGGTGAATGAACCTCTAAATGCTTAAGTACTGTAAAAGGGGGATACCTTAAAAGGCAAAAGATCATGAATGTATTCTCTGAACTCTGAATTGTAGTGAATTAAAATAGGAACGCCAAAATGGAATAAAAAATAAGTTGTGACTATAGCTAAGTTGGATTTTTTTTCCAGCTAGTTCAGACTATATTTTCCCATTCAGATTTTACTTTGCTACAATTTTGACAGTTTTGTCAATCAGTTGTGGCTTTGGGTAAATAATTTGAGCCTGGTCTATTGGGGAATTTCAGTCCTTGTTCTGAGCCATTGGTTTCCTAACCAGCCCCCATCACACAGCAACAGTACATACATAAACTCAGAACAGTTGCTGGGTAAGGACTGGTTTGGGAACCATGTTCTAAATACATCAATGTTGCCTATGTATTTATTAGTTTATACATTTTTTAGGTTGTGTGTGTGTGTGTGCATACTTTCTAGGAACTCCTAGGATCAATTTGTTTAACCAGAAATGGTAAATGTAATTTATACTACTTTCCAAGTACACTTTGAGATCTCAATGTTATTCCCTTAATTGGGACCTTAACGGAACTCATTGTATCAACCTTGGAAAAATGATAGGTTAATATGACAATGCTGGGAATTAAACCCACAACTTTGAAATACTTCAGTTGGAATTGTAATCACTGAGTCCAATCAGAAATAATAAGCACATTTCTCATGTGAAAACGAAATTGCAGTTGCCAACCATAGAACTTAACTGTTTGAATTATGATCTGCGAGTACATGAAAACTGTTTGTTAGTGCGAGAGGCATCCCACTTTCTCAAGAAGACATTATACAGATCTGTGCTATCCATTAGTCCAATGAAGTCTACATGCCTTGTTTTAACATTTTACAGTATGATCAGAGGAAGAAGGTGTTTTCCAAACTTGAATGAGATAAATATTCGTTATTACTGGAAGACAATTTACTATTAATTACAGATCTCAACCTCAGTCCCCACCCAAGTGTACAACTCACAGAATTCTTTGAATGTAATAGATGGCCAGAGAATCATGGGAGTTGTAGTTCAGGAACATCTTGGTGCCAGACTTTGTATGATCTCCAACCTGCCTGCACACCAAATGTTCCATACCGTTATACTCTTAATGAAAGACATCTCAAGCAGCAAATGTATGCTTCTGAGTGGAATGCGGATACTGACCGTGGTAAACATATTCATTACTACCGATTCATTACCACAGTTGTCCCACATGGCCGTTTTAGGCATCCCTGTTGGCAATTCACATTTATTACCATGCTATGTATTGACCACTTTTCAATATATTGAATTATTAATTGCATTTTTTTTTCCAAACAGTATTGCTATTAAACTCCTTTGTGTGTACTTTGTGATAGTAAATATTATACTCATCAGCCACAACAATAAAACTACCTGCCTAATATCATGTAGGTTCCCTTTGTGTTACCAACAGTTTTGATGTGTCAAGGCATGGACTCCACAAGACCTCTGAACATGTGCTGTGGCATCTGTCACCAAGACATTAACAGCAGATCCTTTAAGTCCTGCACGTTGCGAGGTGGGGCCTCCATGGATCAGATTTGTTGTTGCAACATAGATTGAGATCTGGGAAATTTGGAGTTTTTAGTGGGCAGATGGTAAGTGATCACTTCACTTCCTGTCCAGACCCACACTGGAGGAGATGGGAAGGCTCTGAATTTTATAACCTTTATAACTGTTCCTGCAACTCTGCTACCAAACATAAGAGTCTGATTGGACAAAAGAGGACACTGGCCAAGGCTCTGGGTACTTACCAACCTGCTTAAGCTTAAAAAATGCACATTGTAGGTACTGAAAAAAGTCACCCCCTATGTGACAGGTGTCTATAGATAGGTGCATGCTCTGCTTAATCAAAGATCTGGCTCTGGTCATAACACAGCCATTTGTTGTATAGATTGTGTTGCCAACAAAAAAATTAATTATGTAAATTTACACAATTTTTATTGTTCACATATTTGTCCAGTCTTTATACAAATAATTGGGAAATGAACAGATTTAAATATATTTGTCCTTGATTTTGCAATAATTCACACAGTCTGAAATGTTAGTTTAAAAGCAAAAGTGCATTTTTCTTACGTACTGAAGGTGTGGCAAAAATAGATGAATAAAAATGGTCAAATACTTACTGTGCTTACAGGTATTTGTAAGGAGGCCTTACTAGCAGTACAGCATAGTACAAATGGCAATAGAAAATGAAAAGACTATCTGCATTTGAACATAGTTCCACAAAGTAACTATAGTTACAGCAAATATTTCTACAATAAAAGTATTTAAATCTGCTACAACGCTGGTCGCACTGAACCAGAGCTCCGAGAGGAAAACCGGCAAATAAGCATCATTTAACTATAATTCACTAAAATTATCATCCTGAATCCTCTAACACACAGCAGTGGAGTAGTGGGGTGATCCCCGCGATTCAAATTACCGGGCCGATACACTTGGAGAGGCGACCTGGAGCAGGCTGAAAATTGCGGCCTACCAACGCATGCAAGCGCGAGAGAGGCGGCCGACCTCAGCGCCAGCAGACCAGCGGGACAACGCTACAGTCCTCAAGACCCCGTTTCCCCCCCTCTGGCCGGTGTGGGATATCCCGGCTACATCAAGCGACTGGCACGGTCCTTATTTACCTGACCCAGGCAAACTGAAACTATGAGAACACACAACTCGCATACGAAACAGGGCCTCAGGGGTCCAGCCAAGATGGCGGCTCCGGCACGATCGGCGCCAAACTGCACCCTCACCAAGCCACCTGAACAGATCGGGGAATTCCTCGACCGTCTCTGCACTCATATGCAGACCAAGCTCCACATTAGAGGACGGTCCCTACACGTGGCGCTAAGAGGACTGGCGGCATGGATACGTCCGGCAATCCGGCGCCGCCTAGGCAGACACCTACCTCAAATCCCCAGAGCAACCTCGGATACAAAATGCCGCAGGAGTCCCAGACCTGCCTATCAACAAGCGGTTCCAGCACCGGTCGCACCGCAAGGCGCAACCCGACACGAAGGACCTAGCAGAGCTGACAGCGACAAAAACTGCCTTGCGGCAGCGTTGGTGAGTGACCGGCAATACACCTCCACGCGACCAACCGAAACGAGAAGGCGAGGCACAGGGCCCAAAGTGGCGGCAGTGCCGGGTAAGCCCAGCGACGTCCCACAACCACATCATGGGGCACCCCCTGCACAAAAGCCGCGACCAAGACAAGAACTCGCAGAGGCACCAGAGTGGGACTGTGATATACCTCTTGCGGGAGTAGGCTGACCGGGACTCTAGACCCTATAGAAGCCCCACACGGCTATTTGCAAATGTTATAGTTTTTTCTGTGGTTTCTTTTTTTTTTTTTATTTGATGTTTTTCCCTTATACTTTAATGTTGTACTCTACAACTCACTGTTTAGGCCACCTCTCCATGCTAGCGAGGAGGAGGAGATGTTAACTGCATGACCCAGTGGATTATTAGCCCGCCATAGTTTCTTAGCAAGTCAACCTAATGTGTCAATAATTACTCATACCTCCATACCTAGCTGGTTATCTGAGTTACCAAACTGGATGTATGCAAGTTAGTTATACCTCCCAGACTAGATCACGTTCGGATCACTAGTAGCCAGATTTGACTGAAATAGCCAATATCTTATGCACACAGGGTATACATGACACTAACATAAGCTTGTTACTTCACCTTACCGGGCAAACTACCAATACTAAGCGATGACAATACTATGCACACACCTTGCATATGTTTTTAACTATATCGCCCAGCAAATAACGCTTCTCATTTATTCTTTAAACCATGCTGTATCTTGTGTTTATACATGCTACATACACCACTAATTATAAGTTACTGGCTTGTTATTTATCGAAAGTATGTGCAACTTCTTAGCTTGATAAACCTAGCGATTGTATTAAAACAAAAAAGAAAAATTGTGCGATTATGCATGCCACAGTTAAACTCTTATATATGTTGTTATACGTTGATACACGCTGTTGTGGCGCTTGAAGTAACTCTGTACACACCCGCACTACAAAAATAAAGAATTATAAAAAAAAAAAAAAAACTGTTACAACAAAAGCAAATGGAATGCCAAAAATACCTGCAACGTTTCATTATTTATAATATTGCACTTTTAGTTGTGCTGAACGTGCGCAAACTTATTCATCACATGTAGGGTTTTGTGTGTGTTTGTTTTATTTGTAAACCGTTTAGGGACAAGATAACTTAGTTTTATTTTATGTTTCTTTTTGGGGTGTCTTCTTCAATGTTTGTTTTATTTTTGTTTTCTTATCCGCGCCTTTTAGATGGCTATTCTGTGTTATAAATGCATGTTAACTTGCATATATTACATTACTTTTATATTGTACAGAAATCCGGGGCTTTCAGTCTGCCTTTTAATTGATGTCTTTTAAAGAAGAACCGTCCAATTTGTTATTTTCAGTCACTCTAGAATATAGTCCCAAACATCCACCAAAGATGTCTGCCGTATAAACATTGGTATCTTCACCTGTTAATGTACTCTCAACATACCACCCATGATGCTATGCATGTTGAGGGTCTGGCATGACCTGTATTATCTTATTAATTGGGGTTTTGTGCCTCTGTGATATGGTATATGATGTAACCCATTTGGGGGATAATACACCATAGCAGAGTTTTTTAATTTTACACAATCCAATAGTTAGACATGGCTGCTGTAAGATTGAGGCCATATTCTACGTAGTGAATATCTTCTTTTAATACAGTCTGCACTTGAGTGTAAAGATGTCCAATTATGGATGCAACTAGCTGAAGCCTTCCAATAATAGGCAAGAAATAGGAATAATTTTTTATTTAAATCTAAATACCGTCAAAACAGCCCTTTGCCCTTTTCATATTGGCATGAATTGCCACAAGGTCCCTTAAACAAATTTAGAATTCATAAAATTTAAAATATACAGGCTGTGGTAATTCAATTTCATATAATAAACACCAAATTGTTCTTAAATCACAGAAAAGCCATTAAGATTTTTTTTTTAATTTGTTGTTTTTTGTGTTTTTTTTTGTAAGAAAAAAATTATGTAACTATTTTTATTTTTTTTGTTTTATATATATTTTTTTTGGGTGGGAGGGGATCACAGGCCTTGGTTTATTTTTAAAAGAAAATACCAACCAACTGAAAACCTGTTTTATGTTAGCTAGAGAAGTAAAACTTGTAGATTAAAAGCACACCTAAGAAAAAAAATGTTTTATTAGTAACATGTCATTTGTTGTATGTGTATTATGTAATTGTATCTTTTTTAGGACCGATGGAAACATTAAACGAAGTACAATCTGGGTGAAAAACTAAAAAAAAAAAACAAAAAAAAAACAACTGCTACAACAATCTTCATCACTCTCTGGAATACTAATGTAATGCTAACAGTAAAATGGTAGTAGATTCTCTCCTTCCCTACCTGACCTTAGGAATGATATGCCCCTTTGTAACTTCCATTACTGTTTGGAAGCAGGAGGTGAGCTTACATTTTTATCAAACTTGGACAGATTATATCATTGACCAGTGGCTTCTGGCAGAGAAATTTATATAACAAAAGTAACAGTTACCACGTGTATCCTGGAGTGCTGCCCGTTCTTCTGTTCTTCTACCCTATGAGCAGTATCTCTTGCCATTAATAAAGAGGAAGGAAGGGGGAAATTAACTAAACTAAACTAATCATGACACACACACATTGTTTCTATTATAAAACTGAATAATCAGAAGCCCTTCTTACCATACCAATTGATTTTATGTTTTTGTTGTTGTTTTTTTTTTCATTAATTGCAACAAAAACTTTGTATGTGTGGGTTTCGGAGCGTCCACTGTCTTATTATACGCTCCTCTTGGTGTTTCTGGACGCAATGTTTCTAAATGATTATTTATTAGGTTAATTATTTCTTAATTAGTGGTCAGCACTGCTAATAGGATAGCAGAATTTAAAAGTTAAAAGATATTTTATGGATATTTTTATAAATATGTTACCAACATGATTTACTACAATGCGAATTGTCAGGAATTCATTGTTAATTTTACATTAAGGTGTTAAATTGGAAACCTTTTCTAAATCTGCAATTGTGGTTTTTCACTTGAAATTTGAATTCCTGGGGGGGCGGGGCCTGACCGCAGAGCTGTGAGGACGCTCACCACAGCAGCTCCTGCTAAACTCGGCACTTCACGCTAATTTCACAGACCCACAGGCACTTAATCGTGAATTTAATGCTACCACTCGAGAGCAGACACCGAGGGGAAGAGAAAGATACCTCTCCAGCGACGAACCGAGCACAACTCACAATTGGGCCTACAAGCATGGCGGGCGCAGGGGAGACGGCCGCTCCCCAGCTGCAATGCCACGCCGGGAATCTGTCTGCATGCCCTCGTTCCCCCCCCTCTGGACCGGTGGGGGTTATCCCAGTCTACCCCCAGCCGACTCCCTGGCAAAGCGATGGGCCAGTACCGGCTCCGTGGAGCCCGAAACCAACCGACCCAGCGGTCTTTAATATGGTGGATGCCTCTCACACCTCCGACGCATGGCGGGAAACGGAGATGAGGCTGAACAGCATCTTCGCTAATTTCTGGGACTCCCTGGAAGCCCGCATGAGAGCCTCAGAGTCTGAAGACCCACCCCAGGCTTCACCACAGCGCACCTCACAGGAGGCCAGACGGAGACAAACAGCAGCGCAACCCCAACGACAGATCTCTCACAAGGGTGACACTAACCCGAATCGGAGGGGGCAGAGTCGAGTTACAAGGCCCAAAAAATCAGAAGCTGGACGGAGGTGGAGGGTCAAGTACTTTCACCCCCCATGCAAAGCAGTGACACGGAGGGGGAAACCGAAGCTGAGCACAAGACCTCCCCAGACAAGGCAAGTGAAGCGGAGGGGAGCTGAATCAGGGGAGGTGACTGCCTCAGGAAGGTACATACAATGCTACCCCAGCCCAAGACAGGCGAACCTTACCCGACACACAGCTTGGCTGGAGCTACACTCAGTGCCTTCAGCAACTCCACATGGCCCAGGGGATGTCAGCGCCTTCACACCGAGGAGACCGCACCAGCTGCACCGACCACCACATGAGGCACATACACAGCCCCAACAAGGCATCGGCTGACCCCCCAAAAGGACTGAGACTCAAAGCCAGGCATAGTACCATCTGTCACACAGATTAATACATTACTAAGCACGGCTATGTCAAGGCTAATATGTCCCTCGACATTTAACTCACACTCAGCAATTGTATTAATAATATGCCTATTGTACCTGACCTACTCATGCTTCACTATTACTTATAGCCTATACACCCTTTGCAACTCCAAGTCAGTCTAACCTAATACCTACACAATCGACTGACTGCACATAACTGTGTTTTTGCTACTGAAGTATAATCAGATAGTTACCTAGCTTGCCCTCACCTTGAAACTACAGCCTGACAATTTATCTACCTAATACGTGACTAAAATATTGCATAGCCTAATGATTCTCTTTTCATAGTTTAGCTAGACAGGCATTGCATATGGTTATGTCAAGTTTTTGTTATATGACATGAAAAAAAAAAAAGAGGCATCACTTCTCAGGAAAATGTAATCTCTTAAAGCTGAATGTGTGATGTAATTCCAGTAAAATACAAGTTTAGCAGGCTAAGATTGCCACAAGGCATATGTATGTATATGTGTTTGTAGTATCAGTTAGTTAATTACACGTAGCTAAGATACTGTTATCACTGTACTGACCAGGTGCAGGAATGTAAGAACTGGAATTACGCGTCCCTCTCCTTTGTATCAGATGAGCCACGTGGTTAGACCGGATGGATGAGTTTAGACTCTATTTATTAAATAGGTTAAGGGTATGTGTGGGTGTAGTTAATTGTGGGAGGAGCTACAGTGCTATATAAGGAATGTACTCTATGTATTCAGTACTCAGACTTTGCTGTATTTTGGTGACGCTAGTCCCTCTGAGTCCCGATCGGTGATCCAATAAAGAATCTCTTCCTTCCTGAAGAAACCTGTGTCCATCTCTCTGTGCTTGGCTTCCGTCAGTTTCTCCGGTATCATTTGGTGCATTGGCCGGGAAGCTCATCGTTCAACGGTAGCTGAGAGGCAGAGGCGTGAGACGGTCTATCTTTGCCCACGTTCTCTACGGCTGCACCCCTGAACTTCTGCGTGGACCTCCCTTCGTCTCGGCGCCACTGGTCTGTTGTCCAGGAGATCATCGGCCTCTACGTGAGAAGTGCTGGGGTGTCCCCGTCGATGAGTGTGAACTCAGGTTCAGGAACGAGGAGGTAAGACAACTGCTGTTTTAGACGGCAGGACCCACTAGGGGTATACCGATTGTGCGGTAGGCCCAAAGGGGTTTTGAATCTGTGTATCTGCCCCCTCTGTCGGAGGGAAGGAGCGAAGGCGCACCGCTCGATCGAACGCTCTTTAGTCAGACCGTTTGATTTGGTTAGTCAGGCGGGGTCCTGGTGTAAATAGCCCTAGCCGGACACCGGTGTCTTGTCTAGACTAGCGTTCTAGGGTGTATATTACGTTCGCTAGGTCGGAGGGACCGGGAGACTAAGCGGCGCCTGTGTAAATTCGGTTCGCTAGTTCTCATCCTATCTGGGCTAAGTGGGAAGGCGTGTAAATTTGGAACCCACTAGACTTTTGATAGTGCGACTAAGAGGCGCCTGTGTAAATTCGGTTCTCTAGCTCGCTATATATGTGGTGATTGGGCAGTGTGGCTAACCAAAACGGGTGTATATAGTTTTAGGTAGTCCATTCAAGGTACTGGCCAATAGTTTAGTTGGGAATTGTAAATGTGTTAACGATTGTTTTAGTAAAGTGTATATCTTGTTAGATAGCGCGAGCTCAGCCGTCTAGCGAGAGTGTTAATAGTGTGTTGCTGTATTATAGTGCACGGTACCATAACCCTGTATATTTACTGACATTATATAATAAGTACTAATCATTGTCGTCCATTGCATGTTTAACACCATAACCACTAATAATTGTATTGTGACCTTAACTTGTGCTTTGACCTATGCTAACCGTACTGTAACCGCTATTTGTAAAAGACGATGTTACTGGGGTGTGTTATAGACGGGTAATTCGTGTATAGAGAATTATAGCGTGGGTGACTGTATAGTTACGCCAAAGGGCATAATATTGATTATATAGTGACTGGTGTAACAGCTGTGTGTGTACGGGAATTCCCTGAGTGTTTATTGTTATTGTGTACGTTTCACTTGGTAACCGTACCACGTGGTGCTGTTGCCAGAGGAAACGGGTGTGACTGTTGAATAGTACGCGTGTATAGTATTCGTTGTCGACGACGTTCCATTGTTAAGTATGGGTGCGTCGCAGTCAACGATTCCGGATCCCTTAGGATGTATGGTTAAGAATTTTAAAAAGGGATTCAAAGTTTGTGATTTTGGGGTAAAGATGTCTCCTGTACGTTTGGTCACTTTGTGTACTAGGGAGTGTCCTACTTTGGTTGCGGCATGGCCGCCACGTGGCAGTTTGGATCCAACTCTGGTACAGCGCTTACACGTGGCTGTATCGGGTAGGCCTGAACTTTACGGCCAGTTTCCTTATATTGACTGTTGGAGACAGGCCGTAAATGACTCGCCAAAATGGCTCCAGACATGCCACGAGGAGCAGTGTCGCCTCATGGTAGCTAGGACTTGCTCGTCCACTAGGACTGGTGTTAGGCCCATTTTGGACACGCCCCCTGAGTCCGAGATCCCTTTGCCGCCCCCTTACTTTCCGTTAAGAAGAAGTGACGCAAACGCAGGAAGTCCTGCACCCCTCCCCTCATTACCCTCATCCACTTCCGCTTCCTCCTCCAGTACAGGATCCACCCCCCCTCGTACTAAATCTCCCCTTCCGGAACCAGAATCCACCCCCATTAGAAACGAATATCCTGATTTGGCGCCACTTCAGACTTCCGGTCAAGCTTCATCTAGCTCGGCTCGAAGTGTTTTATTTACGACCTTTTCCCAAAACCGACCTCCCACATCCCCATACCCTATCTCTCCCCGACCGGAACCCATGACTGACGCCTCTCTACGTAGCCCCATCCAAACCCGACAGTTGACTGGTGCCCAACAATTAAAGCACTATCAGATGCCTCTTCGTCTGAATCCCGGGTCAGCTTATATCGATGCCGCAGGTCAAATGGCACACGCTGACCCAGTCTTCGTATATGTCCCATTTACCACAACCGATCTTTTAAACTGGAAGACCCATAATTCCTCGTATACTGAGAAACCACAAGCTATGACTGATCTGTTCACCTCAATAGTACAGACGCATAATCCGACATGGGCTGATTGCCAGCAGTTACTAATGACTTTATTTAACAATGAGGAAAGGACAAGAATAAATCAAGCAGCCATTAAAGCATTAGAGGATAGAGCCCGTGCTTTGAACCAAGCCAATCCAGCAGCATGGGCCGCGACACACTATCCCAACACCGATCCCGATTGGAACGTAAATGGTGCTGATATGGTTCAACTCAGAGCCTATAGAGACGCTATAATTGCTGGCATGAAAGCCGGAGGAAAGAAAGCCATTAACATGTCGAAGACAGTTGAGGTGATCCAGAAAAGCGATGAAGCGCCCAGTGTCTTTTATGACCGATTATTGGAGGCATACCGCTTGTATGCCCCCTTTAATCCGGAAGACGCAGACAATTCCCGAATGGTTAACTCCGCCTTTGTCAGCCAAGCATACGGAGATATTAAGCGCAAGCTACAAAAGTTAGAAGGGTTTGCAGGTATGTCCATCACCCAACTAATGGAGGTAGCAAATAAGGTCTATATGAACAGGGATACAGAAAGTAAGAAAGAGGAAGAGCGCAAGATGCGTAAAAAGGCTGATATGCTAGCGGTAGCGATCGCAGGCGTAGATAAACGGGGCCCAGATAGAGGCAATAATAGATGGAGTAGGGAGCCTTTGAGTAGGGATCAATGCGCGTATTGCAAGGAAGAAGGGCATTGGAGGAACGAATGTCCGCAAAGAGAGCAGTACGAGAGAGACCAACCCAGGGCAGGCTACGGAAACTTTAGAGGTAGAGCGAGAGGTAGAGGAGGCCCCGGAGGGAGTAATGGTTATAGAGGGAGTAATGGGAACAGAGGAAGTGTTAGGGAAGACAGGTATATTCCAGCATCGCAAAGGTCCCGCGATAGAGAAGGTAGGGACTTTGTAGGATTGGCTGACACTGTCATGGAGGACTATTGATACCGACCGGGCTCCATCCCCCTTGGTCGAGCGGAGCCTATGGTCGATGTATCAATAGGGGGGAAAAGGAGTGCGTTCATGATCGACACTGGTGCTGAACATTCAGTGGTGACTAATCTAGTTGCTCCTCCATCTGGAAGGACTATTACTGTGATAGGAGCAACTGGAAGAAGTGCTGAAAAACCGGTTCTTAAAAGTCGACTCTGTACATTGGGAGGCCACGTAGTAAAACACCAATTCCTTTATATGCCTGAATGTCCAGTCCAATTGCTGGGACGTGATATGCTATCAAAATTACAAGCGCAGATTACGTTCCTACCAAATGGAACAACATCCTTAAAGTTTAATGGACCTTCAGGTATTATGACTTTATCCGTACCAAAGGAAGAAGAGTGGCGACTTTATACAGTGTTGACTAGCCAAAACCCTAGGAGTGATGAGACATTGTTTAACATACCAGGAGTTTGGGCAGAGAACAACCCACCAGGACTGGCCCGCAATATTCCACCAATAAAAATTGAACTGAAACATGGGGTTTATCCAGTGAGCCTAAGACAATATCACATTCCGCAGAAGGCTAAGAAGAACATCCAATCCTATCTGGATAAGTTCATACGGTATGGTATCCTAAAATTCTGTACTTCCCCCTGGAACACCCCATTGCTGCCTGTTCAAAAGCCCGGTACAGATGAGTATCGACCTGTACAGGACTTAAGAGCAGTCAATGATGCGGTTGTTAGCATACATCCAGTTGTACCCAATCCATATAACCTGCTTGCTTTAATTCCGGGCGGGGCTACTTACTTCACAGTCTTAGATCTCAAAGATGCCTTCTTTTGCCTCCGAATTGCCGCAGAAAGCCAATGTATTTTCGCTTTCCAATGGGAGAACGCTGTAACGGGCTCAAAACGCCAAATGACTTGGACAAGACTGCCCCAAGGGTTTAAAAATTCACCTACCCTATTTGGTTCAGCTCTAAGTCAAGATCTACTGGATTTCGAGTCTATCCCAGGAGAATGTGTATTGTTACAATATGTAGATGACTTGTTGATAGCAGCAGTTACAAAAGAAAAATGTCAGCAAGCAACGCACGATCTACTACATATTCTCTGGAAGGCAGGATACAAGGTGTCCAGGAAGAAGGCTCAGTTGTGTTTGCCAACTGTCAAGTATCTGGGATTCCATATCTCTGAAGGTCAAAGGATTATGGGGCCAGAGAGAAAAGAAGCTGTCTGCCAAATACCAATACCCAAGAATAGAAGACAAGTGCGAGAATTCTTGGGGGCAGCAGGCTTCTGTAGGATATGGATTCCCAGCTATGCGATACTGGCAAAACCTCTGTACGCAGCCATCAAAGGTACAGAGCACGACCCCTTCTTATGGACCCAAGAACAGCAAACGGCATTTGAAGATGTGAAGAAGGCTTTGATGAGTGCCCCAGCATTAGGTCTACCTGATCACACACGACCATTCTACTTATATGTACACGAGCAAAGAAGAATGGCTGTGGGAGTATTGACACAGTACTTGGGATCATGGCAAAGACCTGTTGCCTACATGTCTAAGCAACTGGATGCAGTGGCCAGCGGACTTCCACCTTGTCTAAGAGCCGTAGCTGCAGCCGCCCTGCTAGTAGCTGAAGCCGATAAACTCACTCTGGGTCAAGAACTTTATGTACGAGTCCCACATGCAGTACAGACGTTGTTGGATTACAAAGGAAATCATTGGTTTAGTAACAGCCGTATGACCAAGTATCAAGCAATGTTGTGTGAAAACCCAAGAGTGCATTTAGAGACTGTAAACACCTTAAATCCAGCTACCCTTTTGCCGCAACCTACTGAAAGTCAACATGATTGTTTGGAAGTAATGGATGAAGTATTTTCAAGTAGACCAGATCTTCGTGATTTTCCCATCCAGAACCCCGATGTTCAATATTACACCGACGGCAGTAGTTATGTGAAAGAAGGGATCCGCTATGCAGGATATGCAGTGACAACAATAGACAAGGTGATAGAAGCTCGGCCACTGGCGAAAGGAACATCAGCACAAAAGGCAGAATTAATAGCACTAACACGAGCGTTACAATTGGCTGAAGGTTTAAGAGTAAATATCTATACGGACTCTAAGTATGCGTTTTTAACCACTCATGCCCACGGAGCTTTGTATAAAGAAAGAGGACTACTGAATTCAGAAGGCAAAGAAATCAAGTACGCAGCTGAAATCCTACAACTATTGGAAGCAGTGTGGGAGCCGAAAGAAGTCGGTATCATACATTGTCGAGCGCATCTGAGAGGAGATGGTGATGTAACCAAGGGAAATCGGATGGCAGATAGTGCAGCTAAGCGTGCTGCTGAATCAGGAAGACAGGAGTATGTGGGGCATATAGCTGCTCTTATACCAACTCCACTGTCCCAATGGACTCCAGTTTATACAGCTCAAGAAGAGGAGTGGTTAAAGACTGAACCGGGAAAGTATTTGGAGAACAAGTGGTATCAGCTAGAAGATGGAAGAATAGTCATACCAGCATCACTAGCGGTAGAAATTGTCCAAAATTATCACAACGGGACACATTCTGGGAGAGACAGTACTGAAGAATCTCTCAGGAAACATTTCTACATACCAAGATTGTCCAACTTGACTCAGGCCATTGTACGCAGATGTGTAACGTGTGCTAAGAATAATGCAAGACAAGGACCAGTAAAGCCACCAGGAGTCCAGTTTATGGGGGGACTCCCCATGTCCGATCTACAAATAGACTTTACAGTAATGCCTAAATCGGGTGGACATCGTTACCTGTTGGTAATTGTGTGCACCTATTCAGGCTGGGTAGAAGCATGTCCTACTCGTACAGAGAAAGCAGGAGAAGTTGTAAGATTCCTGCTACGAGAAATAATACCCCGATATGGACTACCCTGTTCTATAGGATCGGACAATGGTCCAGCTTTTGTTCATCAGTGCCTACAACAACTGACTCATATGCTTGGTATAAAGTGGAGGCTTCATACTGCATATAGACCCCAGAGTTCTGGTAAGGTAGAGAGAATGAATAGAACTATAAAGAACCAGTTGGCTAAAATGTGTCAGGAAACCCAACTTAAGTGGAACGTTCTCTTACCCATAGCTTTATTGCGAATCCGCAGTACCCCTACCAGAAGGATGGGCCTCTCTCCTTTTGAAATCATGTATGGGCGACCACCTCCCGTACTTGGTAACTTAAGGGGGGACTTGAGTCAGTTGGGAGAAGGAATTACCCGGCAGCAGGTTGTAGAGTTGGGTAAGACTATGGAGGAGGTACAGAAATGGGTACAAGATAGATTACCTGTGAATATTTATCCCCCTGTTCATAGTTATCATCCAGGAGACCAAGTGTGGATTAAAGAGTGGAATAATGTACCGTTAGGGCCCAAGTGGAGAGGTCCTTATGTTGTTCTTTTGTCTACCCCTACAGCGATAAAAGTAGCCGAAGTAACTCCGTGGATACATCACTCCAGGGTTAAACCAGCAGCAGTCGATTCTTGGCAAATTACAGCAGATCCAGAGAATCCCTGCAAGATCCGGTTGAAACGCACTACTCAGTCGGAGTAACGAGGAATTATTGTGGATTACAAATTTTATTGTTACAGGTGTGAGTGAGAAGGCCATAATAAAGCCTGTCCGCTTACCAACACATAGTGTATAAGCCAGGAAAGTCTCGAAGGGACACCTGTGAAGACGAGCAGAACTCCATTCCCTGCAGCCCTCACATCCTGGAAGCTGAGGTTCCATCGCACGGACGAAGACTGAGGATGACGGCGAAAGATGTGCTTTTGATTGTGTTTATTTATATGTGTTTTTATATTCAGGAAGGTAGAGGTACCGACACTCCTAGCTGTGAGGTATGCATTAAGACTACGAGAACAGGTAACCATATTTCCCAAACCCTAATTTGGCATTCACAATACGAATGTAAAGGAGAGGTATCAAGATGTAGATACCTAAATATAGACTATAGTGTGTGCCATTTAGGAGTAGGAGAACCTAAGTGCTTCAGTCCAGAGTATCAACCTCGTACAATTTGGTTGACTCTCAGGAATGGAGATCCTCAGGGGACCCTAATTAATAAGACGGTGTTAGAATCCGTACATTCTTCGGGTGTTCTGCTATTTGATGCATGTAAGGCGATATCAAGTGGTAGAAAACCGTGGAATGTATGTGGGGATCTTAGATGGGAGAGGACGTATGGGTCTAATGATAAATATATTTGTCCCAGTAGTAAAAATAAATATGTGAGTCCTAGATGCCCAAATAAAGACTATAACTTTTGTCCATATTGGTCTTGTGTGGGGTGGGCGACTTGGGAACAGACAGTAGATAAAGACATGATAGTGACTAAGTTGCCGACTAGCCCTTATTGTAAGTCTATGGAATGCAACCCAGTCCATATACTTATTAATAACCCCGACAAGTTCCTAGATAAGTATGGAAATTTATTTGGGTTTCAGATATACGGGACGGGTTTAGATCCTGGGACATTATTGTTTATAGGAATAGAGACTGATACGGTATCCTCCCAGACTCATCAAGTATACCATTCCTTTTATGAAGAGATGAGTATAGATAATAAGATCCCCCATAACGCTAAAAACCTGTTCATTGACCTAGCTGAAAGTATTGCCGGTAGTCTTAATGTTACCAACTGCTATGTGTGTGGAGGTACTAACATGGGAGACCAATGGCCTTGGGAAGCAAAGGAGGTAATGTCCGGTTCTGAGGCAGTTGACCAACTAATATCTACACAAGCCGATTATCATTTGAGTGTTAGAGGTAAATCTGAGTGGAGATTAAAGACCTCCATCATAGGTTATGTTTGCATAGCAAGGAAAGGAATAATGTATAATACTTCTGTAGGAGAATTAACTTGTCTAGGGCAAAAAGCTTATGATGATGATACTAAAAATACAACTTGGTGGTCGGCTTCAAATGTCTCAGAACCATCTAACCCGTTTGCTAGATATGCCAGTTTAAAGGATGTGTGGTTTGATTTATCCATCACATCTACCTGGAGAGCCCCAGCAAATTTGTACTGGATCTGTGGTAAGAAAGCCTATTCGGAGTTGCCACAGGACTGGGAAGGGGCATGTGTGTTGGGTATGCTCAAACCATCCTTCTTCTTGTTACCGATTGAAACAGGTGAGACTTTAGGTGTTAAAGTGTATGATGTGAATCATAGGAAGAAAAGGGGACCCTTAGAGATAGGCACCTGGGAAGATAATGAATGGCCTCCCCAGCGTATCATAGATTATTATGGGCCAGCCACGTGGGCAGAAGATGGTACCTTTGGTTATAGAACCCCAATTTATATGCTCAACCGTATTATAAGATTACAGGCGGTGGTTGAGATTATTACTAATGAGACCTCACAAGCACTCAATCTTCTAGCGAAGCATAATACCAGGATGAGGACAGCAGTGTACCAAAATAGATTAGCCTTGGATTACCTTTTGGCAGTAGAGGGAGGTGTATGTGGGAAGTTTAACCTGAGCAATTGCTGTCTTCAAATAGATGACGAAGGGCAAGCAATAGCTGAGCTTACTAGCCATATGGTTAAACTAGTGCATGTGCCTACTCAGGTATGGAAAGGGTACAATCCAAGTAGTTGGTTTGGTAGCTGGTATGAGTGGTTTGGAGGGCTTAAGGCAGTGGTAGGTGGAGTCCTACTGATTTTACTGTTGTGTCTACTCCTACCGTGTCTTATACCCTTAGTAGTTAGGTCTGTGCAAAGCCTGATAGGAAGTATAGCAGAGAGGAAGGCTGCTGCACAGATAATGGCGATATATAAGTATAAGGCTCTAGATCAAGGAGAACCAATGCAGGAAGATGAGTGTTAAAAGATTCACATCATAAGATAAGTCTGGTCTGGTTCATGGTAACCTGAGGTATATGCAAACCAAGGTTAAGTGATGCCTCAAGTAATTGTGAAATATCAGAGGCATCAAAGGGGGGAATGTGATGTAATTCCAGTAAAATACAAGTTTAGCAGGCTAAGATTGCCACAAGGCATATGTATGTATATGTGTTTGTAGTATCAGTTAGTTAATTACACGTAGCTAAGATACTGTTATCACTGTACTGACCAGGTGCAGGAATGTAAGAACTGGAATTACGCGTCCCTCTCCTTTGTATCAGATGAGCCACGTGGTTAGACCGGATGGATGAGTTTAGACTCTATTTATTAAATAGGTTAAGGGTATGTGTGGGTGTAGTTAATTGTGGGAGGAGCTACAGTGCTATATAAGGAATGTACTCTATGTATTCAGTACTCAGACTTTGCTGTATTTTGGTGACGCTAGTCCCTCTGAGTCCCGATCGGTGATCCAATAAAGAATCTCTTCCTTCCTGAAGAAACCTGTGTCCATCTCTCTGTGCTTGGCTTCCGTCAGTTTCTCCGGTATCAAATGTACCTACCCCCAACTGTAAACTGTTATTGCATTTCCCTCTCTTTCTTTTGTACCCCTTCACATATGCCTCAATAAAAGAAAGAATTAAAAAAAAAAAAAAAAGAAATTTTAATTCCTGAAATTCACACTTCAGTGATTAACCCTGCTACGTATTTCATTACTTTAAATATGGCACTCACATTTCATAAGTTTTGTTTCTTCTCCATTCAATGTTGTATCCTTCTTCATTTTTTTTCTCATATTGTGCAGAGTAAATTTTTTCTTTTCAAATGCTTAAAATAGCAAACGGCATACTGGGCCCCATCGTTTGTAGCTATTTAAAGAAAATGATCTACACCAGAAGCAGCTGTTATTTTACAAGCTCCAAGGCACTTGTCATTTCCTGGGGAGATCTACAAATGTAAATAACACTACAATATCAGATTGTGCCAGTTTAAATCTGCAAAGAGAGCTGGTAAATATAGGGTTAACTGTATAAGCATGTGCATAAAAAGTTACTTATTTTAAAGCAAGCTTGTCCTCCATAATATTGGTTATTCCAGCCTCAGATTCAGTGTGTCTAATTATTATTATTATTATATAATTATATATATTATTATATAGTGCCAACATATTCCACAGCCCTTTACAATATTATGAAACGGGGAGATTTAACCATAAATGAGAAAATTACAAAATGTTACAGGAACAATAGGTTGATGAGGATCCTGCTCAATCAAGATTATGGTCTAGAGCAGGGGTTCCCAACCCAGTCGTCAAGTTTCCCCTAACAGTTCAGGATTTAGGGATTACCTAGTTGTGTGACAACAGGGTAATCTGTAAATCCTGGACTTGTAGGTGGTACTTAAGGACTGGGTTGGGAACCCCTGAGGTTTTACAGTCTGAGTGCAATATCTGTTTTGCTTATCAACCTCCAGAAAGTTAAAACATACCACTCCCCCCCATTTCCACCACCACCTTGGTATCCCAATAAGAAGGAGCTTGTGGGAACAGAGTAAATAGGGAATTGAAAAGGAGGATTAAAGTGTGTGGATCTACCCGAATTACTGGGAGGTCAGCCTGGAGTGAATACATGCCAATAAAGAATGCCAGCCGACTGAAGATGGGCCATGGAGAGAGCACTATATCAGTGCTCATTGCAGAGTCCTATTTTCTTGAGTGCAGCCCAAGAGCATCAAAAGCTACATTTTTCGGGGACTGTCCCCAAAAATTGTACACAATGGAACAAAGTCAGAAAAGTGGGACAGGATCCACAAATCAGGGCTGTCCCGTAGAAATCAAGATAGTTGTGAATACAAAAAAAGATATATGACATGTGGATATATGCCGTACTAAGTATTTGAGGATGGCACAACTACAGGAACTCCTGTGGTCATATTTGTAGACAGCATAGTTCTTCAAGATGTATTTGAAGGTCCCTACACCAAAATATGGATACTGTTCTTACCTAATACTATGCAAAAATATTTATTAAGTATAAAAAATTTTATTTTTTGTCAGGCACAAAGAACAATACAGTTTGAAAGTCAAGATCACTAGCAGTAATAATACACCACTAAATCAAATTCCCATACAATACATCAAGTAATATACAATCACACTATTATTTATTCTATTGAAGCCATTAGCTGGTGCCATCCTCTCTGACTGATTTCCTCCCAAAGTAAAATAAACAAAAGTCATCAAACAGAGAAAAGTTAAACAAAAATATCCCAAAGAAATATTCAAAAAAGACTGATAGATACTATTCACTCGATATATTAAATATTTGTAAGACTTCTGAAGAACCCAACTGAGTGTTTGCAAAATAATTCTTACATCAACAGTTATTAGTAACAGCCGGTACACAGTTCCTTAATTGTAGTATGATACACACTATGTGTATTCACCGTAGAAAGCATGAAAAACAAAAAAGCACAAAATAAAAAAAAATAAGAAAGAAGAAAAAAAAAATAGAAAAATGCAAAAAACATTAATGTGCTTATATTGTATGCACGTTACAATACTGAGGACCACAATTCCCAGGCTGATTTCAGAGAGAAGTCCAGTGTTAAATGAAGCACAAAATCATTGTTCACAATGCAATACAGCATAAGGTGCTCCATTCCCACAGTCCTATAATAACCAGCTATTTGTATATAAGAGAAGTATAAGCAGTATGTGTAAATATTGCAGTGCGTTGGTGAAGGCTGCAAAACCAGTAGGTGACTTGAGGATGTCCTTATGATTAGTTCACCTTTGCTAAACCAGAGATTAAATAATACTTTGGTTGGCCTAAACCCACTTATAGGAAGGGTGTAGTCTTGGCACCAAGCCATCGACCACTAGTGTATACTTGTACTGTCTCATAATCCCAACAATCGCCTGCATACAAATAGTGCTATAACTATAATCATTTTATCCTTTGACTGATTCCAGATGTCTACTAAGCTTGGCAGATATGTACACCTGTATTCATTGGGTCTAATAGAAGGGGCAAGAAACCTGTACCTCTGTCACACTGATATCTCTTTATTGCTCTGTTGTTTGTCAGTGTTTGCAGAGGTCGAGGGTTTAGAAAAACTCGGTAATTTTCTGAATTATTAGGTCCCTGCTAGAGTAGCGCCATGCATGGATAAGGCATTTGTACTATAACAGAAGTTGTGTTCCATGAAGCTAAAACATCTTAATACATGTCTCCAGTCCCTTTCCTCCCACTGAATGCTACACAATAAGTGGAATGAAAAGAGGGACAGAGACAATATTGAGCCAAGTCAAGTGTAATTTTAATCCTACCCAGAATTGGACCAGTTATGCCTAGGATTGAGAAGACCCCCACTCTGTAGATCAAAAATATCAGACTTTTTCAGAGGGTAAAGATGCTTCCTAACAAAATATCTACTGGATGCAGTAAAACAGTAAAATAATTTCACTTTATTGAATGCTAGTTATAGCACAGCTACAAGGAGGAGCACAGAAGCAATAAATAAAAATCAGCCACAAAATGCGTTTGGCAGTGGATATTTTGTTTAGTGTCATCTTTCCTCTCTATACCCTATGCGGTCCTTTTTGAGTTGAAACTGAAGACATATTACATATCTTGCATGTGTAAGCAAATTTGGCATTTAGAGATTTTAAAAAAACACTAAAGTCACTCAGACCACGTTATCTGAATGAAGTGGTCTGGGTGTCGTGGTCCTGTCTTTTTTACTCCTGCAATGCTAAACATTGCAATTTTTGTCTTCCTGACAGCCATTAGATGAGCTTTCTTCTCCAGAACTGAGTGCAGCTTGGTCCTGAAATCAAATACTGCTGGTAACAGCATTTAAAGGGACACTGTAGGCACCCAGACCACTTCTACTTCTTGGAGTGGTCTGGGTGCCAACTGCCACTACTCTTAACCCTGCAAGTGTAATTATTGCAGTTTTTTTATAAACTGCAATAATTACCTTGCAGGGTTAACTCCACCTCCACAGCCACTAGAGGGCACTTCCTGGATTATACTGGAAAACTGTGCTAGAGCGTTGCTGGACGTCCTCACGCTGTGTGAGGACCTCCAGCATCGCTCATTTCCCAATAGGAAAGCATTGAAAAGCATTTTCAATGCTTTCCTACGGAGAGCTCTAATGCGCGTGCGCGGATCAGTCTCGCCCACTGGCTGACGTAATCACTGGTAGGAGCGGCGGCGAGCAGAAACCACCACCGAGGGACATCGGCGGGGTCTCAGGTAAGTGACCTGAAGGGGTTTTCACCCCCCTTCAGCTACCGGGGATGGGTGGTGGGACGAAGAGGGGACCTGCAGTGCCAGGAAAACTGATTGTTTTCCTGGCACTGGAGTTTCCCTTTAATTGTAGCAGCGCAGCTTTCTGACACACATGTTCACAAATCCATTGCTTTTCTATAAGAATCATTGGATTGGACGACATCGCAAGTGACGGAGGCAGAGCTAGAGGATGCAGCAGAGGACTCTCTGTGCTGGAAATGAGGCGAGTTATCTTTACTTAACATAGCTTTTCTTGAGCAAAGGGGAATGGAGTGTGATCACACTGCCAAAAATGTGTCACGGTAGTGTACCCCAACACGCAAGATTTAGTCCAACAATAGACAAGATAAAGCAGATGCGTCTTACCGGACCTTAGAATGGCCGGACTCGACGTAGAACAGAGAAGTGAAAGCGTCAGGAACGAGCCGAGGTCAATGGAACAGAGAGACAGCGAAAACAAGAACTAGCCAAGGTCTGGTACACAGGAATGAGTAAGCCGGCAAACAAGACAAAACAGGGATAAGGAAAAAAACTGAGTCAAATACAAAGCCAAGGTCAAGCATGACAAAAACACAAATGAATGATACAAGCGCTAAAGGCAACTGAATCAGAAACCACGATAGGGCAGGGAGTTAAGGGAGAGGTAAGTCTAAATACCCTAGTATTCAATTTGATTGGCCCCTGTCATATTCACGCCCCCAAAACGTGAGTGAATAGGGAATGTGGAATGACAGGGGCCAATGGGAGACCGTTTTACTTTTCGGCTCCCACTGTCCCTTTAAGAGCGCGCCCGATACGTGCGGCGCGCTCTTAGAGCTAGGCGGGGCACGTGACTGCGTCTCATGGTCAGTGCCCGCCTTCTTCTGAACTACAGGCGAGCCGCATGCGCGTGCAGGACCGCGCGCGCCGGGAACAGAGGACCTCGGCCGGCCCCCGGATAAGGTAAGTACCGCTACAAAATGAACCTATAGTCCAGAAATAACGATAGTTATTTTCAGGATTACTTTAACCCTTCCCAGAATGTTAGGAGGCAAATAAAAATGTAGTTACTAGAAACACAGATTAGTAAAATGCGCACTGAGCCTAAAAGTTAATTTATTTATGTCAGCCTATACCAATGATAGGTACTGTCAAACTATATAGAATGAGTTCAGTGAGGTTTAATTGTGCTTCAGATGCGTACAATATATTCACATAATTTGTTGATCAAGAGATAATTTTAGGTGGTGGGTCTACTATAATATATAACTACTCTGGCCTTAAATGTGAATTTCACTTTGGATTCACCTTGAATTCTAACTTTAGTAAATAAATCTGTAGATCTTGTAAGACACTGATATGTTCCTTTGAAGACAAACCTTTCATCACGTCTATATTTTTACTATACAGTATTTCTGGTTTTGTAAAGACACTATTTTGACACTGACTTGTAAAACAGATGATCGTATCAGACTGTTTCAGTAAGGAAGTATTTTTTTTCAAGAGTTAAAAAAAAAAAAAAAGAGACTCCTCCTTCCGTCTAATGGAAAAAATGATGCATCAACTGCAGTGTGTACAAATATGTAAACTTTGACCCTCGTTCCCAAGTTTTCAAATTCATTCAGACAAATATAGTAAAAGCTTCACATTTCTGTCCATATCAAAGGTTGGTTTGCTGCTGTAGATTATAAAACTGGAACACAAATAAGGAAAAGAGGTTTAAACAAAATGCACACAAGAATGCACATATTAAAAATGACAGAAAGGCAGGTCTGTGCAGAGGAAACAAAATGTTTTTTTGGTTTTTTTCAGTACAGGAGATAAAGAAAGAAAAAAAAAAGCAGCCCCCGCCTACACAAATTCTTTTCTCATCGCCTTGAAGATATAAAATGTACAAGATGTGAAATTCAGTAGTGTCAAAAGTTTGGCTAACTTAAACATAAAATATGTTTAACTACTATAACTCCATATTCCTGACACCTGTCAATTTATTATGGAAAACATAAATACAAACCATAACACACTATAAATATTGCATGTAAAAAGTCAATTTTTATTAGTCTATAAATCCTGAGGTGTTTCTTAGAACGAGTGTAGGCTATGTCCACGTCTTTAACCCCTTCACTACTGAGCCCTTTTTGATTACAAAAATATTAACACAACACTTATTTGAAGCAATGGACTACCACATAAATATGTAATAAAATAGCACTTTTACTATATATGTATGTGCTAAATTATCCTAATTTTAATTTTCAAGTTTGTATAAAAAGCAATCTGCTTTTCATATTAAATTAAGAATTTAAATTATGTAAATTTACACAATTAAATTTTCTATTTATTTGTTCTCACTTATAAACATTTTTGTGGAATGAAAAGCTTTAGACATAATATATTTTCCTTTATCTTGTTGTATTTTACACAGTGTCTGAACTGTTAGTATACAAGCAAAAATTTAATGTTTCTCACATACAGCAAGGGTGACAAAATAGATCAATACAAATGGTCAAATATCTTGTTTATAGATATTTGTAAGAACCCTGAAGACATTACTAATATCGCTAAAATAAAAGTATTTAAAAAGTGCTAACACACATTTTTAATACAGTTCTAGAATATTACTGTAGTGCTAAGAGTGAAATGGTAGTTCCCCACTGTAGGAATGATATGACCGATTGAACTTTCCTTTATTGTTTGAACGGCGGGTGTGAGCAGACAGTTTCGAGAACATTTCCCTTGCAGACATTAAATCAGTGACCAATGGCTTGTAGCAGTGAAATTAATTTCTCTACAGACTGGTAATCATTCCTAGAGTATATAATGCAAAATACATGAAAGTAAAAATGTTAATACTCAGTTCTGGGAGTCATTTGGATAAATGACCATCCTTTACCATTTTGCAGCAGAGCATTATGGGAGTTTAACAAGAGACACCAAATTTAACAACAGATAGGAAGTTATCCCAGATAATTTTAAATAACACATAAAGTAATATTAAATAAAATCTTCAACATTATCCATGACGTTTGTTTCAGATTTGCAGGATACATATGTGGAGTATTATGTCTTGTTGTCCACTTACTGAAGTCTAAATTCAGTTATCCATAATTAGAATGTATAGATGGTAGGGCAAAGTGAGTTTATATGCACAGATCATACGATAAATGTATATAAAAAGCATGCTGGTTGAGAAGAGAGAGAGAACGGTGTAAATAATTCAAATTTTATAGTGGATTGTCAGGAATTCAAACCAAATTTACAATGAAATAGAATTATATGAAAAATCTACAAAAAAAAAATAACTGACTGTGTGGATTTTTTTGCTATTTGACCTTTGTTGTCTAAATTTGAAATTCACTTCCAATTCACTTTGATTGCCCAAAAATACAAACTTATGGGGATATGTTGTTGCTTCAGGGCCGAGTCTAGCCCTTTACAGGGGTTCCAGCCCAGTTTAGTGAGGAACTGAATCATTTTGGGGTCTACCTCAGGTCTACCACACTTTATTTGCCACCACAGGCCTGGGACACTCTGCCCTCAATTTGTTATGTGCAACTTTGCAAAGAGGGCGCCGTACCCAATTTTCTAGGTACTTAGCAACATGGTCAGCCGGGAGCCACTCTGCCGACCTCGGATGGTGTAGGTCATCCGGCTCAACGGATGCATGAGGGCGGACCCCGCAGCCGCGGGGTGCCTAGTCCCTTAAATCACCTCCGGACGTCTCTGCCTGAGCAGAGGGAAGGAGGTCAAAGCCCAGATCTGCGGCATCTACACCCTGTTCCAAATTATTATGCAAATTCTATTTAAGTGTCACAAAGATTAAATATTTTGTATTTCAGTTTAACTCATGGATGGCATTGTGTCTCAGGGCCCTTTTTATCACTGAAAACAATCTCGGTCACCTGTGATAATTAGATTGCCAGGTGAGCCCAATTTAAGGAAAAACTACTAAAGGAGGGTGTTCTACATTATTAAGCAGAGCACCATTTTCATGCAATATAGGGGGAAAAAAAAGATCTCTCTGCTGCCGAAAAGAGTGAACTAGTTCAATGCCTTGGACGAGGTATGAAAACATTAGATATTTCAGGAAAACTTAAGCGTGATCATCACACTATTAAGAGATTTGTGGCTGATTCAGAGCACAGACGGGTTCGTGCAGATAAAGGCACATTGAGGAAGATTTCTCCCAGATCCATGCATCGGATCAAGAGAGCAGCTGCTAAAATACCATTACATTGCAGCAAACAGATATTTGAAGCTGCTGGTGCCTCTGGAGTCCCACGGACATCAAGGTGTAGAGTCCTCCAGAGTCTTGCAACTGTGCATACACCTTCTATTCAAGCACCACTAACCTATGCTCACAAGCAGAAATGGCTGCATTGGGCAGAAAAATACATGAAGACTCATTTTCAAACAGTCCTGTTCTCTGATGAGTGCCGTGCAACCCTGGATGGTCCAGATGGATTGAGTAGTGGATGGTTGGCGGACGACCACCCTGTTCCAAAATGGCTGCAACGTCAGCAAGGCGGTGCTGGAGTCATGTTTTGGGATGGAATCATGGGAAGAGAGCTGGTCGGCCCCTTTAGGGTCCCCGAAGGTGTAAAGATGACTTCTGCAAAGTATGTGGAGTTTCTGACTGACCACTTTCTTCCCTGGTACAGAAGGAAGAACTATGCTTTCCGTAATAAAATCATCTTCATGCATGACAATGCACCATGTCATGGTGCAAAGAATACCTCTGCATCAATGGCTGCTATGGGGAGAAAAGGAGAGAAAGTCATGGTTTGGCCTCCATCCTCCATTGAGAACCTTTGGAGCATCCTCAAGCAAAAGATCTATGAGGGTGGGAGGCAGTTTACATCCAAACAGCAGCTCCGGGAGGCTATTCTGACATCTTGCAAACAAATTCAAGCAGAAACTGTCAAAAAACTCACAAGTTCAATGGATGCAAGACTTGTGAAGCTGTTATCAAATAATGGGTCCTATGTTAAAATGTAACGTGACCTGTTAAAATGTTTAAAAAGTTAAAATGTTGTTATAAGTTTGATTGAAATAGCTTTTGATTTCAGTAAATATGCTGCAAACACAACAAATGACAATTTTCAGTTCTTTACAACCTATAAAGTGTTTTGAAACTTACTGCGCGTAATAATTTTTTGTGTGGATGAGACATGCTTTTTGGGGCGACCGTAGGTGCGCCAGTCATAGAAGTTCTGGAGGCAGAGGGAGAGGGGTGTTTGGGCTTATGGGTAGCCTTTCTGGGTGCCCCTCCCGAGGGGTCGACAGCAGGACGCGACAGCGGCGGCGTGGAACCCGAAACTGCGCGTCCGAGGGAATAGGGCTTGGGATATAGTATGGGAGAGGATAGATGACATGGACCACATGGCTGCCATTATGGCATCTGTCAACGAGCGCTGTAGCGCTAAAAATTGCGCCCCTTCAGGATGGATGGGCCTGTCTACCAGAGTGGGTGGAGTGTCTGAGGTGACAGGGGTCTCTCCCAGAGTAAATGGGGCATCAATCTCCCCAGAGGGTGGGGAGCTGGAAGGCAGCCTGGGTTTAGGCATAATGGCAAAAAACAGGACCTAATCCCTAGTATTAAAGTTAGCAGAGTAGTATGGGTTAGTCACCCAAACTGAAAGCAACAGGTATAAGAGAGATCTCACCAGGGCCAAGACCAGTGGCACACGTACACACGAGGTAGGAAGGGAGACAGGAAGTCAGAAAATGGCCGCCGATAATATTGCGAGATTCACAGCAAAATTCTGTGAATTCGTCAAGTTAAAGAACCGAACGTTCTGTAAAAGAAACTAATTTGTGTGAATAGATAGACGAATATATGGAAAAAAAAAACAGACGAACGAGTGAACCGTTCGTATAGTCGAATTAGTCGAACGCGGCAAACAGGTGAAAGATGCTAAGTGCCGGTAAAACTAACGAACGGCATGTGTTCGTGAAGAATTTAGCTGAACGGGCTTGGTTCATTCACAAAAAAACAGCTGAACAGAATGGAGAAAATGGGCGCAAAAGGGCACCAAAAGGACAGGGAGAGGTAGAAGAAACGGAGATAAGAAACTGAAAGGAGATAAGAAAAAATACAAAGGCAAAGTCAAGTGAGAGGAGTACAATCACTAAAAACCACAAGGGAGGTCTGGACCCCGGGCTCACATGTAACATACATATGTGTAGCATAAAACAAGCATAGCAAAAACAATATAAACAGAGAAAAAAATCTCTAATAGTAAATAACAAGTAATGAACAATAAATCAACAGATAAAACAATACAGTGTAAAACCAAATAATAAATAACAATTAATAATAATAAATAATATCAATAGCAAAGAATCAATGAGTAATCAGAGAAAAATGCGACATGTACTTATCTTTGTATTGGAGCAGCAAAGAAAGAGGGAAATGGAAGGGAAGTGCTGCCTATTATTCTGGAACCTGAGCAGGGATGGGCCTATGTTACTGTATGTTCATTATTTTTCATTCTGTTTTGTATTCTTTGCTGCTATTGGTGGACAGTAAAGAAAGGGATATGCAATATGATCCTCTGTGTCTTGTTATAAAATTGTATTAGCAGCAACATATTGTTTTTTTCCACATAATTCTTCATGTCTTGATTTCAATTGTAAAAGGAAAACATTTACACTTTTCATGTATTTGGAACTGTAAATAAAATATACATAAGAGATACACAAGATACAGATTGCAATGAGTTGTACATTAACCAAGTTATGGTGGGTGACACTGTTGAGTAGCCTAGGCATGAGTTCTGATAGCTAAGTTGGTGTTTGTATTGCTTGACCCAATTCTGAGATAAGAGAAGGGCTAAGGGATTAGGTGTGGGTCTGTGCAGCTGTGTTAGAGGGGATAATGACCAAGCATGTCAAACTCAAAGGCTAGCACGGCCCAAATAAACAAGGTTTAAGTTCACGTGTGACGCAATAAAAAGAAAAAGAAATAAGAGAGACCAACACAAACTAAAATTACTTGTATCATTCTCATGCAAACAATATGTAATTCTGGGTACATATATACAATTTACTCAAACGTTTCACTTCAACTTACTTACTATGCCCCCCCAATTTAACACGCAGCCTCATGTGGCCCTGTCCCCATTTTAATACACTGCCCCCACTCCCACAACTCTAATACACAGCCCCCTTCCTCCAACCACTCTAATACACTGCTCCCTCCCTCCCCCCAATTTAATACACTGCCAACTCCCTCCACTCTAATACTCTGCCCCTCCTTACCCCAATTTAATATACTACCCCTTCACTCTAATACTCTGCCCCCTCCTTACCCCAATTTAATATACTACCCCTTCACTCTAATACACTGCACCCCTCCTTCTTCCCAATTTAATACACCTACCCTCACTCTAATATATTGCCCCACCTCCCTCCCCCAATTTAATATACTGCCCCTCCCACCACTCTAATACACTGCCCCTCCTCTTTACCTAAATTTAACACACTGCTCCCCAACTCTAATTCACTGCTCGCCTCCCTCCCCCCGATTGAATACACTGCCTCATCTCCCTCCTAATACACAAACCTCCCACCACTCTAATACACTGCCTTCCCTCCCCCAGTTAATACACTACACTACACTACAGGAAGGTTCCCCCAAGCCTCTCTTCCCCTAACTTAAGCTGTCATTCAGTCCAGCCCTGCACGATCTTCTTTGCCAAAGCAGCCATCAGGGGGTGACAACCATAACGGTTGTCATGGGCCCGGCGGTCCTGGGGGGCCCGGAATGCTTTGGCAGTCCAGGGCCCCACAATTACTCTCTGCACATATATATAGCAATGATCGCTATATATATGTGCAGTGCAGGTGAAGCCGTGGGCCCCCAGCTCCCTATACTTGGAGAGGGGGCCCAGCGGACTGCAAGTGTACTTACAAGCTCTACCCTCTCTGTAACTCCCGCGAGACCCGCGGCCGTCAGAGCGTTGCCATGGGTTACCATGGTAACACGCCGCGTTCGCGGGAGTTACAGAGAGGGAAGAGCTTGTAAGTACACTTGCAGTCTGCTGGGCCCCCTCTGCAAGTATAGGGAGCTGGGGGCCCACGGTGAGTGTTTAGCTAAGTATATGTCAGAGATCTGTCCCTTCTGGTGAATTTAAACAGTCATGTTCGAAGATGTTCGAAGATGGTTAATGGGGAAGAGCAGCAGTGTATTAATGAAGATCTGAATAGAAACAGAATGTACATTCAGAACGTATAATCATGCATAGCTGTACAGAAACTAACCATTTACAATCTATCTAGTTGGGTTTTATATATATATATATATATATATATATATATATATATATACAGCTCTGCTGTTCTAGAACATATCCCAAAGGGAGAACACTAATGCAACATGCTGTGCCTTAAAATGTTTTTGCCTTAAGCATATGCTGTATATATTATTACACTGAATTACCATCTTCTAATGCATACTAATATATTTCGTAATCACTGCAGAAAGTATATATATTTTATAATGCTGCTTTATGTAAGGCATGGTTAAAGGGACTGTATCATGAAAAGACAAGCTCTTAATGAAGTCAGATATTATGATTCAAAGGCTTTATGATTGCCCAATTTCCCATTAAATTGTACTGTAGTGTAAGTATGAATGTGCATAGTGGCTGCTCGGGATCAATTTAGTCAATTCTATGGTAAGTGAATAGGATAGAAGAAGGTTTAGGTGTATCTGCTTATTAACATTTTCAGCTAATTTTTAGGTTTAAGCAAATGAAAGATTTTCAAATTAATATTCTTATTCAACCAATATTCCTTAAAGAGCTTGGAATTTCTTACCTTTTTTGTAGCATGGTGAGCATAAGCTGTAAGAGAGTATCAAGGAATAAACAAAACAGGCTCTTTTTTTTTTTATTCTTTTTTTTTTGCGAGTATTGGCAAATAGTACAACCATTTTGTAAATAGCAGGTATGTTGTATAGACAGTACAGTTAGACATATATCACCTAGCTGAACCTACTCAGTTTTTAATCAGTTGGGATCTAGGGCACCCAGTCTCTTCTATGGGTGGAATTAGGGCTTGTGAGTTGGGAGGTGATGGTGACGGATTCATGCGCCTTGTGGCTAGTTCAAAACAGGCTCTTTTAATGGATAATTTACTACAGTGAGACTTTCAGAGAATTTAAAGTGAATTCCAAAATAACTTAATAAGAAAAATTGTTCAAGTCAATGATTTTTCTGAATTTTGATCTTAAATTCGAACTTCAAATTCCAGGCAATTATCATATAGTAAATGAACCTGCCAGTATCTCATAGCCATTAAGGTTGGTTCTCTGATCCGAAGGTGATCAGAAAACATGTTATTACACTTCTTTGGGATGTCTTGTAATAAAGAGTTAGAGTGTTACCTTCGAGATGAGTACAGCCAGACAGGGCCGTCTTTAATATTGATTGGACCCTGGGCAAGCATTTGCTTGAGCCCCTGTGCATGCAATCACTCCCTCCACCCCAACCTAGAGGCGAAACTAATGTAGAGAGTGCCTTGGTGCAAAAAAAATATTCAGGCCTGCCCTGTAGCACAAGAGTAAAGAAAAGATAGATCCCCATCTGTCATACAACTCCTGCGATGCTATGCCAGCTGGGGATCTACCATCCTTGCAGGGTTGTATTTTTGAGCAGTGTTTGTGCAATTGAATGTCAGCATGTTATTGTATAGAGTGTATGTGTGCATGTAGGGGTGTATTTGTATGTACTGTTACCTTTGGAATGCAGTGGTGTACTTGTGTGTAGTGTTTGCGTTTGAATGCAGGGGGTGTTTGGATGTAGTGTTGTGTTTTAAATGCATATGTACATTTGTGTGTAGTATTGGTGTTTCAGCAAACTGGTGTGCTTGTATGTAATGTTTGTGTTTGCAGGGGTCTGTTTGCATGTTGTGTGATTTCTATAACATATATACACATACACATTAACACGCAGATACACACATAAGCACACTGACACATGCTCACACCTTGACACATACTGGCACATACATACACACACACACACACTCAGATACACACCCTTTGACAAACAGATACAAGCACTTTGATACACACACACACTGACACATCCACACACAGAGATACACACACACTCAGATACACACATACATAAAGGTATAAATGCAGGGGTGATATGTGTACAGTGCTAGAGATGGAATATAGGAGTGTATTTGTGTTGGCATTAAAATGCTGGGATGTATGCATTACCACACACTCAGATGCACACTTACACACACCGACACATACATACACACAAACACACACACAGGAACACATACACACTGACACACAAGTACACATACACAGGTATACATACACACAGAAACACTGACACACAGATAAACACAGCCAGATACACACACTGACACAAACACAGCCAGATACGCACAAGGACATAAACACAGCCAGATACACACACATATATGTGTACATCAGGGCCGTCTTTAATATTGATTGGACCCTGGGCAAGCATTTGCTTGAGCCCCTGTGCATGCAATCACTCCCTCCACCCCAACCTAGAGGCGAAACTAATGTAGAGAGTGCCTTGGTGCAAAAAAAATATTCAGGCCTGCCCTGTAGCACAAGAGTAAAGAAAAGATAGATCCCCATCTGTCATACAACTCCTGCGATGCTATGCCAGCTGGGGATCTACCATCCTTGCAGGGTTGTATTTTTGAGCAGTGTTTGTGCAATTGAATGTCAGCATGTTATTGTATAGAGTGTATGTGTGCATGTAGGGGTGTATTTGTATGTACTGTTACCATTGGAATGCAGTGGTGTACTTGTGTGTAGTGTTTGCGTTTGAATGCAGGGGGTGTTTGGATGTAGTATTGTGTTTTAAATGCATATGTACATTTGTGTGTAGTATTGGTGTTTCAGCAAACTGGTGTGCTTGTATGTAATGTTTGTGTTTGCAGGGGTCTGTTTGCATGTTGTGTGATTTCTATAACATATATACACATACACATTAACACGCAGATACACACATAAGCACACTGACACATGCTCACACCTTGACACATACTGGCACATACATACACACACACACACACTCAGATACACACCCTTTGACAAACAGATACAAGCACTTTGATACACACACACACTGACACATCCACACACAGAGATACACACACACTCAGATACACACATACATAAAGGTATAAATGCAGGGGTGATATGTGTACAGTGCTAGAGATGGAATATAGGAGTGTATTTGTGTTGGCATTAAAATGCTGGGATGTATGCATTACCACACACTCAGATGCACACTTACACACACCGACACATACATACACACAAACACACACACAGGAACACATACACACTGACACACAAGTACACATACACAGGTATACATACACACAGAAACACTGACACACAGACAAACACAGCCAGATACACACACTGACACAAACACAGCCAGATACGCACAAGGACATAAACACAGCCAGATACACACACATATATGTGTACATTTACATATTTTAATCTCTGCCTTCTAGCAGCTCTTGGACAGCAACTCCCAGCAACCTTGGCCAATATAATGTCTCAACTCTGTTCTTACATACCCTGGTCCAGAATTTGGCAAAAGTGACATTTGAAAATGGTGTACAGCCTTTGATAACACTTGATGCAATAATATGTTAAAATAAATACTTTTTACATTTATATTTAATGGGGAACTGCCAGGTTCTTCTAGGATTTTTAACATGTACTTATTCCCTGTGTCATAAATTAGCATAACAAAAAAACCTAAAAATATTTAGCCACCCTCCTGTCTCCTTACCTTTTGGGTACAGAAAGGTGGCTTCCCTGGGGTCCAGTGGGAGCTTGCTGGCCCAGGCTGATGGGAGCCTGCCATCAGCTTTCTCAGTCCCTCTCCCCCACAATGCTTGCGTCCTCCATGTGGTGTGTGCCCCCTCCCCAGCGGCACTGAGGAGGAAGTGATCTGTTCTTACTGGGAGGATCTGACCTTACTTCCTCCCAGCATGCCAAGGAGAAGAAAAGGGATCACAGGGCAGTGTGTGAGGGGGCTAGCTGTGAGTATGTATTCAGCCACCCCCATATTACAGGGGCCAGGTCCAGAACAGTATTAAAGGGCTGTGGCCCCTGATTACCTCAGGTGCTGCAGGGGGCCCATGGGGCAGCTGCCTTAGGGCCCCCAGGAGTAACTGGGCCCAGGGCAGCTGCCCCTTTTGCCCCTCCTTAAAGACGGCCCTGCAGCCAGAGAGAAAGATTTTGAGCAGACTACCCAAAAGGTTACATACAAATCAATACTCTTCAACACTAGTAATTACTAAAACAGACTGCTTGCATGTGTTGTGTAGTGATGGAAACTCTGAAAATTTTGAACACTGCTTTCAGCCCGAGCATGTTCTTAATGGGGCAATGGGGGCATCACATCACTTCTGGTTCTAATTGGTCCACGTCAATCCAGCACCCCCATTCACATACATTTTGGGATCACAGGCATGACGTGCAACCCCAAATCACAAAATGTGGAGCAATCACAAAGCACCATATAGTATTTAACCCCTTAAGGACTGGACTGTTTTTGCGATGTTGTACATTTGCGACCAGGCCTCTTTTTACACTTTTGTGGTGTTTGTGTTTAGCTGTAATTTTCCGCTCTCTCATTTACTGTTCCCATACAAATTATATATTGTTTCTTTCGGGACAAAGGGGGCTTTCTTTACATACCATTATTTATATAATCTCATGTAATTTAATTACAAAAAAATAAAAAAATATGATGAAAAATTGAAAAACATACAGATTTTTTGACTTTTCCTTGAAAAATCTTTTACTCATCTACAAAAGCGAATAAAAAAAATGCTAAATAGATTAAAAATGTTGTCCTGAGTTTAAAAATACCCAGTGTTTATGTGCTTTTTTGCTTTTTTTTTGCAAGTTATAGGGCTATAGGTACAAGTAGGATATTGCGGTTTCAAAACATTTTTAAAATTGATCAATAGTGACATTGTAACACTATTATCTGTCATAAATCTCTGAATAACACCCCACATGTACATATTTTTTTTAAAGTAGACAGCCCAGGGTATTCAATATGGGGTATGTCCAGTCTTTTTTAGTAGCCACTTAGTCGAAAACACTGGCCAAAGTTAGCATATTTGTTTGTGTGTGAAAAAAGTAATAAAAACTAAATTGAACGCTAATTTTGGCCAGTGTTTGTGTCTAAGTGGCTACTAAAAAAGACTGGACATACCCCATTTGCAATACTTTGGGTTGTCTTCTTTTGCAAATGGTATGCCATCATGGGGGTAATTCTCATTCCTGGGCTACCATACGCTCTTAAAAGCAACGTAACCAACCTGGCCTTTTTCAATGTAAAAATATTTGACCCATATATTTGACCCTGTAACTTTCAAAAACGCTATAAAACCTGTACATGGGGGGTACTGTTATACTCGGGAGACTCTGCTGAACACAAATATTAGTGTTTCAAAACAGGAAAACGTATCACAACAATTATATAATCAGTAAAAGTGCTGTTTGTGTGTGAAAAATGCAAAAAAAAGTCACTTTCACTGACAATATAATCGATGTGATATGTTTTACTGTTTTGAATCACTAATATTTGTGTTCAGCGAAGTCTCCCAAGTAAAACAGTACCCCCCATGTACAGGTTTTAGGGTGTCATAGAAAGTCACAGGGTAAAATATAGTGCTAGAAAATTTAATTCTCTGGACTTTTGGCCTGGGTTGGCAGGCAGGTCCCTCAAATTGCAATCAATAAAATTACTTAATTATGTAAAAATATTACATAAATACGCACGTAGAATTTAAATATATATGCATATTTATATATTTGAAGTCTACGTGTATATTTATATAATTATTTATGTAATTTTGTATATGGACACATATATATTTTGTATTATTTTATATATTTATATATACATAGATATATATACAATTTCATTCTAAGTGTATTTTGATATAAATATATATATATTACTATCAAAATACAGTTAGAATAAAATTTCATATAGATATATATTTTTTTATTATTATTTTTACGTTTTTATTTAATTTAAATTACTTATTATTTGTATTTTATAATAATATTTATATACAATATATATAGTTATTATATATTATATATATATATACGTGTGTAATTTAATTATAAGTGTATTTTTATATTAATATATGTACATAGTAATATAAAAATACACTTAGTATGACATTATATATATGATATATAGTCATATATTATATATATATATATATATATATATATATATACACATATATAATTATTTTTTTATTAACATTAACTTTTATTTTTTTAATTATTTTACACTAGCAGGTAGACTGCTTGTCAGCACAGGCAGTCCCCCTGCAGGCAGACACATGGACACCTATTGTTGAGCGATCACATGGCCCCAGGGGTCCTAGTCCGCCGCGGGTAGACTGTCTGGGCTGCAAGCAGTCTCCCCACAACGGATTAAGCTTATTTGACCCTATTTGCTGTGCCCTATTGTAGTTTCTGTTCTCAGTACCCTTTAGTGTGTTCCTTATAACATTGTGATATTTCTGGTTTTGACCTTGGCTTTGTTCTTGACCCTGAGTTTCTCTGTAACCTTTTACTATCCTGTTTACCTGTCTGATTGATTTACTGTATACCTGTCTTTGGCTTCTTTTCAATTTTGCTGTCTCTCTGTTACCCAGACCTAAACTTGTATTTGACTTTATTTTCTCTATTTATTATGTTAAGTCCAGCCACTCTAAGACCTGGTAATATTTTTATTCCAGTTCTAACTTATTACTGCTAACTAGACTCTGCGTGTTGGTTTGGACTTTGTGACAGTTGCGGTTGGACTTTGTATGTGCGGCATTATGTGATGTGTTTGTGGAGTGAGAAAGCTGTATGTAATGTGTGTGTGCTGGCTGTATGTGATGGATGTGTGGTGGCTATGTAATGTGTGTGGTTGTGTTCTGCATAGCCCCTCCTGCGTGGCTTTCCTCAAAGATGAGGAGCTATGATTCCTGGTGGTCCAACAGGGTGTCATACTCTACCTGGTAGTCTAGCAGGGGTCCAGAGTTTGATGGTCCAGCAGGGGAGCTTGATATTTGCACTACTAACGGATGCAGAATGCAACTTCGAACATCCGGGGCTGCGCTCTGACTTACTACAGAGGTCCGGACTGCAAATGAGCCATTACTGTGGTCTGCACCTGCTGGAGGTGCAAACCTATATGCTGCTGGCTTAACCCCTTAAGGACCAAACTTCGGGAATAAAAGGGAATCATGACATGTCACACACGTCATGTGTCCTTAAGGGGTTAAACTCCCCTCCCCCCCCCCCCCCCCCCCACCAAAGTAGACCTATCAATCACGCATGACACGGCTAAAAGTATAAAACAAACTGCCTGCCCAGCACTGCTCAGTGGCTCCCCCTTCAAGTGACTCCCAGGACATGTGCCATGCCTTCCATACCTTAATTACACCACTGATACAAAAGCTGTATATGCATCACAGAAAAAAAACTATTGTGATGGAAGCGCTGGATATAGTCTTTGCTGTGGTTTACTACAGACACCCCACAGAGATATGTTTGAAACTTTAAATAAGAATGAAGATTAAGCAGATGGATTATAGGCTGCACAATATGCCCTGCCATGGTGTCAAATGATCCTATGAAGCTATTGCTAGATTGGGGTATGTTCCATTTATAAATGCAATAAGTAAATTCCCTTTATATTATTTGTTTAGGTGAGTCAATAAAGACTTTTCTTTCATCCATGGCAGCATTACTTCTGGTGATTACGGTATGTTGCTGACAGATAAACAAAGTCTTCAAGTAGACTACCCCTAGGTTCTACAGCAGTCAATCCCTGGAAGTTGAAGGGGCAGTCCTGCTTTGAGTAATTTATCTTTTTCTTTTGGCTTACCCATCGATGCCAAATCTATTGCCATTTGTCTATCATACAATGTGTAAGAGGATGTTTAAAGTGTGATCTGTATTTCTGTAGAAATTTCCTGTTCTTAAACTAAGAACACAGGACATCTGGTCACCTTAAAAGTCTTTAATAATTTTGTAACAATGATGAATAACTAGTGGGAGGCGTGACTCCACTCCACATCAATTTCCTTTAATAAAGGGACACTATAGTCACCAGAACAACTACAGCTTATTGAATTTGTTCTGGTGACTAGAATCATTACCTTCAGGCTTTTTGCAGTAAACACTGTCTTTTCAGAGAAAAATACAGTGTTTACATTACAGCCTATGGATACCTCCACTGGACACTCCTCAGATGGCTGCTAGAGGCGCTTCCTGGGGCAGTGCTGCACAGTGAGCAGCACTGACACTCAGTGTCTCCACCCTCTGCATGCAGACACTAAACTTTCCTCATAGAGATGCATTGCTTCAATTGCTGATCTGCCTCCTTGACAGTCTCAGCCAATCATATGGGGAAGCATTGTAATTGGCTTAGACCACTACTTCTGATGATGTCAGCAGACAGGAGGCAGGTCAGAGGCAGACAGGGGCAGAGCCAGCAGCTGCAGACTTTAATATAAGTAAGAATTTACTATATTTAGGGGGGTAAAGGAGCACCAGGGGGTTCTAGATGGTGGTTGTAACACTGTAGGGTCAGGGATACATGTTTGTGTTCCTGACCCTATAGAGTTCCTTTAACAAAGAAAAAAGTTTTACTGACTGCAGCTAGATCCAAACTAAAGGAACCCATCAGGACATATCTGGCTGTCTGGTGAACCAATGTGGTCCTGCTCTGGTACAAAGATAATACTTAATGTTATGAGCAAGGTAATGTGACACCATGTGTGTCCATTCATGAGATATGAATATGTAATATGTCACAGCATGTTTTTTTTTTTTTTAGTTAAGAAGTAGTAGACTTAAAAATACTAAAACTTATTACACCAAGAGAGTGTGGGAAATCAAAATGTTCATCTACAAACGGTACAACACTGTGGGGATCATTCGAATGTGTTCCCCTGTGGAATTCCATATATAACACATGTTCTTTGCGCGCATATTATTATTATCTCTAAGTGTAAAATAAAGAGAAGAACTTCACTGTTCCTCTTTTCCCGGTTTATTAAAAGATCTTTCGATCAATTTCAAAAGTATTTTCATGTTGTGATGTAAAGTAGAATATGAAATGTGACCGCTGTGAAGATGTCTCTGCTGTGAAAAATGATGTAGTCAGCTTTCTTCAGGATGCTCGTGTGAGGCAAAATCTCTGATGAGAATACAATGTTTGCCAAATGACTGCATGTTTGGAACAATCTTTTAGGATTCCAGTCAGTACTATGTCTATATTAGGACATATAAAATGAATGGCGATAACTCTAACATTTATACTACATTCAGTGTGAACTATAAATAATTGTACAGCAGCTATATTTTATGGCAATTCTCTTGCACAATAAAAACTAGGGTATATCCACAATGATTTATTCTAAAATAATTTCAAATTAAATATACATATAGATTTAAAGGGACACTCCACAGCCCTCCCCTTTTCCCCAGGTCAGACTTTCTGTGTGTGTCCAATCACAGGTTTTCTAATGCAGCTCAATGAAATGTATTTGCAAAGCAGGCGCTCTGGGCAATTACTTGGCACTTCCGTTTAGCTCAACTGAGCTAACCAAACAGTAACAGGACAAGTTACCTGATTAACAGCCATGGGGGGTGTAACAAGGTTAATTTACAAAAGTGTTAATTTATATTGAACTCGGCACTTTTTGCCTAATGAAAAAAAAAGAGGACACACTTTTTACACATAAAGCACTTTAGCAAGCAAAAGTGCTTTAAGTGTTTGTGATGTACCTTTAAGAAGGTATCTTTGTGGTACAAAGCGTTTCAGAACTCTTCGATCTGTTAGTGGTGCTGAGGAAAGTGTTTCAGGGAACTACAAGCATGCATTGATGTGACGTATTACAGCCTTTCCATTCTGCAGTTATTCTCGGCAATATATTTTGCGTTTTTATCCTGAATAAATTCTGTGCAATACGATTTACACCTTTCCAAGCTTCAGTGGTGTCGTGCAATGTGTTTAGGTCTTTCAGTCCTATACTAGTGTTGTACAATTTGTTTCACTATGCTTTCAGTCTTTAGGGGCCCATTACAATGTGTCTCACACTCTTTCCATCCTGTACTGTTGCTGTGCAATATATAGAGGCTCTCCATCTAATACAGGTACTATGCAATGTGTTTTAGGACTTTTCACCTTTTTTTAAATTAAATTTTTTAAGGATGCTGTGCAACTCGTTTCGCCTTCTTTCCGTTCCATGGTGGCGCTGTGTGCAGTTACAGTGTATAATGATCACTGAAATGGCTAATTGACTGCCTGGTGATGTAAGTGCTATAAGTGGATATTTATTTAATACATTTTAAGGACTTTAAGCTTGCAATCAGGATTCTCTCTCACACACATATATTTGCATTACCACAAGGCGGCATAAATGACCCTCTAGGGCCCCTGACTGAGCCTGGAGCTCTGTTCCTGTCTTTGAGGCTCTCCTGGGGCCACCACCCTTTAAATTCCCCTGTACGTTAGGGGTATACCGTGTTTCTCCGAAAATAAGACCGGGTCTTATATTAATTTTAGTCACACAAAACACACTAGGGCTTATTTTCAGGGTAGGGCTTATTTATTTACGGTTCCGGTATGTACATTGAACCCCCCCTTTAATTAATCCACCCCCCCCTTTAATTAATCCACCCCCCTTTAATAAATCTGCCCCCTCTAATTAATGCACCCCCCCTTTAATTAATCCACCCCCCTCTTTAATAAATCCACCCCCTCTAATTAATCCACCCCCTTTAATTAATCCACCCCCTTTA
Source organism: Pelobates fuscus (assembly GCF_036172605.1). Classification (NCBI taxonomy): domain Eukaryota; kingdom Metazoa; phylum Chordata; class Amphibia; order Anura; family Pelobatidae; genus Pelobates; species Pelobates fuscus. The sequence continues at coordinate 45,850,200 of NC_086326.1, forward strand.
ATTAATCCACACACCCTCTAATTAATCCACCACCCCTTTAATTAATCCACCCCCCTTTAATTAATCCACCCTCCCTTTAATTAATCCACCCCCTTTAATTAATCCACCACCCCTTTAATTAATCCACCCCCCTTTAATTAATCCACCCCCCTTTAATTAATTCACCCTCCCTCTAATTAATACACCCCCTCTAATTAATCCACCACCCCTTTAATTAATCCACCACCCCTTTAATTAATCCACCCTCCCTTTAATTAATCCACCCTCCCTTTAATTAATCCACCCCCCTTTAATTAATCCACCCCTCTAATTATTCCACCCCATCTAATTAATCCACACCCCCCTCTAATTAATCCACACCCCCCTCTAATTAATCCACACACCCCCTCTAATTAATCCACCCCCCTCTAATTAATCCACACCCCCCTCTAATTAATCCACACACCCCCTCTAATTAATCCACCCCCCTTTAATTAATCCACCACCCCTTTAATTAATCCACCCTCTCTTTAATTAATTCACCCCCCTTTAATTAATTCACCCCCCCTTTAATTAATTCACCCCCCCCCCCTTTAATTAATTAAGTCCCAGGCATAAAATACCGGTATCTACTCACAGTTCAAAGAGTCCGACCACTGGGTGCCTCACCGCCCGGAATGGATCCTTCCGCTGAAGATCCGTGAAGGCAGACTGACGGCGCTGCGCACGTCGTCATCACGCTGCGCGATGCCGCGGCCCGCAACGCTCCTCCCCCTCCTCATAGAAGAAGGAAGTCCCGCCAAAGGTAAAATGCCTAGGTCTTATTTTCGGGGTAGGGCTTATATTGCAGCCCACCCCGAAAATTCGGCTAGGGCTTATTTTCGGGGTAGGTCCTATTTTCGGGGAAACACGGTAGTTTAGGCTAGTGACAGAAAGAAATCTTCTGCTCCTGTTTACTGTAACCCATCACTCCCATCATATCTTTCCTATCTTAAAATTATTCTCTTTCATCCATGTCAATACATCACTCCAATCCATTCCTCAACAATCAGCTACCTTACCTTTATTGACAAAACTCAGCCATCCATAAACAGGTGACCTCATGGGAAAACCAGCTGGATCCTGGAATTGTTGAAAATTAAAACAGTTTAATAGCTATACATCCAAAGAAAATATGCAAAGTAAATTACATGTACATTTTCTTTGAGGATATATCCACTAAATTTTTTTTTTTTTGTTATTTTTCTTAGATCAACGATCTTTAAGTGAGCTATTTTTTTTAATTTCCCTATACATTTTATTATATAACTATTTTGGGTGTTAGTATCTTGCTGGATCCCTCCTGCAACACCTGAGATGACTCTACTTATCTGATCTTGGCTTGAATACTGACAGGGTTTTACAATAAAGTGAGGATTTTCTGTAATTCAAAGTAAACTTCAAATTCAAGGCCAAAGTAGCTAAAACGGATACATGGATGACTTAGAAACAAATTTCCAGTTTGACTATTTTGGACTTAAATTTCAAATGCACTTGGAATAATTTTGAAGCCTTGACAGTTCTCACTTTAGTACATAACCCTGCTTATATTTGCATTCATTTGTCTCAGAACTCCAGGAGCGACTTTCCTTGTCCCTTAGATTACAGTTTAGCAATGTTAACTTTTAAAATAGCAAGTTAGCCTTTCTGTTTACTCCGAGTTTGCTTCCCAGGCTGAAAATATCCCTTAAATAGATATTACTTTTTATAGCAGTGCTGAAGCATGTATCAAGAGTGTGCTTAGTGACGCACAAAGCAAATACTTTCATACACAGGGTTATTCACCAATTTTCGAATTGTAGAGAAAAAAAATCACTTTGGAAAAGTTCAGAACAATAGCTGTTCTAGAAAACATTTCTTCAACTTAGCTATAGTCACATTTAGATTTCAACTTCCTGCAATTTGGAATCTAGCAAATAACTCTCAGCCTAAATTATGCACATATTTCTCATTACAAATGGCATGAATAATTCCACTTCACACTCCATAGCATTTTCAGAACCCGCTGACTAACCCCAAAGGTTGGTTAAAGGAACAGTTGGGGCACCATAACAACTTCATCTAAATAAACAAACAAACGGTTTAACCCAAAAGGTTGCTCTCTGGCACCCTTCCTCCCCCCCACTTGCCCCCCCCCCCCCCCCAGCATCATTCAGTTTCTCCAATTCAGTTGACTGCTCTAAGTCAATCAGAGGTGCCCATGCTCGGTGGCACTCCATGCTTTCTCAAACTGAAATGGAGAAACCGGAGGCTGTTGGGGACAGGGAGACCCTGAGCAACCTTTGGTGTTATCCTGTACGTGAATGGTTAAACACCTTTGTATAAAAAAGCGCCAAGGACCATTGGGCACCATAACAAGCCATTTCAATAATGATTTTATGGTTCCCATACACTTCCTTTAAGTCCTAATTCCATTAAATCTATGGATCATGTCCATTTGCACTTGTCCAATATGCAGGGTCTGGCAAAGCAGCCATGAGAAGCCTGAGTCTCGGTCTTTGGGGGTAGATGTTTGCCCTGCAAGTTGAGTGCTGCTAAGGTCCTAACCTAACTCCTCACTCCTTCATAGACATCGCATAAGCAACAGATCTATACAATAGTCAGACACTGCCATATATGAAAACTATGATACACTTTGAAATAACTTCTTAAAATTCTAAAAACAAAAATGTTAAACTGTTGTAGGGATATCTCACTAATGACCGCTTTCCTCTAATTGTCCTGTGTATAGTGCTATTTCAATGCAATATGTTCTCTTACAAAGTAGAGTAGCAAACTCAAAGGAATACGTTGTAATTTTTTTTTCCAATTTGAACTAGATCATTCTAATTAGTTTTCTAATGATAGCAATTATTAAGTGTGTTGGATTTGATGTCTCTGTATGTGAAGGTCAAAAGGATTTAGATTTGGAGTCTGGATAAGAACAGTATCCATGCCTTGACTCAGATCTAAAAGCAGTTTCATGACATAAATAAGACCACTGAGTATGGGAAACAGTCATATTTGCTGCTGCATAAAATTAATTAAAATATATCAAAAAAACTTCATATCTATATTTTTAAATATGATAATTTTATCTAACTAGGCATGGGAGAGCATTTTATAAACCAGAAAGCACCTGAAAGAAACCACCCAAGCACCAAACCTACAACGGATTGATGTAGTGGTTATGGTACGAGGAGTGGGCTGGCATCATTCTAGAATCTAGAGTAAGCAGTCAAATAGTGTTGTCGCGAACCCGGAATTTTCGGTTCGCGAACGGCGAACGCGAACTTCCGCAAATGTTCGCGAACCGGCGAACCGCGAGAACCGCCATTGACTTCAATGGGCAGGCGAATTTTAAAAACAACAGGGACTCTTTCTGGCCACAATAGTGATGGAAAAGTTGTTTCAAGGGGACTAACACCTGGACTGTGGCATGCCAGATGGGGATCCATGGCAAAACTCCCATGGAAAATTGCACAGTTGATGCAGAGTCTGCTTTTAATCCATAAAGGGCAGACATCACCTAACATTGACACCTGTCCTCAAAGCCCAGCCCTGATACACACTGACACAGAGCAGAATAGAGACTGTCCCCCCTACATAGGGTCACTTGGCAGATATGGATTGACACCTGTCCTTATGATCCCTGATACACACTGACACAGAGCAGAATAGGGACTGTTCCTCCTACATAGGGTCACTTGGCAGATATGGATTGACACCTGTCCTAATGATCCCTGATACACACTGACACAGAGCAGAATAGGGGCTGTTCCTCCTACATAGGGTCACTTGGCAGATATGGATTGACACCTGTCCTAATGATCCCTGATACACACTGACACAGAGCAGAATAGAGACTGTTCCTCCTACATAGGGTCACTTGGCAGATATGGATTGACACCTGTCCTAATGATCCCTGATACACACTGACACAGAGCAGAATAGAGACTGTTCCTCCTACATAGGGTCACTTGGCAGATATGGATTGACAAATCCCTGACAAACAGCTACCACATGCAAGGAAGGCAGCAGGGGCGCAAATGACCCACTCCCGACGCGGGAAGGTAGTGACGACAAATAACAATACAGGACTCTTTAGAGGCCCTGTGATTGTAATCAGTCCACTTGAAATCCTTTAACTTTGATCAATTGGAGGGAAGTCTGGTGCAGAGCCACTGACCCATGCACAGGGCCAGCCTTAGGCCTTTGGGCGCCCTGTGCAAGAAATCTTCCCGACGCGGGAAGGTAGTGATGACAAATAACAATACAGTACTCTTTAGAGGCCCTGTGATTGTAATCAGTCCACTTGAAATCCTTTAACTTTGATCAATTGGAGGGAAGTCTGGTGCAGAGCCACTGACCCATGCGCAGGGCCAGCCTTAGGCCTTTGGGCGCCCTGTGCAAGAAATCTTCCCGACGCGGGAAGGTAGTGACGACAAATAACAATACAGGACTCTTTAGAGGCCCTGTGATTGTAATCAGTCCACTTGAAATCCTTTAACTTTGATCAATTGGAGGGAAGTCTGGTGCAGAGCCACTGACCCATGCACAGGGCCAGCCTTAGGCCTTTGGGCGCCCTGTGCAAGAAATCTTCCAGACGCGGGAAGGTAGTGACGACAAATAACAATACAGGACTCTTTAGATTTTCCAGACCCTGGGGTTGACATTAGTCCAGATTTACATCTTGTGACCCATGAGGATGTTCCAGGCACTACTTGTGAAATAAAGACAGATAATAAAGTGAATGATCCTTCTCCTTGGGACTTGCACCCTGTCGTTGAAGGTGGAGTAGGCAATGGCAAGAGCATGCTGTGGGTAGTCAGTGCAAACACTCTCTTCCCGGTGAATAATGAGGAGACTAACTATGATGACGTTATTTGCGTTGAAAGTAATGATGCCAGAGATCTTTTGAAACCATATGGAAGGAACGAATTGGTTAAAAGAAAGGCAAGAGACACGCTATAGAGACACAAGATATGAGTGGCAACTGTCAAAGCACACTGGCACAGGTCTGCAGAGCACACGCTGAAGTAGGCCTGAGACACCCGCTTGAAGACAAGTAACTGCTATTCAATCTATAACAGTGAAAAACAAATTTTGTTTTTAAAAGCACGCTATAGAGACACCAGATATGATTGGCAATGTGCACTGGAACAGTGCTGCAGAGCACACGCTGAAGTAGGCCTGAGACACCCGCTTGAAGACAAGTAACTGCTATTCAATCTATAACAGTGAAAAACAAATTTTGGTTGTAAAAGCACGCTATAGAGACACAAGATATGAGTGGCAACTGTCAAAGCACACTGGCACAGGTCTGCAGAGCACACGCTGAAGTAGGCCTGACACCCAGACGCTTGCAGACAACTAACTGCTCTTCTATTACAGTGAAAAAAATTATTTATTTTAAATCTAAAGCTTAAGCTATTGTAAAAACAGATATGAGTGGTGGCACTGGGCAAGAGGGCACAGTATCCACTGTGAAACTCACACAGAAGCTGGCAGGCAGGCAACTGCTCTTCTATTACAGTGGAAACAAAGTTTTGGTTTTAAAAGCACGCTATAGAGACACCAGATATGAGTGGCAACTGTCAAAGCACGCTGGCAGGGTTGTGCAGGGCACACGCTGAAGGAAGGCCTGACAGAGCCGCTTGAAGGACACTGACTGGCTGCTATTAGCTTACACTGGAAACCTTTTTTCTTTGTAAAAGCACGCTATAGAGACACCAGATATGATTGGCAACTGTCAAAGTACGCTGGCAGGGTTGTGCAGGGCACACGCTGAAGGAAGGCCTGACAGAGCCGCTTGAAGGACACTGACTGGCTGCTATTAGCTTACACTGGAAACCTTTTTTCTTTGTAAAAGCACGCTAAAGAGACAGCAGATATGATTGGCAACTGTCAAAGCACGCTGGCAGGGTTGTGCAGGGCACACGCTGATGGAAGGCCTGACAGAGCCGCTTGAAGGACACTGACTGGCTGCTATTAGCTTACACTGGAAACCTTTTTTCTTTGTAAAAGCCCGCTAAAGAGACACCAGATATGATTGGCAACTGTCAAAGCACGCTGGCAGGGTTGTGCAGGGCACACGCTGATGGAAGGCCTGACAGAGCCGCTTGAAGGACACTGACTGGCTGCTATTAGCTTACACTGGAAACCTTTTTTCTTTGTAAAAGCACGCTAAAGAGACAGCAGATATGATTGGCAACTGTCAAAGCACGCTGGCAGGGTTGTGCAGGGCACACGCTGAAGTAGGACTGACACCCAGATGCTTGCAGACAACTAACTGCTCTTCTATTACAGTGAAAAAAAATTATTTATTTTAAATCTAAAGCTTAACCGATTGTTAAAACAGATATGAGTGGTGGCACTGACTGTGCAAATGGGCAAGGCATCCAACCTCACACAGAAGCTGGCAGGCAGGCAACTGCTCTTCTATTACAGTGAAAAAAAAATATTTATTTCAAATGTAAAGCTTAACCGATTGTTAAAACAGATATGAGTGGTGGCACTGGGCAAGTGGGCACAGTATATGCTGTGAGCCTGACACACAGGCTGGCAGGCAGGCACCTGCAATTACATTACACAGGAAAAAAAAATAAAAAAAAAGCAGCCTGATGTTCTAGCCCTAAAAAGGGCTTTTTGGGGTGCTGTCCTTACAGCAGAGATCAGATGAGTCCTTCAGGATTGTAGTGGACACTGAATACCCTAGCCTAGCTATCAATTTCCCTATGTAATCAGCAGCAGCTAAACTTTCCCTCCTCTCACTAAGCATGCATCTTCCGAATGAATCGAAAATGGATGCTGGGAGGGAGGTTGGAGGGTGTGGAAGGGAGGGAGTGCTGCTGATTGGCTGTAATGTGTCTGCTGACCGAGAGGCACAGGGTCAAAGTTTGCCCAATGATGACGAATAGGGGGCGGATCGAACTGCGCATGTGTCCGCCCGCCGCGGCGAACGTGAACAAGCTAATTTCGCCGGGAACTGTCCGCCGGCGGACAGTTCGGTACATCACTACAGTCAAACCATTTAAAGTAACACTCTAGCAATAACAATACAAATACTAGAGTGCTTTCATAGGTGGTTCAATTAACTCTCCCCCACCCTCCTAAATGAATTTTTTAAAAAGAGGTGTACTTACCTTATCTCACCATACACACAAATCTCACCTCGACTGATCCTTCTCCACTGGCAATCAATACTACAGTAACTACAGTGCATACTTGTGTCATAGCCACTGGCCAACTGCAGTGCATATTTATTTCCCCAAACAGGATCAAATGCATGAAGGGGGCACGGAGAAGGTGGGAGCCAGGAATGGGTGCTGCAGACACAAAATACAAATTATGATTAATTAGGGGTGCTGGAAAAGGTAAGAGTATTCACTTAACACGTTCCTATAAAACCTATGATAAATGACCGGTTTACTTTACGCCAGAACACCTCCTCATGCACTAAACATGTAATGAAAGGGCTATTTTATTCAAACTTAAAAACATGTCAACACTTGAGCCCACCTCAAGATGTGTCGAGGTAATTGTCCATGAACAGTAACAATTTAGAAGTTTGCTATAGACAATGCTGTGAATGCTGTTTGTATATAAAGTATTGCACACCCCGACAATATTAGTCTCTATCCACACAACACTGACATCGAAACCAATTTTTAAAGGAAAGTCAGGCTGAATAAAGTCAGATGAAGTTGGTTACTTTTTCTTTTTTTCTTTTTAAAAAGAGTTGGACTTTATTATCTTGAACTGGCCCTTACAGACTATCCAATGCTGCCTGGCTGTCAAGTATTGCAGCTTTGTAGCTCACTTTATGAAGTTGGTCGTAATATTTTTGTCATCCAAATATGAAAAAGGCTTCTTGACAGCAGTGATCTTCCAGCAGATACAGAGTTAATTGATATTTTTTCTTTCTTAAAGGTACACTCCGGACCCCTAAACTTACAGCAGACTTGCTTTCTGTGTAACGAGTGAACTTGTTTCTACCCCCTGGCTGTCAGTCAGACAACTGGTCTTTTTACTTCCTGGTTTGGTTAGCTCATTAAAATGTAAAGTTGGGGTAGGCAACCTTTGGCACTCCAGATGTTGTGAACTACATCTCCCCTGATGGTTTGCTAGCATTATGGCTGTACAAGCATCATGGGAGATGTGGTAGTTCAGAACATCAGGACTGCCGAATGTTGCCTAACCCTGATGTGAAGAAAAATGCTGGAGAGATATTTTGGGGGTTCTCATCAATAAAGAAATCTACAACCAGGGGATTAACCCACATACTCCATTTTGGGTGTTTTTGCTTTGTATATGCTGGATTTGAGGCAGTAAAGTTTTCACAGTTGGCCTCAATATTCCTTTTGTTACGATCAGTGTATATGTATAAATGATGGAAATATTGATACCATTTATTAACTAGATACAAAAATATTTTACTTTCTGTAACATGATGTTTGGTGGGTCAGTGATGGCTGCAAGAAGTGTGCAAAGCTATTTGTCTGTGACATCACTCAGAATACAAAGGTCTTATGACATCACGGTTGACTAAAACACATCCAGAAAAGTGTTCACAGACAGAGAATAAGAGACATATTGAGAACTAACAAGTCCAAGGGCTACAATATTTGGAAAACTATGGCTTCAGAGAACTAGCTGTGAAACATCTCATACATTATAGGATCTGTACAAGAAAGAGACCAACAAGGCAGTGAGTTTGGAGGATTGGACTAAACTTAGACCTGTATTTTTGCAGCAGCACAAGTTCATGGTCAGGAGAAACCCAGCTGGATAATCTGAGCCAAAGTAAAGGATTACAGGTTATAAACAACTGTGCAGTAGAAGTGGGAAGAAGAAAGGTGAGGTAAGGACAGAGGAATGAATAATCATGCATCATTTGAAAACGACGCATAGGTATACAGCAGAGGTGTGCTGAGACAATATTCAATAACAGTTCTGAAAAATATAAACACAAAGTGCAGTCCGTTTCTGAAGATAAATGTAATTCGGTAAAAATTTGCAACAAATCATTTGTAAAGCATAAATCTAAACTTCGCATTATAGAAAAGTTACAAAACAAGAAGTACCCATATTCTATAATGATCAAAGGACACAAGAATGGATGTCCAATCTTGCTAAAATAAAACAAATTAATATTGGTAGATTATGATTTACAAATGTTCATTTTAAAATATTGGTAAATACTATATAGTGTTTTACATAATCTTTTTGTCCTGTGGCAAAGGGCAACTGTCTCATAGACCTATTTAGTTAAAGCATTAAAGGGACACTACAGTTACCAAAAGAACCTTAGCTTAATGAAGCAGTTTTTGTGTACAGATCATGCCTCTGAAGTTTCACTGCTCAGTTCACTGCCATTTAGGAGTTAAATCACTTTTGTTTCTGTTTATGTAGCCCTAGCCACACCTTTCCTGGCAGTAACTCATACAGCCTGCATGAAAACAAAACAGTTTCATTTTCAATTAGAAGTAACATACGAAACGTTTTTATTTCCTGCTCTGTAGATTGAACTTTAATTACGTACAGGAGGCTCCTACAGGGTCTAGCAAGCTATAAACAGAGCAGGAGTTAAGAAATTCTAAATTAAACAGAATTAGCAAAAAAAGAAATGTAAATATTAGATGACTCTTTACAGGAAGTGTTTACGAAGGCTGTGTAAGTCACATGCAGGAAGGTGTGACTAGGGCTGCATAAACAAAGTAACTTAACTCCTAAATGGCAGAGAATTGAGCAGTGAGACTAAACATACATTCTTGGATTATGAAATTACCTGGTTAATTCTTGACAGTTCACAGTATAGTGAATAACCCCTATTTTTTTAAAAGATAAGTAGTAAGTGCTTCCAATTAGTGATGTCCCGAACAGTTCACCAGAAACCGTTCGCCGGCAAACATAGCGTGTTCGCAGTCGCGAACAAGTGCGATGTTTGGTCCGCCCCCTAATCGTCATCATTGAGTAAACTTTGACCCTGTACCTCACAGTCAGCAGACACATTCCAGCCAATCAGCAGCAGACCCTCCCTCCCAGACCCTCCCACCTCCATGACGAATAGGGGGCGGACTGAACATCCCTGCCAAAGAGGTTAATAGCCATTGCCAATAGACATAGTGGAAGATGGGATGTAAACTCATGGCCCCTATTACAATTATTTGCTAGTAAAGCTGAATTTATTGCATAAAACAACAGGATTAGAGCACTGGCTTCAAAGCTGAAATGTACACAGCAATAACTTATATCTGGGAGTTTCGTGGATCAATATCACAGCTTCTAACTGTAAGGGTTGGTTTCATGTATAAAAAAAACAAAAAACCCTTTTAAAAAAAAAATTATAGACGAAGATGTGCTTATTACTGCAGAATAAATAAATGCTTGTAAGCAACTAATGCATTCTGAAAAGACATCAGTAATGAAAATTTACAAAATACACACTGAGCTGTGTACAAAACTCTGTTTGTTCCTGCCATGTGTTAGAGCAAACATATGCAAATATGTATTCATGTGATTAATAATTAATAACATAGAAAGACAAAATCAAATTCAAGTGCTGTAAAACATTTTTTGTAATTAAACACAGAAATATATTCTTGTCTTATCTGTTTTTCCACAAATTTCTAAGTAAAATAGGTTATTTTGTTTACTTGTTGGAGATTGAGCAGTTGTACAAATATCATGAGAGTTGTTGTTCCGCAACCAGTGGGGAAGCCTATCTTTTGGTCAACCTCCTCTACACTGTGTCATTCCAGTTAATGGCTTCACCTGTCTGCAATAAGTCCATGTAATGCCAATAACTGAAGGTACTGACATTCCCCATTTTTAGTTTTTCAAGATTCCAAAACAAAATCATTAGGCAATTCTGTAATATATCACGTGGAATACCATTATTATTTTAGTATACAAAATTATTTTGGAGTGCACAGTAGGACACACCAATAGGCTTAGACATTTTATTTTTCTTGTAAATTCGATTTTTATTGGTGCATCATAAGCAGATCATGTCCAACGTATATACGTTTAACATACGTCACGTCGCACAGGATCGTGAGTCCAAAATGGGTTACATAAATGTGTGGGTGAGGCATGGCTTCATATACATTATTGATTGGGTTGCATTTTTATCAGAAATAGCTGCTAGGACACACGATGAGCTTGGACGCCTTCATTGTCTTTTTAAGTGGTGTGTGTAACCAGTAAGTGGTGAGGTCAAAAGTGGTGTGTCGGGTGCCACCCCAAATAATGAAAAGAAGTGGGGGGAGGAGGTGAAAGGTAAAGGGGTGGGGTACCTGCATTTGGGTACTATGTACCTTGTTTATTAGAGCAATTTCAAGCTCTGTTTAGAAATAGATTAGGTCAGTTTTTGGCATTCGTGGTCATGTCTTGCTGAGTAGACACCATGGTGGCTGAGTCCCACAGATGCCAGGCTGTTTGCCAGTATACGTTTCTCGTCTTGGGTTTTCTAGTTGCCCTTTCGAATTTGCTTGTTTGCCTGATATGTGCTACCAGTTCGGATTGGGTTGGAGAAGTGGGGGATAGCTATCAACGTGCCAGTACCATTAGTGTGGCCACTATAATGTGGAATATCAGGTATGGGCACTTATGTCCGGTAAGATGGAAAAGAGGCAGCATTCAGGGGAGTTTGGAAATCTTAAGCCAGTACATTTTCGATTAACAATAGGGTCTGTTCATAATATTGGACCAATCTAGGGCATATCCACCAGATGTGTAACATGGTGCCACAGTTGGCCCCGCATCTCCAGCAATTTACAGAATATGATGGAAAGATTTTGGCGAGTCTCGATGGCACCATGTATCATCTGTACATAATTTTCCTCAGAATTTCACTATGAGCTGCATTCAAGGTGTTGCATTTATGGGCTAGGAATGCTTTGGTCCACTGGGCCTCCATTATTTGATGGCCTATATCCTCCTCCCAGGCCTTTAGACAGGGGAGGAGAGATGGAGGCTGAGACATTTTAACAGTGATAAATAAGACAATCAGAAGGAATGGCTGTAGCTTAAAATGTCGATGAGACTGCACATTTTTATATTATAAGGTGATTACATATAGCATGGTATATAGTGTACACAACTGGTCCAGTCTGGTCAGAATAGGAAAAGCCAGTTTTTCTGGTGTCCGCCATTACACAAGAGCCGTCACATTTGCAGCACTGTAACAGGAGAGGAATGTACCAGGATAACCCTATTTGTGGGGAGAGTGGCCCCAGGCATGTACCGCTGTTAACAGAGAGTCCAGTGGCAGAGGGATCGGCCACCTTCCCCACTCCAGTCCAAGTAGGCCGCACGTAAGCCACGGGTCCTCCATGGTTGAGAATCACCAAACTTAATCAGCGTTGATTCAAAGGTGGGTAAACTGGAGCCCACAAGAATATCAGGTATCAGCAACCAGGGGAAAAGCAATAGATGTGGGAAATAAGCAAGTAAAATCACAGATCTTTACAGTTTCTCTCGGAGCTCTGCCTAAGATGCTTCCGATCATCTTGATGATCAAGCCCCTCTTTTTAGAACACCATTTTTGATCTCCACATGTGCTAGTTAAAATCCTGGCAAATGTATAATTTAGTTCTTGTTCTATTTTTATTTGCTAGTAAGTAACTTGTGTAACTCATGAGCATACCAAACATTTAACATGTTCTATTCTGCAATAAATGCAGACTAGATTTTAATCATTGATTTGTAGAGATGTCCCGAATAGTTCGCTGGCGAATAGTTCCTGGCGAACATAGCTTCTTCGCGTTCGCCACGGCGGGCAAACATATGCGATGTTCGGCCCGCCCCCTATTCGTCATCATTGAGTTAACTTTGACCCTGTACCTCACAGTCAGCAGACACATTCCAGCCAATCAGCAGCAGGCCCTTCCTCCCAGACCCTCCCACCTCCTGGACAGCATTCTTTTTTTTTTTTTTTTATTATTATTTTATTTAGACAGAAGTGTGTTATATTTGAGCATGCTAGGCTGAACGTGCGTATATCATGGCTAGTGGCACTGAGGGTATGAGTATATAGCAGTACATTGTTGTGAAAGATGGCTGTCATGTTTAGGGTGTAGCTTGCACGTTATCAACTGTGTATTTATATCAGCAGCTCCACCACTAGTTATAAATCAAGTGTGAGTCGCCCCATGAGATGAGACTAGTGAATAACATAATACATGAACGGTTAAGGTAAAGGCATGTAAGGAACTACGACAATAAACTCTTTAGGAGGTAAAATAATGACATGTTTAAACGCTTGCTACTTTACGATTAGTTAATGTGCAGAGAGCAGTTCATGTGATCAAAGGCATGGTGTGGAGGATCGGCTATAGTGGGACATGCTTGGCAGGCTGCTGTTTACTGCTTGTGCTCATCCGATCCCTTCTGGGCACCAGGTGCAGACCCTGGGAGTCCCTGATACCTGGAACAACAGAGGCAAGTCTCTGGCTGAGTGCCGGGTTCGCGGCTTGAGGTGGTGGAAGCTTGTTTTGTCGGGTGGTTGGATCTGTCCCGGTGGTGCTTCACGTCCGATGCGGGATTGTGGTGGCTTAAGGTGGCAGCGAGTGCTTGACATGGGGCAGGCTCTGCATTTCTGTTTGTGCCTCCAGTCCCGTCTTCGACGCCTTTTGCTTTGGTGGATTTTAATGGGGACTGCTTCGCTTAGCTGTGGTGGAGCTTGTTGGGGCTGTGGTGGAGCTTGTTGGGGCTTCCTGCTTGTTTTTTTGCTTCCAAAATTGATTAAAGAGTCTGTCCAGCTTAGACTCAATATCCTGCCATGCTTTGCTGGTACCAGGAGGACACGCGGCTGCCGCCATATTGGGAGAGTCGCAGATGAGTATGTCAGCCTGGGCGGCTCTGCTCTGTGCGTCCATTAGCTCCAGACAGCCTCTCAGGGGTGGACCAGGATAACCCCCACCGGTCCGAGGGGGGGGTAATGGAGCTCCTGCCAGGAAGTAGCTGCTCCTGGGCATCCCAAGATCGGGAGATCGGCCGCCTCTCCCGCCCGGTGAGCACCAAGCCACACTTGCCACGCGGTGGTAAGTAAGACTCTGTCGAGTTGCTGACCACTATTAAGCATGTCGGGTCGGTCAGGTAGGAGCAACATTGCTGGGTCATCCCCTTCTGGGGTGAAATTCGCTTGTTGATAGCTGCTTTAAGTGAGATATTGAGGGAGCTCACACGAAGTGCGTCTTTCCTCCATGACAGCTAGACCCTGCCCCCCGGAAGCTGCATTCTTAGTGAGAGGAGGGACAGTGTAGCTGCTGCTGATTTAATAAGGAAATCGATAGCTAGGCTAGTGTATTCAGTGTCCACTACAGTCCTAGAGGACTCATCTGAGCTCTGCTGTAAGGACAGCACCCCAAAAAGCCCTTTTTAAGGCTAGAACATCAGTCTGCTTTTTTTTCCCTGTGTAATCTAATTGCAGTTGACTGCCTGCCAGCGTGTGTGTCAGGCTCACAGCGTATACTGTGCCCACTTTCCCAGTGCCACCACTCATATCTGGTTTCACAATAGCTTGCATTTAAAAAAAAAACACAACACTTTTTTGACTGTAATATAATAGAAGTCAGTTTCCTTCACACGTGTGCGTTTCAGGGCCTGCCAGGGCACAGTGTCACAGAAGTGCAACTCATATCTGGTGTAACAGTAGTGTACATTAAAAAAAAAAACTAAAAATTTGACTGTGAAATAATAGCAGTCAGTTTCCTTCACACGTGTGCGTTTCAGGGCCTGCCAGGGCACAGTGTCACACCAGTGCAACTCATTTCTGGTAGTAAATGTACAGTAGTGTACATTTAAAAAAAAATAAAAAAATTTGACTGTAATAGAGTGAATAGCAGTTAGTTGTCTGCAAGCGTGTGTGTCAGGCCTACAGCGTCTACTCTGCCACCTTCTGCCAGTGCACAGTGCCCAGGGCCGGACTGGGGATACAAAGCAGCCCTGGGAAAAAAAATCTATGCCAGCCCCATAAGTCATTGCGCCATATATTGTCGCATGTAATATGTAAGGCTATGTCTTGCCACCCCAGATGATTGAGTAATTTTATATATATATATATATATATATATATACATATACATACATATATATATATATATATATATATATTGCTTTTTCTAATATAATATATTGGTCCTTTCAGAGTAAAACATTTAATTATACAGTAAACAATCTCACTGACACACACAAGCTCATTGATACACAGCCTCATAGACAAACAATTTCACTAATATACATAAGCTCATTGACATAAAAACACAAGCTCACTCACTAGCAGACACACACACACATGCAAGCAAGCAAACTCAGGCAGGCGCACACACACACAGCTTAATTTAGTGGTTCTGGTGTCTATAGCCTGTCCCTGCAGGCTTTTGAATGTAAACACTGACTTTTCAGAGAAAAGGCAGTGTTTACATTGCTTCCTAGTGACACCTCTAGTGACAGACACTCAGACGGTCACTAGAGGCGCTTCCTGTGTCAGTGCGGATTGGCTGAGATCATCAAGCTTGATGATCTCAGTCATAGAGGCAGAGACCAGCATGACGTTGGGAAAAAAAAAAAAGTGAGTAAAACACTATTTTTACAAACACACACAGACACTACGACTGACACACACACACCATGACAGACATACACACACACCATGATACAGACACACAGTGACACAGAGACACACACACGACACAGACACACACACACACCATGACACAGACAGACACACACACACACAGCATGACACAGAAACACACACAGCGTGACACAGACAGACACACACACAGCATGACACAGACAGACACACTCCCACTGACATACATACTTGTTGCTACCTGTGTGGGTGGGTGGGCAGACTGATAGGTGCCCCTCCCCTTCTGTGCCCTCTTTTGCCCCCTGTCCTCCTGAGTGCTTTTTAGCCCCTTCCCCTCCTGTGCCCTTATGTAGCACCCTCCCTTCCTGTGCCCTCTTTAGCCCCCTCCCGTGCCCTCTTTAGCCACCTCCCTTCCTGTGCCCTCTTTAGCCCCATCCCGTGCCCTCTTTAGGCCCCTTCCGACTTGTACCCTCTTCAGCCCCTTTTGTGCTCATCTTTTGGCCCCTCTCCCCTTCCTGTGACCTCTTAGCCCCCTCCCCTCCTGTGCCCTTTGTTACCCCCCCTCCCCTCCTGTGCCCTTTGTTACCCCCTCCCCTTCCTGTGACCTCTTAGCCCCCTCCCCTCCTGTGCCCTTTGTTACCCCCCTCCCCTTCCTGTGACCTCTTAGGCCCCTCCCCTCCTGTGCCATTTGTTACCCCCCTCCCCTTCCTGTGACCTCTTAGCCCCCTCCCCTCCTGTGCCCTTTGTTACCCCCCTCCCCTTCCTGTGACCTCTTAGCCCCCTCCCCTCCTGTGCCATTTGTTACCCCCCCTCCCCTTCCTGTGACCTCTTAGCCCACTCCCCTCCTGTGCCCTTTGTTACCCCCCCTCCCCTTCCTGTGACCTCTTAGCCCCCTCCCCTCCTGTGCCATTTGTTACCCCCCCTCCCCTTCCTGTGACCTCTTAGCCCCCTCCTGTGCCCTTTGTTACCCCCCACCCTCCCCTTCCTGCGGCCGCAAGGAGAGCTTCCCCTGCGGCCGCCATCCAAGCTCTCCATGCGGCCGCAGGGCATCCACATGTCTCCCCGGCCCCAGGTGCCGACGGCCCACCGGGAAATTTCCCGGTATCCCGGTGGGCCAGTCCGGCCCTGACAGTGCCACTCATATCTGTTGTCACAGTAGCTTGCACGCATAGTACCACTAATCGAAAAAAAAATGACAGGCAGAGGCAGGCCACCCCGCATGGGCCGTCGTGGTCGTGGTGCTGTGATTCCCTTTGGCCCTAGAATAATGCCCAGTGTTCAGAGGCCACGTACCCTGAACTCGAAAAGTTCTGAGGACATAGTTGACTGGCTAACACAGGACACCCAATCTTCTACAGCTTCCGCTCGGAACCTTGACACACCATCCTCCTCCAGCTTAGCTTCGGGCACCTCTCAAGTTACCACTCGCCCGCCTGCCGCCGCCACCACCAACACTAGCACCACAGCCGCTTCACTTGATCTGTCAGAGGAGTTATTTACACATCAGTTGGAAGAAATGAGTGATTTGCAACCATTATTGCCAGAGGATGTAGATAATAGGGATATGTCTCAGTCAGGCAGCAGTACACACATGGACGTACGGTGTGATGATGATGATGTTGTACCCGCTGCTGCTTCCTTTGCTGAGTTGCCTAGGTCAAAAAAGTCTAGATTACCTCACCTTTATTAAGATGAATGAGGGATGGATCCGAAGGGACTGACAGTGGGCGATACATTTGACTAAAAAAGGCCTGATGAGGGGGACGTAACAGGGATTAAACTGATAAGAATAGTACTACTTAACACACCACTCCTATCTGGTGGCACATTAGATTGCACGCGCAGTGCCTCAAATTTGAAGTAGGAGGACCGACCAAGCATCTTTTTCCATCTCCCGGTTCCTAAAATCGATGCCATATACACGTCCCCTGATAGGGGACGTAACAGGGTTTAAATTGATAAGAATAGTACTACTTAACACACCACTCCTATCTGGTGGCACATTAGATTGCACGCGCAGTGCCCCAAATTTGAAGTAGGAGGACCGACCAAGCATCTTTTTCCATCTCCCGGTTCCTAAAATCGATGTCATATACACGTCCCCTGATAAGGGACGTAACAGGGATTAAACTGATAAGAATAGTACTACTTAACACACCACTCCTATCTGGTGGCACATTAGATTGCACGCGCAGTGCCCCAAATTTGAAGTAGGAGCACCGACCAAGCATCTTTTTCCATCCCCTGGTTCCTAAAATCGATGCCATATACATGTCCCCTGATAGGGGACGTAACAGGGATTAAACTGATAGGAATAGTACTACTTAACACACCTTATAATAATGCAGAGAGAGGCAACGTAGAGAGAGGAGTCTGAAGAAGAGGAGTCAGAGGAGGAAGGTGGCTTTGAGGAGGTGGAAGACCAAACACAGCAGGCGTCCCAGGGGGCTTGTTGTCACCTTTCGGGGACCCTTGGTGTTGTACGTGGCTGGGTGGAGGAAGAGACCTTCAATGACATCAGTGTGGACAAGGAACGTGACATGGCTAGCTTGGTATCCAACCTTGTGCAAATGGGGAGTTTGCGGTTCTGCAAATGGACTGTTTGCGGTTGTTTGCGGTGCGTTAAACGGGGAGTTTGGTCTGTCACTGTGAAGCGGGCGTAACCCTTACACTACCTGATCGATACAACATCATACCTGATGTTTTAAAGCACGTTATTCCAAATAATTTAGGAATGTTAGGTGATTTATGCCCTTTATGTAATTTTCCATGGGAGTTTTGCCATGGATCCCCCTCCGGCATGCCACAGTCCAGGTGTTAGTCCCCTTGAAACAACTTTTCCATCACTATTGTGGCCAGAAAGAGTCCCTGTGGGTTTTAAAATTCGCCTGCCTATTGAAGTCTATGGCGGTTCGCCCGGTTCGCCCGTTCGGAAAATTTTATGTTTGCGACATCTCTATTGATTTGTTTTTACTTCTTCTTGGTTTTATATCTATATGTTTCTTTGTTAAACTAAAAATTGTGGAGAATGTACAAGTTATTTACAAATTGTAGGTGTCAGGATCGTGACAGGGATCCAACACGCAGAATGCAAACAGGAGTAGTTACGTATACCGGACCTTAGGATGGCCGGACTAAATTATGGAGTAGACAAAGAATGGTCAGAGACAAGCCGAGGTCGAGGGAACGAGAGGACAGGTAAGCGAGAGTCAGGCCGAGTCAAAGGGTAAGAGAAGGAAGCAGGGTCGAAATACAAAGCCGAATCAATAACCAAATAATTAACAGAAATAAGAGCACTGAGTGACCAGACTAGCTAGAACCACGACAGGGCAATGAATCATTGCAAATGCGTCTCTATTATACCTTGGTTCCTTAATTGGTGACCACGCACCCAAAACGTCCTGATTTGCGGTTTCTGGCGGGTCGTAACGTCATGACGTTGGCTATTGAGTGCCGCGTCATAAAAGGACGTCGGCTATCGCGGCCGGCGTGACGTCGGCTATCGCGGCCGGCATGTAAACGGCCGGAAAGGCTGAAACGATCGGGTGTACAAGCCCCCTTCTGAGGGACCACGTCCAGGTGTCTAACCTCCTCTGAGGTAGACACCACAGGTACCATGACAGTAGGTCAACGGGCCAACTGAGCTAGGTTTGATAGTTTTTTCCCCCTTTGGCCTAATATATATGATCCCATGGACATTTCCCTCAAGTCCTGGTTTAAATGAATGACCTCTTAATTTCGCAGTCTGGTGCTAGGTTGCAGAAAAATGAATAGAAAAAGTAAACCGCTACCATGTAGTGCCTAGCAATCTCGGCTCTACCGGTGTCAGTAAACTTGTCCAGTACCTGTTAGAGACTCCAGAGGTCTCACGGGGCTTAACCCCAAATTGTATATAGAAAACAAAACAAATTATGCAGACCACATAACTTGCAAACAGCAGGTATATGGGCTGCAAATGTCTGGAGATAGTCAAGTAGTCAAAAATGATAAATAAATCATATAAAAAATCATAATGGTAGTAATAGAATTGGTATCCCTTTAAAGGCAAAAAATAGCTAAAAAATAGATAGGAATATATGGTCCTATTGCCCTCCTAATGAAAATCAATCTTAGAGTCTATATATGCATATCATAGACCCACCAAATGAGCTTTAATGTGTCAGGCTCTATGTGGTCCTTGCTAGATATACGGACTAATAAGTTAGAAGGAGGAAAAAAAAAGGAAATATCTTTCATGGCAGAGACGCTGAGACACATGGGCTTCGGGCCACACCTGCGATCCTGGGTCGCTGCGTTGTACACCACACCATCGGCACGAATACGAGTCAACGGAGCCCTAACGGACTCCTTTAGCATCTGCAATGGGACGCGGCAGGGATGCCCCCTGTCACCCCTCCTATTCGCGCTCACCCTTGAGCCCTTCCTTGAAGCGGTCAGACAAGACGGAGGAATCTCGGGACATCACATAGGCGGTAAGGAACACCGAGTTGCGGCTTTCGCCGACGACATGCTTTTCTTCCTGGAACAACCCAGGATATCGACACCAAACCTGCTGGAGGCATTCCGGAAATACAATGAGGTATCCAACCTGAAACTCAACCTGGATAAATCAGAAGCTTTGCCGCTCACACGAAACGCCGCCCTCCAACAACACATACGAACGCAATACCCATTCAAACTATGCACAACCAAACTACGATACCTGGGCATCTGGTTACCAATGAACATCGCACAAATATACCACTTAAATTTCGCGCCCCTTCTCGTCACCTTGCAACAGGACATAAAGAGATGGACGTCACAGTACATCTCGTGGTTCGGCCGGATCAATGCAATCAAAATGAACATCATGCCCCGAATCCTATACCTATTCCAGACACTGCCCACAATCATACCGCAAAACTTTTTTCAGACGTTAACGACTACCATCAGACGATTAGTATGGAACCAAAAGCCGGCACGCATATGAAGATCGACCCTAGAGAGACCAAAGAGTGAAGAAGGGATGGGATTGCCATCCATCATTACGTACTACCAAGCAACTCACCTTCATCGACTAGTCGACTTGCACGCCAACCTGAGCATTAAACAATGGGTACACATGGAACGACATCAAGCGCGGGGGAAGATCCCTGCACTACTGTGGCTAGGCGAAGCTACATTGGAAGACATGCGTACATGGAATCCAATGGTGGACGCCACTCTAAGGGTCTGGTGCAGGGTGCGATACAATAAGAACCTCACGACCTCCCCCAACCCGCTCACGCCCATAACTAACAACCCGACACTTGCAGGAGAACTTAATCCCACAGACCTTTGGAACTTCGGGGCAACGGACTGGGTACACATACACCAATGGTGCAACGGACCGAATCTGAAGACCCTGGCAGAACTCCTACAAGACCGCAGACCGAACAGACTAGACGAATTCCGCTACCACCAAATCAAAACATATGTCAACGCCGTGAAAGGCAAAAACCACCTACATCGACCGCTGAAACAACTAGAACACATCTGCACGACCAGACAGCACCTAGCACGCGGTGTATCGCTTTTATACACTGCACTACAAAACAGCGGGGACAAGAGCCCACTAGGCTTCACAGAGCGCTGGGAGAGAGAGACGGGGGTTGAACTGACAGACCTCGAATGGGGAAACATTTTCCAATTGACTCACAAAGGTTCTATATGCACTAAGTATCAAGAGTGCAACTATAAAATACTAACACACTGGTACAGGACCCCGGATGTACTAAGGCATGTACACGAATCGATCCCGGGAGAATGCTGGCGATGCGGCACAGAAAAGGGCATAGGGCTCCACATCTGGTGGACATGCCCCCATATCGTACCATACTGGCAAATGATACACCGAACAATCAACGAAATCACGGGAACGGAAATTCCTCTACAGCCACTGCCGATGCTACTGAATCACACACACATACCTCCAAAGAAATACAAAAAGGGCCTCACCATCCACTTGCTCACGGCGGCAAAATCGCTTATACCATCAATGTGGAAAAGCCCGACAATTCCTACCTTTCAACAATGGATAGACAGAGTGGAAGCAATCTACAACCTCGAAATGATGACGGCCTCACTGCAGGGACGCTCGGACAAGTGTGCACTGACATGGTTTCCCTGGGCGGAATATGTATCAAGGAGAGCAGCGCGGGCTGGTGCGGGAGGCAGCGGGGTGACTGCCGCGGCGGCGCGGGCTACACGACAAGACGACGGTCAGTTTCAAACCAGACCGTAACTAACGGAACCACATTCCTGAACATGCCCCCCCCCCACCCAGGGACTAAGGTATTTTACCAGGGGCGCACACCCGTAGTTCCCCACAAACACCACAGCTAGACCCTAACGGACAAACACCAATGAATGGAGAGGACAGACAACCAGAGAGGATAAGGCAATATGTCCAAAGTACAAAGGCCAGCATTCCTAGGTCTCCCATAGCCACGAACGGGAAAAGATCCCGTTCAAGGGAAAAGACACCGACGGACACAAAGCCACCCCGCGCCGGGCAATGGGGCTACAAGACACCCAGGGACAGACGACTAACTTAGGCACCCAATAGACAAACCTACCCCCGACCCATTCACGGCCAAACACGGCAGACACTTACTCCCCACACCCGACTGGGAAAACGACGCCGCACGAAAAGTAAGATGTGACAACCCACACAAGAAATTGATTTACATCTACCGCATTGGTACGTCCCAGATAGTGAGGATTTCAACCATGTGGGCTTGGTAGATGGAGATCGTAGGTGACTTGGCACTAGTATGTCTTTGATATTCCTGCCTCGTCTCGCTGTGACTGATGCATAAGGTGTAATGACTTTCTGTAGATGTTTGTCCTGTATAAGGAGTGGCCAGAATCTATTGAGGATCTTAAGCGTTGGGTGCCAGCCGGCATCAAAATTACCTATGCATCTTATCAGGTGTTTGTTTTCACTTTCATGTTTTTCTAGCAAGAGGGTTTCCCTGTCTGTCATCAGGGCTCTTTTATAGGCATTTTTCAGGCATCTGTTTGGATAGCCTTTTCTTTTGAACTGCCCTCTCAAGATCTTTGCTTTATTTTGGAAGTCTTCAATAGTAGAGCAGTTACGGCGTAGACGTAAATATTGTCCTACTGGTATCCCTCTTTTGAGAGGGAGTGGATGATAGCTCTCCCAATTAAGGAGGTTATTAGTGGAAGTTGGTTTTCTAAAGAGAGTAGTTGTCACTTTACCCTGGTCAGTGATCATGATGGTGATATCTAAGAAGTTTATAGCCCTGCCACCTATTTCATAGGTCAATTTCAGATTTATGTCATTCTGATTTAAAATATGTACAAATTCCTTGAAGAGGTCAGTGGTGCCAGTCCACACTATTACTATATCATCGATATAGCGCTTCCAGGTCTTGACATATTGAGTATATTCCAATAGAGGGGTACCAAAGACGGTATTTTTCTCCCACCACCCCAGGTGGAGGTTGGCATATGAGGGGGCGCAAGCCGTCCCCATAGCTGTCCCTCTCACCTGGTTGTAGTACTTCCCCTGGAACATAAAGTAATTGTGCGTCAATATATATATCTCATAAGGTCTTGTACAAGTTGGTTATGTCTCTCTGAGGTAGTTATATTGCTGTCAAGATGTGCCTTCAAGTGTGTCAGCCCTATATCGTGTGGAATGGAGCTATACAGCCCCTCCACATCCAAGCTACACAGGATGGCATTTTCAGGTAGATTAATTCCATCAAACGTCTTGAGAATATGTTTCGTGTCTCTTAGGTATGATGGTAAACTCATCACAGTTTTCCGTATAATCTGATCAATATACAGACTCACATTTTGTGTTAGATTTGAATTACCAGAGGTCTTCCGCTCATTGTAGTTTGTTGTTTGTGTATCTTTGGTAGCGAGTAGAAAGTTGCAACCACTGGGTTTTTAATGTACATGAAAAGATATTCATCTTTAGAAATGAGTGACAGGGATATTGCCTCATCCAGGATCGTTTTTAATTCTACCAGGTACCTCTTTGTGGGGTTACCGCTCAATAATTCATATGTGTCTTCATCCTGAAGTGTCCTTTGTGCCATGGACACATATTCATGTTTATCAAGGATAACCAGGTTACCACCCTTATCCAAGGGTTTAAGAATGATTTCTTCCATGCTCTGTAGATGTTTCAATGACTTTCGTTCTTGGGGAGTGATGTTACTATATGGAGAAACATCAAATTCTCTTTTGTCAAGATTTTCAATTTCGTTGCACGTCAGCTCTACAAATAAATCAATATATTTGAACTCGGCCAAATATGGTGTGAAAGTACTCTTCTTTTTAAGTTGTGTAAATGGTGCTTGTGGGCTTGTTTGTATTTCATTGTTTGCTAAGAGTTCAACTAGTGTATCCAACAATTCAATATCTGATGATTGTAGCCCCAAGTGTTTGGCTCTCTTTTCATCGTTGATACAATGGAATTTATGTAGCGCTAGCTTTCTAGCAAAGAGGTGTATGTCTTTGGTCCAATTGAATTTGTCAAACTCAGGTACTGGGACAAAAGACAGACCACGTGAAAGTACTTGAGTTTCTGATGTGGAGAGTTGGTAATTTGAAAGGTTGATGATCTGATTAAGATCTAATACTTTCTCCTTCGGAATGTATGGGGAGGTCTGGA
This sequence comes from Pelobates fuscus, assembly GCF_036172605.1. Taxonomy (NCBI): domain Eukaryota; kingdom Metazoa; phylum Chordata; class Amphibia; order Anura; family Pelobatidae; genus Pelobates; species Pelobates fuscus. The sequence goes on from NC_086326.1 coordinate 45,874,469, forward strand.
GCGACTCCGTGTCTGGGGAGCTAAGTTGTTCTCCATATTTGGATGTCCTAAAAAAGTAACCCCTCTTTTTAAAATACTTCTAGTATTGCTTTCTATGTTGTCTCCTTTTGTGCTGTCTGATTCAGAGCTGCTAGTTTCGTACTCTGATGTGGAGATTGTCTCAGAGAAACTTTTCCTCATTCGCTTGCTCCGTCTATACACATTCCCAGATTTAAAATCCCCGCTGTCTCTAATATATTTTGAATGTTTGCGTATTTTGATGTTCTGTTGGTATTTCTCCAGATTGATTTTAAGTTTATTTTCAAGCAGTTGGAAGTTAGGTTCTTGTTTAAACTTTTCAATCAGATCAATCTCGTCATCAACCTCTTTATTTACTTTTTCCAATCTTTTGGACTCGTATTTGCATAGAATTTCCATGAATCTCTTAGAGCAGGTCCCTGCTGCTTCTTCCCACTCTTTGATCAACTCGTCTTCATCTATATTGCTAGCTGGAATATTTTGCACTCTTAACCCTCTGGGTATAAGTTCTTTTTTGAGGTAGTTTTCTAATGATACGATCTCCCATTCAGTTTTGATTTTTTGTTGGAATAGATTCGTAAGTCGTTTAACCCCTTAAGGACACATGACATGTGTGACATGTCATGATTCCCTTTTATTCCAGAAGTTTGGTCCTTAAGGGGTTAAATGATGTCTGTATGTCCCCACTCTGGTTAATGTTTAAATCCTGATCTGAGAATACCTGGTCAGAATTAATACACCACCCATCTCTGCTTGATTTATCAAATAAAAAGCTTGCCATGGCTCAACTATAAGGTACTATGGTATTGAAACCTATTTGAAAAGAAGAAAAATGAATAGAAAAAGTAAACCGCTACCATGTAGTGCCTAGCAATCTCGGCTCTACCGGTGTCAGTAAACTTGTCCAGTACCTGTTAGAGACTCCAGAGGTCTCACGGGGCTTAACCCCAAATTGTATATAGAAAACAAAACAAATTATGCAGACCACATAACTTGCAAACAGCAGGTATATGGGCTGCAAATGTCTGGAGATAGTCAAGTAGTCAAAAAAGATAAACAAATCATATAAAAAATCATAATGGTAGTAATAGAATTGGTATCCCTTTAAAGGCAAAAAATAGCTAAAAAATAGATATGAATATATGGTCCTATTGCCCTCCTAATGAAAATCAATCTTGGAGTCTATATATGCATATCATAGACCCACCAAATGAGCTTTAATGTGTCAGGCTCTATGTGGTCCTTGCTAGATATACGGACTAATAGGTTAGAAGGAGGGGAAAAAAAGGAAATATTATAAATATTGTAAACGGCCGGAAAGGCTGAAATGATCGGAAATGATCAGAAGCCCCCTTCTGAGGGACCACGTCCAGGTGTCTAACCTCCTCTGAGGTAGACACCACAGGTACCATGACAGTAGGCCAACGGGCCAACTGAGCTAGGTTTGATAGTTTTTTCCCCTTTGGCCTAATATATATGATCCCATGGACATTTCCCTCAAGTCCTGGTTTAAATGAATGACCTCTTAATTTCGCAGTCTGGTGCTAGGTTGCAAAAACAGCTGGTGATACCAAAGCCAATTAACCATAAGGTGATCTAAGACTGCTGCCCATGGGTTAGACAAGAGCCTGGGCATTTTGAAAGTACTTGACCAAGCATGGGGCTCTTCACCATTCAAACCTTAAGAGTAAATAGGGCCCAAACTGGTAGCCTTGTGCCATAGTAATCAGTTGATGCCCTATTTTCAATCAGTTGATGGTCAAGGTGTCCAAATATGATAGATTGTGAGACGTAATTTAGCCCAGTGCTCACAGCATATCATTGTGGTATGAAATTATTTGAAAACACTTACACTTTGAGTGGCCAGGCTTTGAGTGTGCAAGGAAACCTCTATTTATTTCTTTGTTTGTTTATTCCAGAGAGGTTGTCCCTACACAGGGCCGCCATAAGAAATTTCGGGGCCCCTGACAAAGCACAAGGTCTGGGGCCCCCTCTCTGTCCCCCCCTGGGCCCGCCCACGCCCTACCTAGTCCGCTGACAATGATGCAGGACTGAATGTGGTTTGTAAAGTGGAAGTGAATTAGAATGTGTGTAATGGATGTAGTGTTTGTGTGTACTAGATACAGTTTGTGCAGTGAATGCAGAGTGTGTGTTTGTGTAGCGGATGCAGTGTGTATAGTGAACGCAGAGTGTGTTTGAGTAGTGGATGTAGTGTGTGTACAGTGATGTAGTGTGTGTTTGTGTAGTGGATGTAGTGTTTGTGTGTACTAGATGCAATGTGTTTAGTGGATGCAGTGTATGTAGTGGATGTAGGGTGTGTATCAGATGCAGTGTCTCTGTATAGTGAATGCAGAGTGTTTCAATGTGTGGTGGATGTAGTGTGTGTACTGTGAATACAGGATGTTTGTGTAGTGGATGCTGTGTGTATAGTTAATGCAGAATGTTTGTCAGTGTAGTGGATGCAGTGTGTGTGTCAGTTTAGTGGATGCAGTGTGTGTGTCAGTGGAGTGGATGCAGAGTGTGTGTCAGTGGAGTGGATGCAGAGTGTGTGTCAGTGGAGTGAATGCGGAGTGTGTGTCAGTGGAGTGGATGCGGAGTGTGTGTCAGTGTAGTGGATGCAGTGTGTGTCTCAGTGGAGTGGATGCAGTGTGTGTGTTGTGTTAGCATATGCAGTGTGTGTTGTGTTAGTGTATGCAGTGTGTGTGTTGTACTAGTGTATGCAGAGTGTGTGTCAGTGTAGTGTATGCAGTGTGTGTTGTACTAGTGTATGCAGTGTGTGTCAGTGTAGTGTATGCAGTGTGTGTGCTGTACTAGTGTATGCAGTGTGTGTGTCAGTGTAGTGTATTTAGTGTGTGTGTTGTACTAATGTATGTAGTGTGTGTGTCAGTGTAGTGTATGCAGTGTGTGTGTCAGTGGAGTGGATTCAGTGTGTGTGTCAGTGGAGTGGATTCAGTGTGTGTGTCAGTGGAGTGGATGCAGTGTGTGTGTCAGTCGAGTGGATGCAGTGTGTATGTCAGTGTAGTGGATGCAGAGTGTGTGTCAGTGTAGTGGATGCAGTGTGTGTGTCAGTGGAGTGGATGCAGAGTGTTTGTCAGTGTAGTGGATGCAGTGTGTGTGTTAGTGGAGTGGATGCAGAGTGTTTGTCAGTGTAGTGGATGCAGTGTGTGTGTCAGTGGAGTGGATGCAGTGTGTGTGTTGTGTTAGTGAATGCAGTGTGTGTTGTGTTAGTGTATGCAGTGTGTGTGTAAATGTGCAATCTGCGGAGGGGGCGGGTGGGGAAAGGGGCATTTTCAAATTAATTTAATATTACATTAAATGTTATTCCCCCCGCCCCCCTTACCTGTTACCGCAGAGGGGGGCCCAGCACACAGCTTCTTCACACGCAGTTCATTGCCTCCAATAACTCTTGCGGGTCTCGCAAGAGTTATTGGAGGCAATGAACTGCGTGTGAAGAAGCTGTGTGCTGGGCCCCCCTCTGCGGTAACAGGGAGTCGGGGGGCCTGCGGCTGCACACATAGATAGCGATATTCGAGGGAAAGTGGGGCCCGGGACTGCCAGAGCAGTCCGTGGCCCCCAGGACCGCCGGGCCGTGACAACCATCATGGTTGTCACCCCCTGATGGCGGCCCTGCCCCTACAGACTCCATCCAGATTTTATTTGCAGTGTTTATGATGTTAGAGCAGAGGTAGGCAACCTTAGGTACTCCAGAGCTTGTGGACTACACCTCCCACTATGCTTTGCCAACATTATGGCTGTAAGAGCTTTATGGGAGATGTAGTCCAAAAAATCTGAAGTGCCTATCCCTGCGTTAGAGTGTCCCTTTTATCTCTAATCTTTACACTTGACAGTGCGGAAAAGGAATCTGCAAATATCTTTAGCCTGAATGGAATTTTAAAATGTTTTTGTTTGCATAGCTGAATAAAAAGCTGATTTCAATTTGATATAAAGAGTAGCAAATATTGCAATTGAAGGTTATTATTCTTAAAAGAGGTGAAGCAAGAAAGAAGACCTTTTCTAGGTTTTATATTGTGATATTGTGGTTTCTGTCTCATATTGAATTTCAAGATTCCCCCCCAACACACGCTATTAATTATGAAGCACTCTTACCTTGACCTGTTCTACAATCTATTTTGGAACGCTCATCTATCTTAAAATAAAATATATCTGATCCCACATTTTATTAAATGACATCAATTTGGATGCTTTAGCAGATAAGACATTTGCATGAAAATTTCCATATGAGTTAAAAGCCAGTGGAAAATTACTGCACTTTAACGTCTCTGAAATAATGTCATATGACCAAAACTGATAAATAAAGGATATGATCTGATATGGAGATAAGGAGATGCTGAGAAGGACAGAGAGACAAAACACTAGAAATCATATGCAAGCGATTGTGAAAATGTTAGATAAACATATTTTCTTACATATTACAGGCTGTATGTCGGCAGAGATGGAACATGGTAAAAACAAATTTAACTTAACAGACTTTAAATATAAATATTTTTGGTACGTGGTTAGTAATGTAGGTTGAAAAAAAACAAGTCCATCAAGTTCAATTTTTAATGCGGTTGATCCAAAAGAAGGCAGCCCCCACCCCCAAAATTTAAAGCAATGGACAGTTTTGCCACAAAAAATGGAAAACAAATCTATCTTTGTTGAGCCCCCTGTATTGTTAATTGATTAACCAAAGATATTTTCAATGCTTTAAAAAAGACTGCCTTTTGGCAAGCAGTCCTTATTAATAATATCTTTAATTTTTTATTTAAAAAAAAATAAAAAATGTTTCAATCAAGGTTACAGAGCATCTAGTGTACATCTTATAGTTAATAAAAATTTGTACAAATATTGATTCAATGCAGAACTTGACTATATTAGCTATATATATTATAGCTAATATGGTATATTAGACATTCTTCTTAGATTTACTTGTTCAACCAATTGCATTAAATGAAAGAAACTAAACTTACTTAGAATGACAGTGGGTATGGTAAACCAGAATAAATGTAGGGAGGGAGGGTTGGGGTTTTGTGAAAGTCAGTGGGATTGTTCTATCATGGACCTTTATTATCTGCGGGAGTAGGGGCCCAGGAGTATTTTAGCCAAACTTTTCCATAACGCTCTATGAGCTTTGTGTCGTGTTTACCCCTTAAGATCTTAGTTTTCTGCTCAGTCTATCTAAAATGCACAATAATTGCACGCATTATTCTTTGCCCTTGTCTATTGATTCCTCCCACATCTTGCATGCCTCCAGCGTTGCCTGTCTCCCCTTGAGTTGGTCCAAGGCCATCATCTCATATTTATAATTCAAAGTAATTTGCAAAATTAATTCTTGGATAGTAGAGACGTTAACACGTTCCCTTTTCCAAGCAATCAATAAGATTGCCCCAGTCAAAATCTGTAAAATTAATTTTAAGACCGGTGTGGAAAGATCATGTGGCAAAATAAAGAGTAGAAACGTTTGGCTCTAATTGGGTACCTGTCTCTGAATAAATTAATTTGGCTATTTGCTTTCAGTAGGTTGCCAACGTCAGATATGTCCACCATTTGTGAAGCATTGTGCCTACCTCTGAGTGGCATCTCCAACATACATCACTAAAGGTTGGAAACATGTGTGGCAGTGTCGTTAGAACAAGATACCATCTATAGAAGATTTTCCTCATTATTTCTGGGTGTGTGTGTCACAAGCTGTGTGCCCTTTATACATTGTAAATACAGGGAGTGCAGAATTATTAGGCAAGTTGTATTTTTGAGGATTCATTTTATTATTGAACAACAACCATGTTCTCAATGAACCCAAAAAAACTCATTAATATCAAAGCTGAATATTTTTGGAAGTAGTTTTTAGTTTGTTTTTAGTTATAGCTATTTTAGGGGGATATCTGTGTGTGCAGGTGACTATTACTGTGCATAATTATTAGGCAACTTAACAAAAAACAAATATATACCCATTTCAATTATTTATTTTTACCAGTGAAACCAATATAACATCTCAACATTCACAAATATACATTTCTGACATTCAAAAACATAACAAAAACAAATCAGTGACCAATATAGCCACCTTTCTTTGCAAGGACACTCAAAAGCCTGCCATCCATGGATTCTGTCAGTGTTTTGATCTGTTCACCATCAACATTGCGTGCAGCAGCAACCACAGCCTCCCAGACACTGTTCAGAGAGGTGTACTGTTTTCCCTCCTTGTAAATCTCACATTTGATGATGGACCACAGGATCTCAATGGGGTTCAGATCAGGTGAACAAGGAGGCCATGTCATTAGATTTTCTTCTTTTATACCCTTTCTTGCCAGCCACGCTGTGGAGTACTTGGACACGTTTGATGGAGCATTGTCCTGCATGAAAATCATGTTTTTCTTGAAGGATGCAGACTTCTTCCTGTACCAGTGCTTGAAGAAGGTGTCTTCCAGAAACTGGCAGTAGGACTGGGAGTTGAGCTTGACTCCATCCTCAACCCGAAAAGGCCCCACAAGCTCATCTTTGATGATACCAGCCCAAACCAGTACTCCACCTCCACCTTGCTGGCGTCTGAGTCGGACTGGAGCTCTCTGCCCTTTACCAATCCATACATCTGGCCCATCAAGACTCACTCTCATTTCATCAGTCCATAAAACCTTAGAAAAATCAGTCTTGAGATATTTCTTGGCCCAGTCTTGACGTTTCAGCTTGTGTGTCTTGTTCAGTGGTGGTCGTCTTTCAGCCTTTCTTACCTTGGCCATGTCTCTGAGTATTGCACACCTTGTGCTTTTGGGCACTCCAGTGATGTTGCAGCTCTGAAATATGGCCAAACTGGTGGCAAGTGGCATCTTGGCAGCTGCACGCTTGACTTTTCTCAGTTCATGGGCAGTTATTTTGCGCCTTGGTTTCTCCACACGCTTCTTGCGACCCTGTTGACTATTTTGAATGAAACGCTTGATTGTTCGATGATCACGCTTCAGAAGCTTTGCAATTTTAAGAGTGCTGCATCCCTCTGCAAGATATCTCACTATTTTTGACTTTTCTGAGCCTGTCAAGTCCTTCTTTTGACCCATTTTGCCAAAGGAAAGGAAGTTGCCTAATAATTATGCACACCTGATATAGGGTGTTGATGTCATTAGACCACACCCCTTCTCATTACAGAGATGCACATCACCTAATATGCTTAATTGGTAGTAGGCTTTCGAGCCTATACAGCTTGGAGTAAGACAACATGCATAAAGAGGATGATGTGGTCAAAATACTCATTTGCCTAATAATTCTGCACTTCCTGTACTAGTAGGATCAAGAATATGCCCCAGATCTTTATGCCAGGCCTATACAAAACCCAATCTGGCATCAGGCGACAATCGGTTTACCTATAGACTATAAGCTTGTTTGAACAGGGTCCTCTTCAGCCTATTGTTCCTGTATGTTTTCTTGCATTTGTCCTATTTATAGTTAAATCCCCCCTCTTATAATATTGTAAAGTGCTACGGAATCTGTTGGCGCTATATAAATGGCAATAATAATAATAATAATAATAATAATAATAATATTTAGGGAAAACACATTGATAACAATTTTCTTGCGTGAGCAAGTTACATGGAATTTTTTTCCATGAGTGTGTAGTGGGTGTCTGTCAAGGAGGCCTTAGCAATTTTCTGCATATGGGCAGGTAAAGATTTAAATTGTAGATATGAAAATATCGTCTCTGATGGTAGAGTAATGGTGGATTGTAAACAGTTGAAATAGGATTGTCACCCAGCCATGTGCCCATAGTTTATAATTAAAAGTAAGGATATGTATGTGGATAAAATATAAGGGTGTAGCTAGTGACCAAGTCAAACCTCACATAATTTCTCTCTCGACTGACCCCAGGTTGGCAGCAGAAGTTGGTTCATGGGGAGCAGTGTTTGTGGGATTACCATAATTGGTTATAGGAATCCAGATAAAGTAATATTTAGGTAATCCACCGAGAAGGAATTAATTCATACCCCTTATAGAGTCTTGCATGGAATGCTCGACAACTACATTTGTATGTTGGGCGTCTCTGTAATAAGCTTTAACTTGCAGGAAAAATAATTCCCCCCTCTGCAGCTGGTCTAATAAGTATGTGGCTGCTATACAGGGTTTATTATGCCACACAAAAATGAGGAGTGCACATCTATATCAGGAACTGTGATGGGAAAGGTATTGTGAATCGGTATTGTGGTATTGTGAACGGTTGTGAATCAAAGATCACGTCTGCTTTAATGGAGAGAGCTTACAGATTTTAACAGCTCAACTAGGATAAAGTTCATCTTCACATTTAAAGCGTATCGTGATCCACATTAGACAATTTTAAACAGACTGGACATCTGCTCATGTGTAGCTTGAGTCTTGGGTCGGAGGTGCCTTCCTTCACACACTCCTGATCACTTGATCACCGATTAGATCTGATTGTAATTGCCAGGGGTTTAACATAGCGCTAACATATATAACAGCGGGGACAGGGTACAACACTGCCTTGTACCACTGGATAAGGATTTTATCCAATGGGGTTCTCTATAGAGCTGCAGTAACTGCAAGAAACTCTTCCAGGAAACCAAATCTGTGCATATTTTCTTCCAACAATTGCCAGTTGGGGTGGTTGAATGCCTTTTCAGTGTCTAAGGATATTATTAACCCACAGGGCCGGCGCGTCCATAAGGCGGCACAGGCGGCCGCCTTAGGGCGCACCGGCTCTGGGGGCACAAAATTCCAGTGACCGGCAGGAGGGAAGTGCTCCCTCCTGCCTGGTCACCTCCTGGATCCCCGGAGCTGCTGGGAGGCGTGCGGCTGAAGTTGATTAGGAGGCGGCGAGGGAGCTCTCTGATCTCTCTGACCGGCTCCCTCGCGCGCCTTTTGCTGATGCCGCAGGAGCCGGAATATGACGTCATATTCCGGCTCCCGCGGCATCAGAAAACAGCCTGCGAGGGAGCCGGTCAGAGAGATCAGAGAGCTCCCTCGCCGCCTCCTAATCAACTTCAGCCGCACGCCTCCCAGCAGCCTCACTGGACCACCAATGAGAGACCCACGCCAGCACTCCAGGTAGGGAGGCTGGGTGGGACATTTAAATGTAATTTATTTAATTACTTTATTAATTACTGTGTGTGTGCATGTGAGTGTGAGTGTCTGTCAGTGTGTGTGTAAGTGTGTCTATGAGTTTGTGTGTGAGTGAGTGTGTCTGTCGGTGTGTGTGAGTATGTCAGTGTGTGTGCGCACATGTGAGCATGTGTGTCTGTCAGTGTGTGTGTGTTCGAGTATGTGTCTGTGAGTTTGTGTGTGTGTGTGTGTGTGTGTATGTATTTTTCTGTATGCCTGTCTGTATGTATGTATCTGTATGACGGTATGCCTCTGTATGTATGTATGTGTCCGTATGCCTGTATGTCTTGTACGTATGTTTCTGTATGTCTCTGTATGTTTGTCTCTGAATTTCTGTATATATGTCTCTGTATGCATGTATGTAACTGTATGCCTTTATGTCTCTGTATGTACGTATGTGTGTGTCTGTGTGTCTCTGTATGCCTGTATGTCTCTGTATGCATGTTTCTGTATGTATGTATGTGTCTGTATGATGGTATGCCTCTGTATGTATGTATGTGTCTGTATGACGGTATGCCTCTGTATGTATGTATGTGTCTGTATGCCTGTCTATATGAATGTCTGTATGACGTTATGTCTGTATGCATGCATGTATCTGTATGTGTGTATGTCTTTGTATGCCTGTATGTATGTATGTATGTGTCTGCATGCCTGTATGTCTCTGTATGTATGTTTCTTTATGTCTGTATGTATGTGCCTGAATGTCTTTGTATGTATGTTTCTGTATGCCTGTCTGTATGTATGTGTCTGTATGACGGTAGGCCTCTGTATGCATGTATGTCTTTATATGCCTGCATGTCTCTGTATGCATGTTTGTCTCTGCTTGTATGTCTCTGACTGTATGTGCCTGTATGTCTCTGTATGATTATTGCTGTCTTTGTATGACAGTGTACCTGTATGACTATGACTTTGTGTGACTGAAAAATGATGCCTGTGTGCCTGTGGCTTGGGAGGAAAGACACACAGGTGAAGATGCATTTTTTTTTTTTTTTTTTTTTTAAATGAGGGTTGGGGGCGCCAAAATGCATCTTCGCCTGTGTAACTAAAAATCCTAGCACCGGCCCTGTTAACCCACCACCCTCGGTAAAGCTCAGACTATGCAGGATATTTAGTACTGTTCTGGTATTATCTGCTTCTTGTCTCTTTTTGACGAATCCTATGTAATCTTCAGGGATTATGGTTGGCAGAATATTACTCAGATGTCCTGAACATATTTTTGCAAATATCTTTGCTTCTGTGTTGAGTAAGGATATAGGCCTGGTGTTTTGTCAGTGGCCAGGGGACTTACCTGGCTTTGGCATGGTGACTACATTTGCAACTTAGAATTCTGGGGGGATACGTACTTTAGGTGGGACCAGGATCTCTACATCTGGCCCTGGGGCCTTACCCTTGGGCAAAACGTTTCTGAGAGACAATTTTTCTGGTCTTGGTTTAGGATAGGCAGAGCTATTTTTTTGAGCAATGCTTTGTTTGGAAGGTAGGATGGAGGGGTCCATGTGTAGATTGTGCAGAGTGGCATAGTATTTATGCCACAGGATGCTACTTCATATACACAAAACGTTTCTGAGAGACAATTTTTCTGGTCTTGGTTTAGGATAGGCAGAGCTATTTTTTTGAGCAATGCTTTGTTTGGAAGGTTGCTGGACTGAGGGGTCCATGTGTAGATTGTGCAGAGTGGCATAGTATTTAGCAAACTCATTACAAATATCTCTTGGGATCTCAGATGAGCCTGTCTATCTCTAAGAGCTTTCCGGCTCGATTCACCTGAACATATGAGGCTACTTTACATTATTTTAAGTAATATTCTGATTTTTGTCCCTGTGAAGATAATACAGATACAATGTAAGTAGGTTAGAATTGGCTTATTTTCTCAGCTGAGAGAAAGATCTGATCAGAATTCCCCTAGCCACAGATTTGTGGGTTGACCATAGTGTGTGAGGGTCAATGCTGGGGGTATAATTTAGTATAAAGTATTGGGATATCTCCTTTTCTAGAACTTAGGCAAATGGAAGGTCGCTGAGGGCTTTGACTCTTGGGGCTTTGACCTCTGTAGTCGTATTGATCATTCAACGTCAAGGTCACTGGATTGTGGTTAGACCAGGGCGTTAGGCCAATTTTGCAGTCTTGTATTAAATTTAAATGGGTACTATATCGTAAAGATCTATCTATTCTAGAGTAAGAATTATGAATTTGTGAGTAATAAGAGACATCTTTGTCTTTCCGGTGTAAGCTGTGCCAAAAATCATATAAGATTATTTTCAGCTAGGAGTTTAACCAGAGGTTTACATAATTGTCTAAGTTATTTAAACCTAAGGGATGTTGGTGTAACCGAAGAATCAAAAGTAAGGTCAAACATGACTGAAATCACCACAGATTAACACTGTGACTTGTTTAAATTGTGTAATGTGATTTAAGCAAGCTGTAAAGGTAATTCATGTGGTCAGAATTAGGAAAATATACATTTACCATGGTGAACACAGCATTGGTAATAGTGAACATTAAAATTCATAGCTTAGGGAATAATTCCTTAGTAATTGTCTGATTTGGAGCATTGGGCTCTACTGACCAAATGTGGGCCTAAATGCTTAAGTCAGTTACTGGTCTACTCGTGTTATTTGGATTTAAATTTAGCAGCGCTTGGAACCCAGATACAGAGCATCCCCTAATGTCTCCCTGGAGATGTGTAGTAGCAAAGGGGTGAGCGGCAAAAACCCCACTCTCACCAGAACTGTGGATAAACAATATGCGGATTGTTCCCAATTGGATTGTTATTACTTTGTGGAACGTTTTGCCGAATGGTTCACGGAATATCTCACGTCGTTCTTGTGGCGAAATTGGTCCCATGGGAATGAATGGCAAAATGTTCAAAACTAGAGTGGGAGCTGGCAAATGCTGAAAAATCAGGACATGATTTCTAAACTGCCACCACTCCCTCATTTTCAAGCCCACCTACACAAATCTTATATCAAAACGTTCAGCTATCCCTGCTGCCACTAGAAATGTCCACGGCTAAGCCATAGTCCTGATAGTTTTCACAATATGACCATTTGTTTGCAACTCACACCGTCCATTGACATTCATTGACACTTCACTCTAGCCAACTCAAACTTGAAGGGCAATTTCTAAACTGCGACTGTGCCTTCATTTCTAATACTTCAGAGACATATTGTCTGGGTGATTCTCACAATATAAACCTCTTCGCTGTAGGATGTTTAGTTTTTAAAATACGACCATTTGAAGATGGCAACCGCCAAAATACTCTGACCTGTGCCAGGCTGGAGCAGCAAGTGATGTTATAGACAGGGCCTTTTGTACACCTGCTAATGTTTTTATAAATGTATGTTTTAATGTAACTGTACAGCACTTTGGGCAACAACGTTGCAATTAAATGTGCTATATAAATAAATAATAACAGTTACTCCGCTCACTCCAGTTGTAGACTACTGGTGGAGGCAAGAACACTTCACACAATTTCCCCAGGAATTGTAGCTTTCTAGTTTTTTCTTTATATTTCTCCAACTGGGCATTTCCCGACCTGGTCTGCTAGGCCTTTATGGACCTCTGTGAAGTCTTACAGCTTGGATTCTAAGTGAGATGTGCGTGAAACAAGGTCTTGAAAGGGCCATCCGGATCTCCCCCATTCCCTACTGTTTTGTAATTTGTCTGACATAGTATGCAAGAGTGTTTGCAGGATGGATGGCGGTTCTTCAGGGGAAATTGGGCTACATACCATAACTCCCTCTCTGTTTAGTCAACGCCATCTTGGCATTCTTTTCTAGGTTTCTGCTGACTTCTTTGTCCTGTATTGCAAACTTTGTGCAATAATATTTTGCTCCTTTGATGCTTCTCCTGTGCCTCCCAGTTTCAAGTAGAGAAATGACTAGAAGGATGCAATACAACTGGAGGTTTCCCATAAAAACCTCCTGTGCAGCAATGTCGCATACAGGTGAATGACATGTTCAGCAGGGGTTTATGAAACACAGCTGATTTTTCTGTTTTCTTGTGATTAGCAGATAGCTGGTCTTCCATGTTCACACAATTTGAGAATAGAGTTATCATCTACGGTGGTCTAGGAGGTACAGAGCACAGCTCTTATTGTGCACAGGACAGGACAGTGATTTATCCCTGAACTAAAATCAGGACCAGAAGAAACTGAAGTTAAATTGGTTGCTGGACACAGGTATTTTAGGCTGCGTAAGCAGGAGTGGTAGGAGGAGAGGGGGAGGTGATAAAATAGATGGGTAGGCCTGGCAGGGTGAAGATCGAGTTTGGATATTTACACATACGAGTGGAGATTCGAGGTGGAGTGGTATTACTCAGAGCTTTATATTTTAGATCTAGAGACTTAAATATAATTCTAAAACCAATAAGGACCCACCAATAGCTGACACAGATTTCTCACTAATGTGGAGTGTTGTGTAAGAGATATTAAAAACCTTCTTGCTCCAATGTTAATACACTTGTTCTTTTTGTGCCTTAAAAAACAACATCTTTACTCAGGGACATATTTATTAGGCTGTCAAGGTCTAGGGTGGCATTCTGGACGGAAGAGCAGGCAGAAGCACCATTTAAAAAAATAATTTCATCTGGGTTTTAGAGCCACTGCACAAGAGAGTGAGCATCACTGCAGAGAGCTTAAATAAGTATTTACCATCACAGGCTTCCATCCTCTTTGACTGTGGCTGTAGCATTTGACATCACATCCATCAAGCCAGAAACATGTGACATTACATTCAGCAAGCTCTGGGGAGTCCTCTGTAGAGAAGACCTGAACGTGCTCACATTATGGACAGCTGGACTAGAGTTGCAGTATTGAAGGAATATGGCCTCCCCCGATAATATGATAGGATGGGGCCCACACAAAGAGACCAAAATTGAGAAGGGATGGGTGGGAGTGATCTCCGTACAGGTTACAAGCAAAAATACATAGCCTAACAAGAAAAGAAACAAAAATAAATAAATATCTCTCTTAATTATTAAAAAAAAAACAAGGCAAAAGGAAAAAATATAGACAGACCTATGTAAAAGCACATTGCATGCATTCTTATAGTTGTTGAGATAGGGTCTAGGTTACTTGTGAAATATGCTCACATAACTAGATATGTGGTTTGTACTGCATGTTCCCCCTTGTAATGCATGTAACAAGTCTGTTGGTATTTCTCTCTTCTTAGAGTTTAGAATTTATTTTTCTTTATGTATTAATTTAGTCATAAAGAGGATATGTGTTTTAATTGTGCTGATTGTTTATTTTTGTTGGAGTGCAAAAGATTACGTTTTGTATTTTATTTAAGGGGTTGGTAGTTCTGTTTCCTTTGAACAAGGTATAAGGGCCTAGAAGCCTTAATTTTTGGTGTTTTATTAACTCTGCAATAACACGTTGGTAAAATTGCGGATCTTGTTTTATTTTTTTGAGATTGATAGAAGGATGGGAAGAGAAAGGATGGGTCAGAGTGTAGGAAAATGTATTTAATCAAAACTGGGCCTATAATCTTCTCCAGGCCTAGGGCAGCGGAAAATGCAAATACACCAGTGTCTCTACCCATATGTATTTATTAATCTGATCTTTGCCCCCCCCCAACCCTGAGTAAACCTCTCTATATTTCAGTACTTTGTTGTAACTAGTAATCTGTGAGTAATGATGTATCACATAGCAGCAGAACGGTAAAATCTTATCTGATAGATGTTTTATCTGTGAACTTTCCACACACAGTCGTACAAATAAACTGTGATGAAATATGCTGTTGGCTGAGAACATTAAATATTCCGTTAGTTTTGCAGGTTTTATAAATGCTACTGTGAGAAGAATTTATTATTATAACATGTGGCCACTCTATAACAGCTAGTTCCTTTTCAGCAAACTCATTATCTTGACATTGGGAAATGGAGGGTTCCACATTGTGAAGATGTTCTGTCATGAAGATCAGCAAAGTACTGGTGTAACCATCACAATAGTACACACAACATCTTTGTGGACATCTTTGTGGAAGTCACTGCCATTCTCAGGAAATTTTGGCAGATTTGTTTTTAAATGCTTTCATCTGCTATATTGTCCTGATATCTCCTATCAGATGTATCTCCTGCTACATTCTCCATCCTCCTAATTTAGTGCTTCATGCTAGGCCCACGCCAGTCAAGCTGGTCTTTAAATGGGATTCCTGAGGGTGTTCTCTAGTTTTTGGCAAAGTACACTACTTGAAGACAGGTCATCAATTAAATTCTAATACTAAACCTTCTTAGCGCCCACCATTTATTATCCCCTACACCCAATAAGCTACAGGAAGGGGTAAGTGCCAATCGTTGGCTGATTTTAATACTCTACACCAGGGGTGCCCAAAAGGCAGATCCCCAGATGTTGTAGAACTACAATTCCTATGATGCTTTACATGCCTTTAGAATGCTTTAGAGTGACAAAGCATCATGAAAGCTGTAGTTCTCCAACATCTGGGGATCTACCTTTTTTGGCAACCCTGTTCTACACTCACTACAAGAGGGGGACTATTTATAGAGCCCCTAGATAAGTAGATTTTTATGGAAACCCTGTTGCTATTTCTGGGCAAGGTCATTTAATTTGTGTGTCTTTGTGTATTTGTTGACTACAAACGTGTATCCTTTCTAGTGAGACCGGTTCTTTCAGCAGCAGTACTGAAAGGGTAAAGTTATTTAGAGGTTGCACTTGTGTAATGAAAGTTTTGGACTTTGATAGTTGCTTCTGTCATAGTCCAATCAGTGGCGGATCCAGGGGGGGGGCAACGGGGCAATTGCCCCCCCCCCCCGAGAAAATTGACGGTCTCCCTCACCCCTGCCAGCACATGCAGGTGCCAGCCCTGCAATGTGCCTGCGGACTGGGGAGGGAGATCAGAGATCTCCCTCCCCGGTCCGCAGGCACTATGCTGACAGCCGGCAGGGGAGAGGGAGAGGGAGGAGAGAGGACCCGGGAGCTCTGCCTGCAGCTCCTCCGGGTCCTCATCTCGCGAGCTTGGAGCGTTGCCGCGGTAACCACGGCAACGCTCCAAATCTCGCGAGAGTGAACTCTAGCCCGGGAGCTATGGGCTAGAGCTCACTCTCCCCACTGGGCCACCAGGGAATCACCCTCTGACCACCAGGGATCAAGAAATGTCCCCCCTCCTCCCGGTAAAGGTAAGAAGGGAGGGGGGACATCAATATTTATTTAAATTAAATAAAAAAATATATATATATTATTAAAAAAGAAAAGCCCCCCTTCCCTTATCACACACAATCTACACACATACACTGCCCCCATACTGCCCCCATACACACACATTGCCCCCCATACTGCCCCCATACACACACATTGCCCCCCATACTGCCCCCATATACACACATTGCCCCCCCCATACTGCCCCCATACACACATTGGCCCCCATACTGCCCCCATACACACACATTGGCCCCCATACTGCCCCCATACACACATTGCCCCCCATACTTCCCCCATACACACACATTGCCCCTCATACTGCCCCCATACACACACATTGCCCCCCATACTGCCCCATATACACACATTGCCCCCCATACTGCCCACATACACACATTGGCACCCATACTGCCCCCATATACAAACATTGCCCCCATACTGCCCCCATATACACACATTGCCCCCCATACTGCCCCCATACACACATTGCCCCATACTGCCCCCATATACACACATTGCCCCCCATACTGCCCCCATACACACACATTGCCCCCCATACTGCCCCATACACACATTGCCCCCATACCGCCCCCATATACACACAGTGCCCCCCATACTGCCCCATATACACACATTGCCCCCCATACTGCCCCCATACACACACATTGCCCCCCATACTGCCCCATATACACACATTGCCCCCCATACTGCCCCCATACACACACATTGCCCCCATACACACACATTGCCCCCATACTGCCCCCATACACACACCTTGCCCCCCATATACACACATTGCCCCCCATACTGCCCCATACACACACGTTGCCCCCATACTACCCCCATACATACATTGCCCCCATACTACCCCCATACACACACATTGCCCCATACACACATTGCCCCATACACACATTGCCCCCATACACACATTGCCCCCATACACACACACTGCCCCTCATACACACACACTGCCCCTCATACACACACACTGCCCCTCATACCCACATACTGCCCCCCATACACACACACTGCCCCCCATACACACACACTGCCCCCCATACACACACACTGCCCCCATACACACACACTGCCCCCCATACACACACACTGCCCCCATACACACACACTGCCCCCATACACACACACTGCCCCCATACACACACTGCCCCCATACACACACACTGCCCCCCATACACACACACTGCCCCTCATACACACACACTGTCCCCCATACACACACATACTGCCCCCATACACACACATACTGCCCCCATACACACACACTGCCCCCCATACACACACACTGCCCCCCATACACACACTGCCCCATACACACATATTGCCCCCATACACACATACTGCTCCCCCATACACACACACACACTCTATATACATACACTAACCCCATACACACACACTGCTCCCCATACACTGCCGCCCCATACACACACGTTGCCCACACTCACACATACACTGCCGCCCTCACTCACACACTACAACCTTCACACACACACACTGCTCACACACTGTCCCCCTCACACACACACTGCACCCCTTACACATTGCACCACTCACACACACCACTCCTACTACAGCCCCAGTTCCCAGCAGACCTCAGGTAAGTTGTCAAACTGTTCTTAAACGGTTTGACTACTTACTCTGGGAGGGGGTCCCGCCACTATTGACACCATAACCACTACACTGAGCTGTAGTGGTTATTGTGTCTGGATTATTTCTTTAAATAATCTACAAGTGCCCCTCCCGAGATCAGGCTCTGGATCCGCCACTGAGTCCAATTCTTTTTTTTTTTTATTGTATCTAATAGTTTCTCCTTTTGATCTTGGGTACAGCGAGCTCTGTTTTGCCCCAGATACAACAATCTCTGGCACGGAACCTTTTATCATGAATTCTGACACATGTCATTGGGCGGATTAGGACTAAAATGTCAAAGTAACAGCTAAAATTTTAGTCAGTTAGCAAAGTATAACAGTAGTGCATGTTTTACCAACAGTTACTTTGCCCAAAAAGACTTTATTATTACTTTACTTACAATGATAAATAGTGATGATTTATTTACATAAATATATATTTTATTATTTACTGTTTCAACTCCAGACCCAATACTATATTAATCTGAATTTTTCATGTCTTAATAATTATTTTTAAATGCAAAGAAATCACACCTTTTTGTAGTTATTGTTCTTGTTCTTTATATGTTATTATGTAAAGGGTAATTACTCCTAGCGAATGTTATAAATATTGAAAAATACCAGATGTATACTACGTGCTCTGTCTATCAACATTTATGTAATCGGTATGACTCAAATGAAGAATATGAATGAAATAAATATAAACAAATAGAATATATAGATATATCACTGCCTGAAGACCTCACATTCAAGTGTCCTTGGGCAAGACACAACGATATTTGTGGTCAGGGCCAATAAGCCGAGTTATAGTAGTGGTGGTGTAAGTCGGTTGTGGTATGTCGAAACCGACATTCGGGTAGGCCTGTAAAAAGAAGGCCCATCAAAATTGAATGGCTTTATAAAGCGAGCTGTAGCTGAACCAGGCAGTATTGGCCCAGAGGAAGGGGCAGCCTGTAAATTTATAGGCTGGGTAAACCTTCCCACAACTTCTGGCTCCGCTTACAGGCCAAGATTTCTAATATATCTGCCTTCCTAAAATCCTCATAGATTATAATCTCATTTAAGCCTTATTCACCTCTAACCCTTTCTATAATTGTAAAGCACTGCGGAATATGACAGTGCTATAAAAATATTACTACTACTGCTAATATTTACACGAGGAAGCATCTGTTGATAACATCATCCCCTGACTTTTCATGCACAGATAAAAGTAAACTTTATTCAATGTTCTTTCCTTACTTAATATTCCTAAAGCAGCCTTGTCACTGTTGTATTTGTGTACAGTTTATAAAAAAAAATAAAAAATAAGAATTTCACAATTCTAATTTCCCATGAAAATAAAGCCTATTGACACCATCACATTCTGTCTGCAACTCCTCGCCATTACCTGCGTCCCTGCTCATGTCACTGTATGCGCACAAAATACAAGCACTCAGTTAAGATGCTAGCTGTCAATGTGTGATGGCTGATGTAAATGGGAGAAGTTACCAGAGGACATGTGGGTAATTAAAATAAATATACACCAACCTTTTGAACAAGATAAAAATTTTTTTTATTTATTTATTTATTTTTTATTTTTTTTTATTAAAAGCTAGTCAGCTTACAGCAGGTCAGCTTTAAATAATAATCTATGTAGACAATGCAGTAAACAAAATTGCAAAAATAAATAAATAAAACTAAAAAAGTTACTTACCTTGGAAGTATTTCTTGTGAATTGCTTCTCAGTATCGTTTTATTCATGTGTATGTTGACAGATCCTATACCTTATACTTCTGTCCAGTAGAAGTTTATGGGATAGGTAATTCATTTTACAATCTGCAATTCCAATCGTCACAGAAAATGATTGGTACTGCTACTGCTATATCAACGTGTAACAGTTGTACTGTGGCTACTATCCGTTTAAACTCCTCCTGGTATACTGCTTAGTGAACCAAGATGTATTTTTCTAATGGGAGAGTTGTGGGCAAAATTTAATATAAGGCAACCCAGATATAAAGGCTCCTGGCTGCCTTGCTGACAGCCATTGGGGAGCTGTTGTATCCTGGCATAGATTTTAAGAAATTACTAAATCACGCTCAGAAATCAGAGTGGGCTCAGGATGTTTTAAAGAAATGCTCCAAGCACCATAACCTCTACAACCTGATGTAGTGGTTATTGTGCCAGGAGTGTAATCTGGCAAGCTATTTTCTAATGCTTTGATAACTTTCACGGGTCCCTCAAGTGCCCACACAGAATCTGGTCTTCTCTTGCAGGACAAGGCGGATGCCTTGTCTGAGCTAAGCACGTCCAATGGAGGACCCCATTCATTGGCGGAGAGGTTCAGCTAACGCTCTTATCCTGTGAGCACGGCCCTGCACTACCCTGTTTTTCTAATTGGAGTTACCGGTAACTGTATTCTACTACATCGTCTCTAGCGATTATGGTGCTCCTTTACGCAATGTACAGTATGTACAGTAATACAAAGAGTTTATAGTGAGAATTCTTTAAAAAGAGGCATGTTATGATTTTGTAGTATGTCATTTGTATATTTATCCATGTGCTTGAGACAATAAATGCTATATAGCTTTAAATTTGTCTCTAATTTGCAATTCCTCACACACAGTTAAACTGCAATTGTCAGCTGGTACCTGGAATGACCTCTCTCGCTTAGTATGGAAACTGTGAACATAGTCTTTATCCATCAGTCACATAGCACCTCATCTGATGCTAGGATGTATATTCAAATCCGAATTTCCCACGGGTATCTGCATTTCAATCTCGCACTATTCCCGAATGGCATGTTCCACTTTATAAAGTGGCGTTCGAGCACTTCTATATTTATGAAACATTGTTTTAGATATGAGATGTAGAATTTTCTGTTTATTGTGAAATCAAGTAACAGTGAATACTGATCTTTCATATAAGAAAACAGAACAATTTCACAGTCTGAACTAATGTTATGAAACGGAAAATAACACAATTCCTTTTGAAGTTAAAATATTTCTCATCACAGGCAGTGATGCCGGTTCTGTAAACATTCCTTTTTAAGATATCCTGCTGCAAAGTGTCCCCTTAAAGAACTCCCCCTGTCTCTTTCCCATCACTTGTGGCTGTAACATGAGCAGTTACATTTTCCTTTAATGTATTGTGAAGGCATACAGAACATTTATAGAAATGTCTGGTAAAAAAAAAATCAAAACCACTAAACCTGTTTACTATTAAAAGTAAATAAATCTCTAATAATATTTGCTTTTTCACATTGTTCTTTAACTAGTATTTTTGTCTTGCGCACATAGATGATCCACTGACATGTGACGCAGTTATCCAAACTAATAGTCTTTAGTCAGTTTTCAAGAGCAAAATGATCCTAGATTAACATATTATAGAATCAATCATTAGAAACTCACACTACCTGATTTTATCAAGTCTTGCAATTTACCTTTCCCCAAAGAGACCAAAACACCTATTATATTAACTTTGTACACACACATGTTTGAAGTCTGTCCTGTATGACACTGAGTGCCCCCATCCTTCACAGTTTTGAGATGTCTATAATGCATGGTTTAGTTTTCAATGGGTCATTCCAAACACTGTAACTGCATTGTATGTCATCGCTGCAAATGTTATGGTACAGAGAATACCCTGCACACTGATTTCATGTCTACAGAATGGCTTGTAATGGCATTGCTTTGCAAAAATCTCTACAACTATACATTGTCCACCTGACCCTCACATGTCTTCAGATTAATTTTTACTTCCAAATTTAACATTAGAAATCCATTAACTTATTCTGCATGCTCAACTGAGATGCAAGTCTCTCTCCTCCGTTGGGACAACCTAAACTGTGGCCATGTACATGTGTGGTTATTGGCCTAAAGCATCATTACACACATTTACACAACTACATATCCAGCTGAATATAAACTGCTAGAAGTTGTTCTATAGCTGCCCTACAAAGTCAACTGGATGCATTCTTGCAAAAACACACTATTCAAGGATATAATTTTTAAATTGTGGGGTAATAGCTTCTTGATCCAAAGATTAATCAGACTGCCATTCTGGGGTCAAGGAGGATTCCCCCCCCCCCCCCCCCCCCAGTTTATCGCATAATTGGAAGTGCTTCAAACTGTTTGTTTGTTTTTTGCCTTCATTTGGATCAAAAGCATAAAACAGATTTGAGAAAGGCTGAACTTGATGGACACATATCTCTCTTCAGCCTTGATGGGTAACTATGTAACCAATCACAGGGTAGTCTATGATGTGTATACAGATTGGCCAGTCCGTGTCTTGCCATATTTTACACTAGGCATTACTTATACACCAAAAATGACTTTTCTATGCCCAAGCACCAGCGACACCATCTTTTAAATAGCCAAAAGCTGGAGAAAGAAGCCTTTTATGTGCCATTGTTCACTTGTAATATGTGTCTTTATTACAGACTATAGTAAGAGTTATACCAGGGGTTTGCAATTGCAACCTATGGCAGGTGTGCCATCCTTGATATGTGGGGTGCCTTTGCATGGCACACAAGCCTGCTAGTTCCATATGGGTCTCCCCTGCAGGCTTGGAGTGCCATCTGATACCATGAGGGAGATTGCGATTTGCTCTGCCAGGTCTCTCTAGTTTTAACCCTGCAGCTGAAAACATGGCAGTTTCAGAGAAACTGCTATGTTTCACTGAGGGTTAATCCAGCCTCTAGTGGCTGTCTCATTGACAGCCGCTAGAGGATTTTCTGCGATTCTCACTGTGAAATTCACAGTGAGAAGACGCTGAACGTCCATAGGAAAGCATTGAGTAATGCTTTCCTATGGGCGGTTTGAATGCGCGCGTGGCTCTTGCCACGCATGTGCATTCGGAGCTGAGAGGCGGATCGGGACGGAGAGATCCCCAGCGCCAAGGGAGCCCGGCGCTGGAGAAAGGTAAGTGCTTTAGAGACACACACACACACACACTCTCATGAACAGATGCACACATTTACTGACAGACACACACTCAGTGACAGACGCACACAAACATACTCAGTAACAGACACACACACTAACACAAACACACACACACTAACACACACACTCTAACACTAACACACACTAACACTAACACACACTCTAACACTAACACACACTCTAACACTAACACACTCACTAACACACACTCACTAACACACACACACTAACACACACACACTAACACACACACTCACTAACACACACTCACTAACACACACTCACTAACACACACTCACTAACACACACACACTAACACACACTAACACACACACTAACACACTCACTAACACACTCACTAACACACACACACTAACACACACACACTAACACACACTCACTAACACACACACACACACTAACACACACTCACTAACACACACTCACTAACACACACACACTAACACACACACACACTAACACACTCACTAAAACACTCACTAACACTAACACACTCACTAACACTAACACACACACACACACACTAACAAACACACTCACTAACACACACTCACTAACACACACACACTAACACACACACACACTAACACACACACACTAACACACTCACTAACACACACACTCACTAACACTAACACACTAACACACACACACTAACACACACTCACTAACACACACACACTAACTAACACACACTCACTAACACACACTCACTAACACACACACACTAACACACACACACACTAACACACACACTAACACTAACACACACACTAACACTAACACACTCACTAACACTAACACACTCACTAACACACACACTCACTAACACACACTCACTAACACACACACACTAACACACACACACTAACACACACACTAACACACTCACTAAAACACTCACTAACACTAACACACTCACTAACACTAACACTAACACACACACTAACACTAACAAACACACTAACAAACACACTCACACTAACACACGCTCACTAACACACACTCACTAACACACACTCACTAACACACACACACTAACACACACTAACACACTCACTAACACACACACACTAACACACTCACTAACACACACTCACTAACACACGCACACTAACACACTCACTAACACTAACACACACACTAACACTAACAAACACACTAACAAACACACTCACACTAACACTCACACTAACAAACACACTCACACTAACACTCACTAACACTCTCACTCTCACTCACACTCTCACTCTCACTCTCTCTCTCACACGTTTTTTTTTTTTTTTAAATTTAATCCCCCCAGCCTCCTTACCTGTGGGAGAGCTGGGGGGATTCCCTGGGGTCCAGTGGTGTTGCTGGCCCTGCTGTCACCCCCCGGCTGGCGGGCGCGCGAGGGAGCACTGTCCCCTGAGTGCTCCCTCTTCAGCTCCCTCGCGCGCCGCGTACTGATACCGGAGCCGGAAGATGACATCATGACAGCAGGGCCAGCCTCGGGGGGGCCCGGAGGTGGCCAGCTCCTGGGCCCCCCAGCAGAAGAGGCTGGCCCTGTGGGTACATACCTGGGTCGCAGGGCGGCCGGGCCCCCTGGTGGGCCGGGCCCGGTCGCAGCCGCGACCCCTGCGACCCCGGTATGTACGCCACTGAACCCCAACATCTACAGTAAAAATCATCACTCAGGGAAAAACGGTGAACTTATGTGGCATTCAGTACTGCTGTGATAGCATCTTGCAATTAATTTCCTCAAATTTAGTAGATATTGGTTTCTGATAGCAGGGGTGTGGAATAATAAAAAAAAATCTAGTTGTCTAAGGGACTAAGTGGTAGCCCAATCTACTTGTCCTGACACAAAATAATATCAATTACAGAGATTGGGGGCCCATGCCTAGATCCGCGGACATTGACAGGACTATTTGTTAAACTCATTTTCACAAATTAAATCTGAATGTGTCATTCTGACACACACACTGACACACATACCTATAAACACCAACTGACCTGTACACACCCTCCACACTCACACACAAACAAATACTGTTTTTACAAACTACATCTGACGCACATACAGTACATCCCTATTCCATCTTTCACATTATCAGCAGCCTTCATGGTCCAGCAGTCGGCCTGCAGCGTGTCCCCTTCCCTCCATGCACACAGTGCCAGTCTCAGGAATATGATGTCATGCTGTATCCTGGTAACCATAAGCTCTGTGCATCACAAGGTGCGGCTAATGCTAATGGCACCTTCTCATGCCCATTTGTTCAGTTATGAAACGTGTGTTGCGTTTTTTTCTTTGTTTTTATTTTGGCACATCTGTGAGTTTCCTGTGCCAGCAAGTTTGGTAAATGAATAATGCCCGGGCGGGCTTGGGGAGTCGCACCCTGAATTTGGTTGTTGACGTGGGACAGGCTGAAGAGGCTCTGGAAGAAGTTTAAAGGGACACTATAATCACCAGAACAACTACAGCTTATTGTATTTGTTCTGGTGAGTAGAATCATTTCCTTCAGACTTTTTGCTGTAAACACTGTCTTTCCAGAAAAAATGCAGTGTTTACATTACCGCCAGTGGATACCTCCACTGGCCACTCCTTAGATGACTGCAAGAGGTGCTTCCTGGGGCAGTACTGCCTAGTGTGCAGCACTGCCATTCAGTATATCCACCCTCTGCAAGCAGACACTGAACTTTCCTCATAGAGATGCATTGATTCAATTGATCTCTATGAGGAGATGCTGATTGGCCATGACTGTGTTTGACTTGTGCTGGCTCTGCCCCTGATCTGCCTCCTTGACAGTCTCAGCCAATCATATGGAGAAGCATTCTGATGGGCTCAGACCACCAGGGAGGCAGGATGGTGGTTTTAAAAGGAATACATGTTTGTGTTCCTGACCCTATAGTGTTTCTTTAAAGTGTACCTGTCTGCTGGGTAAAACCAGTCGCTGACAGTATTTGATTTTGCTGATTTAAATAAAGCTGTGGTCGTTGCCCTTACACACTTAACATGGTGTTGTATAATTTATTGGGAAGGGAAGGGTAACGGGATATGGTGATCGAAGTCAGCAGCCAGATCGAGTCAGCAGTCAAGCTGTACCTGCGTCTTCTCCCTGAATGTCTTCTGTTTGTCTTAAGTACATGTTCATTGTACTGAAACACAGTTTGTGTGCAGATTCATAACACAAAGTGATTGTAAAAAAAATGTGTTCTTTCTCACAGACTGATGTAACGTCATCACCCTCTTCATGGGTAACGGTCTGAGACTTATTCAGCTTAGATTGAGGGATCGAGGGAGAGAAGACAAAAAGCTCTAGGCATAAATAATCTTATACTTCACTAGCCATCAACGGCATTGTGGCTTAAAGGAAGAGCTCTTGATGCGTTTTCTTAAGCTGGCTGTCTATAACAGAAGTATGTCATTCTTTTACCTAAAGGAACACTGCGGGCACATTAACATCGTCAGCTTAATTAAGTTGTTATGGGGTCTGGAGATCTCGGGCGCCGTCTCAAAGTTAAACAACTTTCAAGCAGTTTAACAATGAAGTTCTTACTCTCCCTCCTCTCTCTTCTCACTACTGTGGAGGCATTAGTTTGGGCTGCCGGTTATGGTCAGTGCTAGGGAAGTGTTAGCTGACGCTCTCAGCCTTTCGCTGGCCAGCCATCGTGAGTGAATGTGAGTGAAGCTTACTAACTGTGGGTACTGCTCCCTGCCTCGACGACTAATACTACAAAGCAGAGAGATTCTAAGTAAGCAATGCTGTCCGCCTATAAACTAAGCCCCGCACTGCATCTAAAAACAGTTTGACTCGGTACAATGGGAAGGAGCCAGTGGACTCCTAGTATCATAACCACTACATTAAACTGTAGTGGTTATGGTACCTAGAGTGTTCTTTGAAAATATTATGGAGATAAGTGGGCGAGTGAAGCCATGTCTCCCATGACACAAGCGGACTTAAAAAAGGCTTTTGCAACTCTGCATACATGTGTGTCAGAATGAGAGACAGCCCTGCTTACTTACAGCTGCCAATTGACAATGGGCTGATAAGGCGATGTCATATGGACAAAAATGCCTTTGAAAAGTTTAATGAAGCTGTGAGCGCTTTTAAACACTCACCCACGCTGTACCTTATGAGAATAAAACTTTAGATGTATTTGTTTGGTTACACACTGGTTGATGCATCAGCGATATAAGTTTTTTCTCCATTTAATTTGTATTCCGCATGCTCCGTTTTATGCTATGGTAATTTATCACCAAATTAAATCTTAGTTGTTCCGTGGAAATATTTAATCTGATGGAAAATAAAACATGCAAATGCTTTTCTTTTCTAGACAGTGATTTTATTTGTATTGGCACTGACAATTTATTACAGTCTGAGTGTTTTTATTAAACTATCACAACATACTTTTAAAAGGGTGGCCACTTGTGACAGCGTTAACTGTTTAAATAAGGAGTTCCCTATTTATGTGAACATTAACTCGATCCAGATGCCCAGATGGAGAGACCTTGTTTATGCAAGATAGGTTTAAAAGACATGTTTTGCAGAAATGCTAAAAGAAAAATATATTATAAAAAAAAAGGATCTGATAAATATGACTAGTTTCTGAAATATTAGTGAAGAAATCACAATCTAATTTTTTTTTTATTATGCCTCTTGTGTCTGCAGGTAGGTTAACAGCGACAGACAAGCTGTTCATTTTGTGTTGTCACCTATGATCAGTGCATATCTTTCTAAATCATTTTTCTCAGTTGGTGGCCATTGATGTTTTAAGAGTACCGCTGATGCTCCCAGGCTATCACACGTACCCGTTGGAAGAGGAGGAGGAAGAGGTGATAAACGGACAAGCGCAGTCAAGAGCACTTTGAGATTAAACCATTTGAAAATGGTGTAACAGTATAAGATGGCACCCAGGATCACCAGATACCATAGTGATTTAATTGAGATTAAAGGGACACTATAGTCACCAAAACAACTTTAGCTTAATGAAGCAGTTTTGGTGTATAGATCATGCCCCTGCAGCCTCACTGCTCACTTCTCTGCCATTTAGGAGTTAAATCACTTTTGTTTATGAACCCTCGTCACACCTCCCTGCATGTGACTTGCACAGCCTTCTTAAAGGGACACTCCAGACACCCAGACCACTTCTGCCCATTGGAGTGGTCTGGGTGCCAACTCCCACTACCCTTAACCCTGCAGCTGTAAATATTGCAGTTTTCATAAACTGCAATAATCACATTGCAGGGTTAACTCCTCCTCTAGTGACTGTCTACTAGACAGCCACTAGAGGGCACTTCCTGGTTTCTAGCACAGGTTTTCTGTGCTAGAACGTCGCTGGATGTCCTCACACTGTGAGAGGACCTCCGGCGTTGCTCAATTCCCCATAGGAAAGCATTGAAAGCATTTTCAATGCTTTCCTATGGAGAGGTCTAATGCATTGCCGCGCATGCGCATTAGGTCTCCCCCGTCGGCGGCCGCTCTTGCGCGATCGGTCTCCCCCGCCGGATGATGTAGGCGGGGGGAGGAGCGTGGGCGGTCCCGCAACCACCGCTGAGGGACATTGGCAGGGGTCTCAGGTAAGTCACTGAAGGGGTTTTCACCCCTTCTGCAACATGGGATGGGTGGTGGGAGGGAGAGGGTACCTGCAGTGCCAGGAAAACGGTTTGTTTTCCTGGCACTGGGGTGTCCCTTTAAACACTTCTTGTAAAGAGTCATCTAAAGTGTATCCTTTCTTTATTGCAAGTTCTGTTTAATTTTGATTTTCTTATCCCCTGCTATGTTAGCTTGCTAGACCTTGCAAGAGCCTCCTGTATGTGATTAAAGTTAAATTTACAGAGAAAGAGATACAATTGTTTAAGGTAAATTACATCTGATTGAAAGTGAAACCAGTTTTTTTTTTTTTTATGCAGGCTGCGTCAATCACAGCCAGGGGAGGTGTGGCAAGGGCTGCATAAAGAGAAACAACGTGATTTAACTCCTAAATGGCAGTGAACTCCGGCCCCCCAGATGTTGCTGAACTACAACTCCCATGATTCTTTGAATTACATAGATAGCCAGAGAATCATGTGAGTTGTAGTTCAGCAACACATGGGGGGCCGGAGTTTGAGGACCCCTGATCTATACACTAAAACTGCTTCATTAAGCTAAAGTTGTTTAGGTGACTATAGAGTTCCTTTAAGTTGTTATGGTGACCAGAGTGTTCCTTTAAGCTTTCTTGAGCTGTGCCATTTCCACCACTATTTCCCCATCCTAACTGATAGCAATAATATTACCAGTTTTTTTATTATAATTCATTTTACCATTTGTCCCAAACTAGAAAATCCTTTGACTGTGCTGTAATACAGGCATTGCTTATGGTTTAACTCGGAATGAGAGCACTTTGCAAGATACCATCTCTGGCAACAATTTAGTTTAAGTAGCAATCTAATTGGATTTATGAATGTATTCTATTTTTCAATATCTACCGTTTTTTTTTTTTTTTTTTTTTTTTACTAAAGTGAGAAGTCAAGGTGAATTTAAAGTGAATTTCAAATTTAATTTGAAATATCTTAACTGGAAAAATTATCTAACACGGTTATTCTTCTTGATTAGCTAGTTTGGCATTAAATTTGAAATTCACTTTGAATGCTCACTTTAGAGAATAACTCTGTTAGTATCACTATTTTGTGTACTTTAAAGACTTCTGTATATTTGCTCTTTAAATCTAACTCTTATAAAATAAAAAATTGTGACCTTTATACGTGACAGCAACAACATACGTAAGTCTCAACACTGGAAGGTATGGAAGTGAGGTGGAAAATCCATGCCAACATAGTTGCGTTTTTTTGTATCTTATACACTGGAGCACTAATGTGTGTGTCAGGCAAACCAGTAGGCAAACCATACCCTCAGGACTGCCCATATGCAGAGCAGAGCACTAGTGCACGAAATAGCATATCTACATATTAAACGATAATTTCATAAAGATTGTATGAAAGATGGTACTTAGAAACAGATATGAATGGCTGAATACCCTTCTGATGGTGGTGCCATCCCACTTTGCAGAGCATGCCTCTCATAACTTGTGGGTAGCTGGTGCGGATACGTTAGCGTTACATAACTTTATTGTTATAGATTTGCTGCCTGTATCGCCTTGTGAAATTAATTAAATTAGCCGAACTACAAAAGATTTGTCACTTTAAGGTCGAATTATATTTAAAAAAAAATTCATTTTTTCAATTTGCTGAAATCAAATTGTAGCTGAAAACATGGACATTTGTTTAAGGTCCTCGATAAAAATAGAACTTAAAGGATCACTATAGGGACATGTATTCCTGACCCTACAGGCAGTGCAGAATTATTAGGCAAGTTGTATTTTTGAGGATTAATTTTATTATTGAACAACAACCATGTTCTCAATGAACCCAAAAAACTCATTAATATCAAAGCTGAATATTTTTGGAAGTAGTTTTTAGTTTGTTTTTAGTTTTAGCTATTTTAGGGGGATATCTGTGTGTGCAGGTGACTATTACTGTGCATAATTATTAGGCAACTTAACAAAAAACAAATATATACCCATTTCAATTATTTATTTTTACCAGTGAAACCAATATAACATCTCAACATTCACAAATATACATTTCTGACATTCAAAAACAAAACAAAAACAAATCAGTGACCAATATAGCCACCTTTCTTTGCAAGGACACTCAAAAGCCTGCCATCCATGGATTCTGTCAGTGTTTTGATCTGTTCACCATCAACATTGCGTGCAGAAGCAACCACAGCCTCCCAGACACTGTTCAGAGAGGTGTACTGTTTTCCCTCCTTGTAAATCTCACATTTGATGATGGACCACAGGTTCTCAATGGGGTTCAGATCAGGTGAACAAGGAGGCCATGTCATTAGATTTTCTTCTTTTATACCCTTTCTTGCCAGCCACGCTGTGGAGTACTTGGACGCGTGTGATGGAGCATTGTCCTGCATGAAAATCATGTTTTTCTTGAAGGATGCAGACTTCTTCCTGTACCACTGGTTGAAGAAGGTGTCTTCCAGAAACTGGCAGTAGGACTGGGAGTTGAGCTTGACTCCATCCTCAACCCGAAAAGGCCCCACAAGCTCATCTTTGATGATACCAGCCCAAACCAGTACTCCACCTCCACCTTGCTGGCGTCTGAGTCGGACTGGAGCTCTCTGCCCTTTACCAATCCAGCCACGGGCCCATCCATCTGGCCCATCAAGACTCACTCTCATTTCATCAGTCCATAAAACCTTAGAAAAATCAGTCTTGAGATATTTCTTGGCCCAGTCTTGACATTTCAGCTTGCGTGTCTTGTTCAGTGGTGGTCGTCTTTCAGCCTTTCTTACCTTGGCCATGTCTCTGAGTATTGCACACCTTGTGCTTTTGGGCACTCCAGTGATGTTGCAGCTCTGAAATATGGCCAAACTGGTGGCAAGTGGCATCTTGGCAGCTGCACGCTTGACTTTTCTCAGTTCATGGGCAGTTATTTTTGCGACCCTGTTGACTATTTTGAATGAAACGCTTGATTGTTCGATGATCACGCTTCAGAAGCTTTGCAATTTTAAGAGTGCTGCATCCCTATGCAAGATATCTCACTATTTTTGACTTTTCTGAGCCTGTCAAGTCCTTCTTTTGACCCATTTTTCCAAAGGAAAGGAAGTTGCCTAATAATTATGCACACCTGATATAGGGTGTTGATGTAATTAGACCACACCCCTTCTCATTACAGATATGCACATCACCTAATATGCTTAATTGGTAGTAGGCTTTCGAGCCTATACAGCTTGGAGTAAGACAACATGCATAAAGAGGATGATGTGGTCAAAATACTCATTTGCCTAATAATTCTGCACTCCCTGTATAGTGTGGAAATCACCATCTAGCCCCCATGGGCCACTCAGGCCTCCATAAATATAGCAAAATCTTACTGTATTCAAACCTGAAGCTGTAGATCTGCATGCTGTTTGTCTAAAAAAAATTAAGCAGTCTGCTGACATCATCAGAAGTGGTAGCCTGATCCAATCACAATGCTTCCCTATAGGATTGGCTGAGACTGACAAAGAAGCAGATCAGGGGCAGAGCCAGCATGATTCAAACACAGCCCTGGCCAATCAGCACCTCCTCATAGAGATGAATTGAATCAATGAATCTCTATGAGGAAAGTTCAGTGTCTGCATGTAGAGGGAGGAGACACGGACCCAGGAGGGCTCCCACCCCGTCGGAGCTGGTAGACGACGGGGCCGGAACCGGGTGGACGCGTGTTTGTGCGTTATTGGGTTAGGTATATGGGGTGATTGTCCTGGATTCCGACTGCCCAAATGGCGACTATACACCTGTCATGATTCTACTCACCAGAACAAATTCAATAAGCTGTAGTTGTTGACTATAGTGTCCCTTTAAGTAAGCAATGAAAAGCCTTTGCACATTCGTCCTAGCTGTAATTGGTGCAGTTCTATGGGGACACTCACATCATTTTTATCTTATAAAAAGAACACGTTGCAAACAAAATCTTTTGCAAACATTCACACAGTGGAAAATTGATGGTCAAGCAATATACCGTAGTAATAATGATATCTAAGCATTGTACGAGCAAAGGCTAGATTGAGATGACCAGTATGAATGTCTTCTTTAGTAGATGGTATAGCAAAAAACTTTGGAACAAAATTTTACAAATTTAGAAGGTTGAAAGGCTGAATAAACCCTTCATCTCACTGGGGTTTTAAACAAATGTGTTCCATTATTAGCTGTATATAGGGGTCCGCCATAAAACCCGTTACATAAATATATATCACAAAATGAACAATAACAAAAGAATGAGCTAGCTCAGTGGTTCCCAAACCAGTCCCCATGACCCACCAACAATTCAGAAATTATGTATTTTCCTTGTTCCTTATTCCAATGGAGATACTGTCAAAAACTGGACTGTTTGTGGGCCATGAGGACTGGTTTGAGAACCACTGCTCTAGCTCATTCTTTTGTTATTGTTCATTTTGTGATATATATTTATGTAACAGGTTTTATGGCGGACCCCTATATACCCATGGGGTCCATCACCTCCGTTACCTCTTTGCGCTCGGTAGGCCGATCCTGAGCCTCCGCTAATTGGGAGATGGGGTACCCACTTAGGCCAGTGCCTCCACCCAGCTGGGCATCCAGAGTGTGGATTTGGGGTCCCGCTGGGAACATGGTTATATCCGCAACCACTGACACAGGATTATATGTTTCACGAATTCTGTATTGCAACATATGACATACACCAATAGAATAGAATATAATTAGATCAGGGTCATAATGGAGTACCTCACATATATGCCCACCCACAGTAACACTGCGCCCCCCTTCCTTAGGCCTTCACCCTAGCGGCCGTTGGGTACCAGCGGTCGGTGCACGTAGTTTGGGCCCGGTAAGCATCTGATGGGTGTAGAAAACTGTAGAGGGCTTCCACTAATCAGCAATAATAGGGGCCCAGTCACTAAACTGTGCAACCGAGGGTGCCCTGCTGTGTACAGGGGGAGAGTATGGAGGCTTACCTCACCAAATGTAATCAGGGCCAGTCAGAAGGGGAAACACTGTTTTTTGCTGCTTCTGGGATTTTCTCCCTCTTTCCCTAGCAAGTCTCTGCCTGAATCAGGATGTAGATGGCCCCTGAAATCTTCCTTCCAGTGGGGCTTCACACTGGACCCAGCAGCTCTCACTCCGGAAACTTCTTTCTCCCGCTTAGCAGGGCTCCTTCTCCTTCCTTCTCTGAACTGCAACTGCCAAAACTTCCCGCCAAAATTCAAATGGAGACCTACATATATCTGGCCAAGTGCTGCAGGAGTTCCCCCTCTGCTGGTCACTCCATAGGAACTGCAGGATAGTTCTTCAAGCAGAAATCACTGTGTTCCAGAGGGGTTACATATATATCCCCTATGGATGAGCCACCTCCTTTCTATAAAGCCTGGTGCTTTTATCTGCCACAAGCCATGTCACTGCTGTACTCTTGTGCATATGCAAGAGTACATCAATCAAGTGTGTGGTGGAACTGATGAGACTGCGGGATTCTCTACAGACCAATTTTCACAATTTGCAAAAAAATGCCCTATTCACACATACGTCGCTAGTCACGCAAGGGAATTGACAAAATCTCAAATTCAGTCATGGAAGCAACAAAATTCTCCAAGGGCATACAATGTATCATGTCTCTTGGCAGTTAAAAAAACACATGATACAAAATATTCTCTCTTTATATATATAAAAATATATATACATTTTTACATGTATATTTCATATATTTTTCAGCAAATTTGGAGTCACTGATACTCAGCGTTACTAATTCCAATGTGAATGATCACATTCTAACACTTACTTACTAATAACATGCAAACTCTGACATGTTGTAGACCTGTGTCCTGACTGCCAACACATTCTGAAGCCCCTGGACCCTTTCTATTCCCTTCTCTTGAATTTTTTCTTTGACCTTTTCTGTTGTTGAGTGAGATTTATCTACCTGTAAGTTTACATTGTTTGCACATTTAAAAAAAAAAAGAAAAGAAAAAAATTCTGAACTTGCAATAGATTACTAAATGGGAAACAGAAGTTAAATAATTTCAACGCCAGTAAACTTGGTAACATATCATCCTAATTTATCCACATACAATATCATTATATTGACTAAGACATATTCATATTCAAATGCAGTAAAGAGAAACAAATGAACAAATCTGTCAACCCAAAATGGGAGTGGGAATAAGGTATTAGGGATCATTTTCCATCAATAAGGTGAGAACTCAATCTGGGGCAAGTCTGGTCACATAATCAGGTCAAGCTATACCAAATTGTGCAGCCTCCATCCCCAGTTGAGAAGTCGGATTGCCATTGATAAAATATATTTGAAAAAAAAAATAAAACCCAAGAGCGTGGGTTAAAGTGAAACAATTCTGTTTCATATGGGGCCACTCAATTGAGCATAGGTGATTTTGTGGTGAAGGGCCTACTGTGAAGGTTTCAAGATCAAGCCTACTCATTGTGTTGCTAGAAAGAAAAAGTTTGAGTAGTGCACCCTTTTGGACAGAGCTCATTAAGGGAAACCAAAACCTTTTTAAAGTATGCCACATCACTGAAAGTCACAATAATGTTTTGGTTGCTGCTCATTTTGAAAAGTGTATGTATTCACAATCTATATAATCAAAGAAATTGTACCCTAATCACTATATACAATTATTAATAAAGACATTTTAATACCTGGAGTCTTTGTCACCAAATGATATTAATTTTACCACAAGTCCTCAATCATAACATTAAACTTTATATATAATTCATTAGTCCTATGATAAAAGAAAACCATAAATAGCATCACAATACAGCCTAACCACTATAAAACTGTCCTTTAATATTGTAGTAGCCGCTTGATAGCTAATCAGCATCAACATTTTTAAAAAGGTACATCAATCCCTAATACTCTTACTCCATGGCAAGCCTAAAAAAGAAGACTATACGCAAACCTATTTTTTTAAGGCTTCCAGGACCTGACGGCCCAATACAAAGTTATTGAGCGCAAACTAAGCATGTCTCAGTTGTTACATATGTTGACAAAAAAATGGGACGTTGGTGGAGATCTATATTACATTTTGCACAAAAAATAATTAGTATCAGTGATCTCATCATGTCCTCTTACACATCTGGACATGTCTCTCTCTATTCTAGAACACTTATTAGTTGGTGATGTCAAAGTTTATGACAGTGACCTGATTTAGGTAATATTAGCTCAGGAGAGCTAACAGAACTATCTTGTAAGTTCTAGCTCTTGGCCGATGGTAGTGGAGGTTGGTGAGAGGTTTCCTGTAGACCTCAGTTAAGAAGTTAAACTATTTAAAAACTGACTCCTTAAGATGGAGGTTCCAGAGTGCCAACACGCTGTAGGGATCATGGTGTACTGAGTGTTTACTTAGATAAATTCTATATAAGGCTAACTTTGCTCCATTTGATGTTTCCATAAAAAATGTTGCTTCAGCAACCTCTTTGTTGTCAGTTCCTAAAAAACAGACAAAGAAAGCTTTAAGATGCCATAGGTATTCTTTCTTGGCACAAAAAAAAAAGTAAAGCATGGAATAACCCGCCCCCCTCCCCCCCCCCCCAAAAAAAGTACTCAGTTGTCTTTGGGTCTCTACTTCAAGCTGGTAGCAGATTTTTGCTAAACGATACCTACAGGGTATATGGAGTAGGAGGGTTTGATGGCATTGACAAGCAAGTCATTTCATAGCAAACCCCTTTTTCGTTATAATTCTATATTTATAAAAAATAATAAAGAAAAGTAAAGAACAACTATTGATTGAAAAGAAATCTCAGATTATTGCCCTGTTTTTCAATGATCAGAGTGAGTTATACTTTCTTTGTCCTACCTAGGACTGTGCAATATCAACGATGGGACGAAAGTACAGAGGTTATACTCTTCGAATATACTTATGCTACTTTCTTCACCAGTTTTCCCCCTTTTCCTACCTCTCTTGCCTGTCGTATTTTTGCCATAACTCAAACCCCAGCTGTCCTATTCAGCCCTCTCTGGGGAAAATCGTAAATAGCTGTAGGGGCCCTACGTATAAAAGTCATGAGTAGAACAGAACGATATCCAATGGGAGACAGTCAGTTTAGTGTCTGTATATCTCCTTTACATTCCATTACGTACATTCATATCCCAAATAAATAGTAGGTGGGTAATGTTCTCATAACAAGTATATTAAAAGTGGAACAGTGGTGCACTGTGTTAAGGTATTTATATGAGAACACAAAATTGGTATATCCCATATAATTTAAAGTGTGAAAAGACTTTTGAAGGGTTTAAATATATATATATTTTAGCCATCTATTTTTTACAGCATTAGCTGGGCAGTCATTTTTGGAAAATTTTTATGTATTAGGGTGGAAGTGCCTTTGGAATATTCCAAGAGCTTGGGCGGTTCATAAATGCATATTAATTAACTCAGAACACCTGCAGTCAGTTTGGGCAACAGTAATGTGAGCTAAAGCCAAGCTGTTACGGGAAATCTGGGAAGATATTTTTCCATTTCAAAATAACTATTAAGAGAATCCCTGCTTGGTTGGTTTACAGTATCATTACTGTTCATAAATATAAAAAAAAAAAAAAAAAAACTAAAATTAATTTACATAGCTATTTGTTAGGAATGTTATTGATTCATCTAGAATTCTCCAATGGCTGAAAATGGTTCATGGCTATAATCGCAAATTCAGATTAGTTACAAACCATTCTATAATAGCGTGTCATGCGTTATTGCTGAGATTGTATTTACTTGGAATGGTCTTGACTGTGAAAAAAACAAGATGGCTCCTCCAAGAAACTTTAATTTGCTGATTTTGTATGATAGCATTGAGCATGCGTTTGCTGTTCGCTAATATTTGTGTTTGCATTTGAGATACAAAATAAATAATTTTACAGAAACACCAAAAGAAATTTGAACTCTCCCTGAGGTCTCTAAATAGAAGGAGTAATTTAAGAGACCAGTTATAGGTAGCAAGCTAATTTTTTTAACTACAAAAGTATACACTACATAGCGATACAGACGACTCAAACAAAGACTTTATACTTCCATGGAATCAAACACAAACACAGCCATACGCTCTAATGGACTCTGTACATATATATATATATACGCTCATGCTTTCACACTAACAACTCAACAACTCATGCAATTATCTAAACAAACTGACACTAAGAATTCTTCCAGAAACGTACACACTACACACAAACACAAATTCAGTGAGTCATTGCTCCTCAATGCTGACTCTCGCGCACGCCCAGCTATGGGCAGCAATGACTGACATCTGGGATCTGCCATCTTAGAAAATTAAAGATGGCAGCACCAAGAAAGAAGCCCTAGAGAGACTGGCAATCTGTTTGTAGCAGTAAAAAAAAACAGTCCCGGGTGTGAAAAGACACAGGAGGCACAGATCCCTCGCCCGTTGGGTGACAGATCCCCTTTAAACTGTCTGTCACGGCTCAAATTCAGCCATACTGTCACACACTGTGCATCCCGTTGTGATCTCATTCCAACATCACACACACCCCCATGCATCACACTATACATTTAAATAGTATGCAAATTGTGCACGCATTTAGCAT
Source organism: Pelobates fuscus (assembly GCF_036172605.1). Taxonomy (NCBI): domain Eukaryota; kingdom Metazoa; phylum Chordata; class Amphibia; order Anura; family Pelobatidae; genus Pelobates; species Pelobates fuscus. The sequence continues at coordinate 45,912,440 of NC_086326.1, forward strand.
CCCCCCCATCCGAGAATGTTTATGCAATAGTTATATTAATATTCTATCCACAGGGCGTTAATTGAATATTAAGCTCCATGGTAACTGCACCACCTGGCTCCATACTAAAAAAAATATTTATAAAATGAAATTATATTTATATATAGAATGAAAAGCTTAGTTGATGCTAATAGAAACAGGTCTTGACATTCTGAATTATGAATTGGTGTTAGAATTAGTGCTTTAATTAATGTAACTACCTCACCTCTGGGTTAAAACGTTCCTCAAATAAGGGACTATGAACAGGTTAGGATTACTAAAGGATACTTTGCATTGTGGAGGTGACAGTGTAATGTAACATATAATATTAAAGCAGTAGGGAGTTACTAATATAGGTCATCCTCTAGTGAGAAATGATTGGCTTTGATGGCCGGGAAAGCTATCGAGCAGAGTTAGTGATTCTTCCATTTAATTGTCTGAACTTTGAACACTAATATTCTAAGGTGACCTAGAAACTGATTTAACACACATTGATGATTTGACTTTAATCTCCTTTAACCTGATAGGTAAAGGGATAGATGTAATTGCTGCTATAGCCTTTTAGATTTTTTTTTTTTTTTTTTTATCTAAATATTCATACAAAGGCAGGGAGAGAATGAAGAGAGAGCGATGCTAGACTGTGGCAGAGAAACAAGGGAAGCAGAGAGAATGAGACAAAAGAAATGGGAGATAGAAGAGAGATAGACAATGATGGTGATTAAAGGGGCTCTCTTAGCACTATAGCCACTATATATCTCATTTTGATGGAAATAATGTAATGATGCTTCTCTTTATTTTGACCTAAGAATTGTCTACTGTTATCTGACTGTCAGGTTATATACTGAAGAACACAGTATGTGATATAAAGACAATGCTTGTTCAGCCAAAACAAGGTACCAATAGGAGCAAGGCAAAGATGTTGTCGGTCTAGGCAACACAGACTCATATTTGGGTATACAGACAGAAAGAAAAGAAAAAGTTACCTGCGCTCTCTCCTTAATCCCTATGTATATTTAGACAAATGGAGGTCATTTAGTTGCTCCATTGGCCATTGGAGGGAATGCCCATCTGCCAACGTCAAGGCAGACCCCCCTAAGCGGGTCCTAACACTGACCCTTCAGCCTGCTTTCTTGAGCTTCTGGCAAAGATATCTCTAATGAGACAGAAAGGGGTATTTTTTATATACACCCCTATATACTTATTAACCCTTAATACACCCCTATATACTTATTAACCCTTAATAACACCCCTATATACTTATTAATATAGGTGTGTATATAAAAAATACCCCTTTCTGTCTCATTAGAGATATCTTTGCCAGAAGCTCAAGGAAGCAGGCTGAAGGGTCAGTGTTAGGACCCGCTTAGGGGGGTCTGCCTTGACGTTGGCAGGCGGCATTCCCTCCAATGGCCATTGGAGCAAATAAATTACCTCCATTTGTCTAAATATACATAGGGATTAAGGAGAGAGTGCAGATAACTTTTTCTTTTCTTTGCTTTTTACTAAATATTGGGGCTGATGTGTACTGTGGTCCTTGCTGCCGGCCCAGTAGTGATGGGAGTGAGCGCAGGACTTCTCTTTTTGTATTTGTATTTACTTTGTATCACACAGCCTGGTTACAATGCTGCCGCCCATCCCATGTGTTCCCTATTAAGGGTTAATAAGTATATAGGGGTGTATATAAAAAATACCCCTTTCTGTCTCATTAGAGATATCTTTGCCAGAAGCTCAAGAAGCAGGCTGAAGGGTCAGTGTTAGGACCCGCTTAGGGGGGTCTGCCTTGACGTTGGCAGGCGGGCATTCCCTCCAATGGCCATTGGAGCAACTAAATGACCTCCATTTGTCTAAATATACATAGTGATTAAGGAGAGAGCGCAGGTAACTTTTTCTTTTCTTTGGTTTTTACTATATATTGGGGCTGATGTGTACTGTGGTCCTTGCTGCCGGCCCAGTAGTGATGGGAGTGAGCGCAGGACTTCACTTTTTGTATACAGACAGAAAGGTACTAACAATAACACTGGAGAGTATGGTACAATTGAACAAGGAAGACTGGGCGACTGGCACATACCTGTATTCCCCATGTTACCAACACATTCCTTACAAACCACACCCCTCTTTCCCTTTAAGTACGCGATATTCAGACTGTGTGCTCCTAGGGGGTTGGATAGCGAGAAGGATCGGCAGTCACCTCCCACAAACCAAGGAGAGCCACATCTGGGCCGGTTTGCGCATTGCTGCATCTTTATGGATGTCACTTGATGTCTCCCGGCACTCGGGAGAGCATCATACTGGGAGCTGTAGAGGAGGCCACAACGAGCTGACCTCTGTCCGGGACACAGATGCGCGCCGGCACAGCGCCTCATGGAACAACGTCTCATTAAATATAAATAAGATGTGCACATTTGATGACAGTTGTTCTTTAAGTAGGGTTGATTAAGGATTGACTAGCTTTTTTTTGTTGTTGCAGTTTTATTACTGTGGTCTGCAATGTGCAATTTCCTTCTACCCCTGCTTTTATGCAGACATTTTTATAGCTCCGTACACTTATATTATGTCAGAAAGTGCTACTGCTTAGGTATACTCACAAACCGTAACATTACACTTGATGTAATGACAGCACAAGTGTGATGATACACTAATAATGTCTTATTAATATGTAATATTTTACCATATAATCAGATTTGCATAAAGAAAGAAAATGACATCAAGAAGATAGCTGACAAGTTAAAAGAAAGAAGGTATCATTATATGGCTGTTATGATACCAATCATTACCTATCATCATGAGCGATGTGCTATTAGTGATCATCAATTTATGGAATATTCGGGGTTGTGGCCTGACGGCCATGCTGAGCAGGCACAGATAGCAAGGACTCCGTAGTTACTGGCAATATTGCCACATTTAACCTTATCGAGCCTGCAGATTATATTGAGCCCTGGTGCCCTTAGGTGCCAGAGACTATGAGGACACCAAGTCTGTTGCCCAGTATACCTTTATTCGAGCCCACAACACTTTCAAGCTTTCTAGTGCTGATGCCTGGCCGGCCTGGGTAGAGAAAGGGACGATCTCCTGCCTGTTGTGAGTGCAGTAGGAGTGCCCTCTTTCCTCCCCCTTTGGACCGGTGGAGGTTATCCTGCCCCCCCCCCCCCTTGCAGAGGCCATTCCATCAGCCCTAGGAACCCAGCAGCCTGAGAGGCCTGTACAGCCAGCCCGCACTGGTCACTTAAGATGGCCGACATCTGACATGTTCCTGAGTCAAAGAGGAGTGAGAGGCCTTCGAGGACTCTTGTGGAAAGCATGCAAGCTTGAGCAGAGGAAAAGCCTGGGGGCGCAAAGCAGTGTTCCCCTCCCTGCCTGTCCAGAACCTGGTAAGCAGCAGCTACAAAGGCAACCAGACACGCTTCTACGAGAACGGCGTGCAAACGCATGCCCCCTAAACAGCAGCAACCCACACACAGCAGCCTACTTTCTTGCTACTCGTATTGGCAAGAAAGTGCAGGGAGCGGATTATCGGGTGATCTATCCGGTACTGTGGTCAGTAACACTTATGCAACATCGGAAGCTGGCAACAAAACGAGCCTGGTCCTTTGAGGGAGATCCTCGATTACACTATCGACTCCACGCTCCACTTACCTACTCTTTACACACCAAACCTCGGATGGGGGTAGGCTAAGAGGGCCTTCGCAGCAGCAGTCTCCAACGGAGTGTCCTACGTATATCCCATTTTATTTCTTGTTTTGGACCATTGTGGGGGTCTTTTCTCGCAGTATAATCTATTATTTGTCCTACTATCACTATTTCTGTCCTTGGTACATGATTATACCTGTACTTTAGCAGTATCGCTACTCTTTAAATCTAGCCTTGTGTTAACAAAGTGCTCAGCTAATCCATACATTATCTGCAGAGATGTATTTTTCCATGTTGACTTATTTTTGCCTAAAGCATCACTGTACTATGCAGCACTGATTTTCCTATGTTCTTGTTTTTTTACAAAAATTGGACAGAATATCAGACATGCTCGTGTGGTAATATTAGTTATTGTTCTCGTTCCCAAGCAATGTCATGATGAATGAAACTTTGTTCACTGCTTGCACAACAAAATTAAAGAACTAGAAAACAATTTATGGAATATTCATTTGCTTAATCTTCACGATGAGATAAAAAGTAAAAATAAAATTTCCGCCATTTTTCCAAGACAGCAATCTTGGCTTATGTTCTGTATCACGGTTGTTAGTGTACTATAATTTGTGCTGTCAATACCTGGAGAGAGAATGAGCTCTCACACTAACAGCAGCCGGCTAGGCCAGGCCTACTAAAGTAGCCTATTTGGGAGTCATGCCAAGAAGTGCTCCTTGTGCAAACTGCCTTGGAAACTCTCACACACCTTCTCCCTGAAGGCTTTAGACTTCTCAACCTCTCAACCTGGTACTTCTCAACCTCTTAAACATAAGTTTAGTGAGGCTTCTGTGCATCATGTGCCTTGTGTGTAAGCCTTATCCCCCTAACCTGGGAGCAGCAGTTGGAGTAGAAAGAGAAGCCAAGAGGGACTTGTCATCATTCAGATTGCAGAAGGGCTCAAAGTTGTGGAAGATTTAAGCTACAGCACTAACACTATAAGGACAGTGCTACCTACAGCTAACTCTTCCATCCATTTCTCTTCCCCTATCCTGTCTCTCCATGTTAACCCCCTCTTTGCTTCTCCAAATATACAAGATTGCTACTTTAAGGAATATTTATCAAATACGTCTTACTCTAATTTAAATGACACTTTCACCCAATCTGACTAATCATCCCCTATTCAGATCCAGTCAACGTAAAATAATCACTGTTAGGTAAATAAGTACCATGCTACATGATTCTTAATGTGATAGCAAGTACGCAGTCCAATCAAAAATCTAAAATGAATCATCGGTGCTCATTAAAAAAAATATAAAATAACTGAAAAATTTAATGGGGCCATTACGGAAAAGAGATACAATTTGAAATGACATGAGCTACTAATATATTTATAGAAAAATGGTGTGAAGTATCAGAAAATGCCATTAGCTGAATTCTAATGGGAAAGATCTGATAGTGTCTAAAGCATTATTTCCTATGACATTTAACAAACATCTGCACATTGTGAACATTATAAGGATCCACATATGTATAATTTATAAAGTTTTCTTGCATTTTACATTCTATCAACGAACCTTGTCACCAACATGCATATTTAAAAAAAAACAAGAAAACCAATTGCATGTAGTTTAAAGTACTGTACAGTTTATCTTAAGTTTATTTTGCAATAAGCTGACACTTTCCACAACGCAATGCATTATATGATATCAAGTCTATTTATGTTACTGTATGGATTTTGAAGATGGAAAATGGAAGGGGAATAAAGAAATATTATAAATAGAATTTACAAAATATCACTGTGTTTAAACTGCAATTATACTGGCTTTGTAATTTAAATACCCAACAATTTAAAGAGACACTATAGTCACCAGAACAACTACAGCTTATAGGATTTGTTCTGGTGAGTAGAATCATTACCTTCAGACTTTTTGTTGTAAACACAGTCTTTTCAGAGAAATTGCAGTGTTAACATTGCAGTCTAAGGATACCTCCACTGACCACTCCTCAGATTGATGCTAGAGTTGCTTCCTGTGGCAGTGCTGCAGAGTGTCACTAACATTCAATGTCTGGATGGAGACACTGAACGTTCCTCATAGAGATGCCTTGATTCAATGCATTTCTATGTGAAGATGCTGATTGGCCAGCGCTGTGTTTGGCTTGTGCTGGCTCTGCCCTGATCTGCCTCCTTGACAGTCTCAGTCAATCCAATGCTTATGTGAAAGCATTGTGATTGGCTCAGATCAATACTTCTGATGATGTCAGCCAAGCAGGCAGACAAGCTTAATATCCATGAGGTTTTCAACAATATATATCACTTTTATACACTGAATGTGTAGGACAGCAACATCATTCAGACCCACGCAGTAACAGAACGTAATCTACATGCCAAGTGACGAGACAAACAATGTTTCTAGTGATGTGTTACTGAACACATATCTATATCTATATTAATTTATTACCGATACATTCATTTGGTACTCGAATTCCACTTCTAAAATGTGAGTCCTTTGAACAGGATAAATATAGCTATCGTCAGGGAAATTAGCTTTAGCTCCCGTAACTTGGACACAGTTTAATATTTTTACTTATAGGTTCACAATTATTTTTCCCTTACCTATTGTAAGTATGAGAAGAGATGCACACCCAGAAGTGACTCAATAAAGTATACCATTATCACTTCATAAAACAAATAAATACAAATTAAATATAACTTTATATATAATATTTTGTGAGTTGGCTGCAGTTTTTTTGAACAGGAGAAAAATGTTTAAAACTCATGGGGTTAAACTGAGAAAGGCAATTAACTCTAGCTGATGTGTGCAAGCGATGTGTGAAGAACATGCTGTGTAAGTGTGTTTTTAGCATATATGACAAAACACCAGAGTTGTGATCACAGATTTTACTTTATCACTAGAAGTTCCATAAAAAGATTCTTTAAAAAAAAAAAAAAAAAAAAATGCATCTAAGATCCCTGTAGACTATAGAAATGACATCATGTGCTGAGTGTTACATAAAAAAGCAGTGCTTTATAGATTTGCAGCTGTGACTCCAACAGGTTGCGATAGAGTGAAATTTGTCAATGATCTTAAGATCATCCGAAATCTAATGGCCCTCTCTAGCATAAGCAACCACGTCATCTGAAAAAGTGCTTATGCGTGGAATAGTCTGTGGCATTCACGTGTGCCATGACTGAACAATTTCACATTTGTGGGGTTTAGAGAGTTACACAGTATTATCAAATTAATGATAATTGCTGTGGCGGATTAGCCACTGTTTATTGTGTTGTTATAAAGCTGTGTATATACCTTTAAGAACCAAGTATGTGTATGCTATGTAGGTTCTATGCGAACAATAGCGTTTGTATGCTGGCGGCATGAAAAACCGCCAGCATTCATACAATTGTTTCACGAACAGTGAATTTCAACACTGTTCGTGAAACGAACCAAACTACCGAAGGGAGACCACACACAGGAGGTTGTGTGGCTCCCATTAAGGATTGCAACATTGTTGCAATCGGTAATTAGAGGGATTCAGGGTGGCCGCCGTTCGGCTACCGACCACGCGGCGGTCGGCCATCTTGGATCCTTTGTTAGCCCAGCGGTATTTTGTCGTTGAGCGCCTGGAACTAAAATCGGCTACTCGTAGGCACGAATACCGCTAGACTTCCAAGCCGTTCGGGAGCCCCGGTCCTTCTGTAAGGTGGTTCCCTACAGTCAATCGGTAGTTTGAAGGGAACTTGAATATTATACTTGTTTCGTGCGGCGTTTGGTTATTTATGCTGGGATCTGAGCGGTACTTTCACGAAATGTACGCTCAGACCCCAGCTATCTACCGAACGTCCATTCGTTATAATCAGGTGAATAATGTAAAAGTTATACATTTTAGTGTAAAATGCCGGTTCTGCTGCACGGAGGGATAATCCACTTAACTGTATATTTTTGTGGGAGTATCCCTCTCGTCCAGCAGTGCCTGATGGGAGAAATGTGCAGAATGCCCCTGTTATGTCAGTATGGAAACCCCTTGCATGGGGACTTGCATAAATACTGGAACTGTGAATAAAGACCTCAGTTGACTCCCAGCCTATGTGTAGTCTAGTTCTTGGGAAGGAAGGATTCTTACAACGCTACCGGGATTATTGTCTGCTGTATTGATTTGCCTGGATTATTTTATGTTGTTCCTGTTACCCAGCGGAGATACTGTGGATTATACTACCTCTCCGCTACAATTGCCATGTCAAATATTAATGGAATTATATGGATATATAATGCTCATACACAGATCAGCCACAACAGTAAAACCACTGACACGGAAAGTGAATAACATTGATTATATTGTTACAGTGGCACCTGTCAGGGGTGGGATATATTAGGCAGCAAGTGAATAGTCAGTTCTTGAATTTCATGTGCTGGAAGCAGGAATGTTGGTCAAGCCAAAAAAATATTGCCAAGGCCAAAAAGTGATGGGTAGATGACTGGGTCAGAGCATCCCCAAAATGGCAGGTCTTATGGGGTGTTCCCGGTGTGCAATGGTTAGTACCTACCAAAAGTGGTGCTAGGAAGGACAACTAGTAAACTGGCGTCAGGGTCATGGGCGAAGGCTAGTTCATCTGTTCCCATCATGAAAAAGAGCTATGATGACCCATGTGAACCACCGAAAGCACCTTCATTGGGAACTTGAGCTTTATAATTGGACCATAAAGCAATGGAAGAAGGTTGCCTGGTCTGATGAATCATGTTTTCTTTTAAATCAGGTGAATGGCTGGGTGCGTGTGTATCATAATGCTGTGGGCAATGTTCTGCTGGGGAACGTGGGTCCTGACATTCCTGTGGATATTACTTTGACATGTAAAATACGAAAATATGTATATGCCGTATGTGAATATGTATATAGAGTGTTCCTTTAAGTTTAGAATGTCAGAGAGAAAAAAAAAACTCATTAAATTATAATTAACCATGAGACATTGTGACATATGCTGCTTATAATGTAACTGTCTGCTTGTGTATTTTATATCTTCTACTTTGTCATTGCCATATGTGTCATAGAGCTGTTTTCAGTCAGATAGTCAGAGGGATGGAGTTGAAGAAAGCAAATGAGAGTTATAGAGAACTAACGCTTGGTATATAATTTAGGTCTGTGAGCTAGTTTTCATGTGAAGTGGTTTTTGTGTGTGGTTTAAATTCCACTCACTAGCATCACAAATGTTGCTTGGTATTTAGGTTTGATAATAAATTATTCATGTAAAATGCATGTAATATAGATTTATTTTCTGAAGCAGTGTATTTTATGTGTGTTAACTGTGAGAAATCCATTACTTTGCTTTAAGCACTGTTCAAATTGGTGTATTTGAACCACAAAGCCGCTTCACCAATGTGGCTCTTACTGTGGGGCACGAGGGGTGGAATTTAGATTTTTTAAAAATGTATCACTCAACCACCCCATCCCGTGCCTCTTTGCACCGCCTCTCTTCTTTTGTGCCTTCCCTGACATCTCTTTTTGTGTTGTCCTTTTACTCAGTTGTGTGTCTCATTTTACTCAAACTGCCCCCATATGTGTCTCTCCTTACCCAAATAGTCTCTTTGGGTAGAGTCAGGGGCGTATTAGCCGCGAGGCAAACAAGGCATTTGCCTTGGGCGGCATTTTCCAGGGGGCGGCAAAAAAAGCCGCCCCCAAATGCCCAGGGCAAATGTCTTGTTAGCCTTGCGGCTAACAGACATGCCGGATGGACTGATGGGCGGCACTGCCGGGCGGGCGGGCGGGCGGCCGGCCGGCCGGCTGGCGAGGGAGCACTTCCCCTGAGCTGTCTGCTCAGCTCCCTCGCCACCCGCAGAGTGAGGCTGGGAGGCGGAGCCGGAATATGACGTCATATTCCGGCTCCCAGCCTCACTCTGAGGCGCGCGAGGGAGCTGAGCAGACAGCTCAGGGGAAGTGCTCCCTCGCCAGCCGGCCGCCCGATCACCCAGCAGCCACTGGACCACCAGGGAGGAAGAGACCCCCCCCTCCCCAGCATTCCCAAAGGTAAGGAGGCTGGGAGGGGCGGGGGGGGTGTTAAATAAATAAAAAAAATGTGTTAAAAAAAAATGTGTTAAAAAAAAATAAAAAAATAAATGTTAAAAATAAATTTAAAAAAATGTGTTAAAAATAAATTAAAAAAAATGTGTTATAAATAAAAAAAAAAACGTGTTAAAAACAAATAAAAAAACAAATGTGTTAAAAATAAATTTAAAAAAAATGTGTTAATGTGGGTGAGTGTGTGTCTGTGTCTGTTAGTGTGTGTGTCTGTTAGTGTGTGTGTGTGTCTGTTAGTGTGTGTGTGTGTCTGTTAGTGTGTGTGTCTGTTAGTGTTTGTGTCTGTTAGTGTTTGTGTCTGTTAGTGTGTGTGTCTGCTAGTGTTTGTGTCTGTTAGTGTGTGTGCCAGTGTGTGTGTCTGTTAGTGTTTGTGTCTGTTAGTGTGTGTGTGTCTGTTAGTGTGTGTTTGCCTGTGAGTGTGTGTGTATGTTAGTGAGTGTGTGTCTGCTAGTGAGTGTGTTTGTCTGTTACTGAGTGTGAGTGAGTCTGTTAGTGTGTGTGTGTTTCTGTTAGCTAGTGTATGCGTATCTGTCAGTGAATGTGTGTGTATTTAGAATGCGGGGCGGGGGGAAAGGTTGGGTGGGGGTGGCGCGGGGGGAGGGGGGGCGCCTGAGTTTTGTCCTGCCTAGGGCAGCACAAAACCAGGATACACCACTGGGTAGAGTCCCTTACACCTCTACTGTCTCATGTCACTTCCCCAGTCCTAGATTGTAGTATGGCTAAACAAGATCTTGGCAGAGACTCTGTTTGCTCCTGTACCCTGTCTGTACGTGAAACTCCAGACTCATGAGTAAGGAATATGCAAGGTGAGTGTTCATTTATATCCCCTAACTCACACTACCGCGCGGAGGTCGACCAGTAAAATGCAGAGCCTTTGCCATTGTCCTGAATAAACTCACAACAATAAGTGAAAGTATGTGAAGGGGGTGTTCTGTGCACCTTGTCCCACTTGTCACTTAGTGTCACCCACTCATTGATGATTTGGATCAGAAGGTATTTGTGTTTTACTAAAATCTGCAAAGTAATTTTTGGTTAGAAGAAGACTGCCTTGAATTAAGCGAATCAAATGATTAACGCAAGATCTGATAACACATAGGGATTAGACCTTTTCCATATGCTCATCTGATGTGAGATCCCAAAAATCAGGGGTTCCTTAGTGGTCATGTCAAATAACATACACAGATCTCTAATTTTGGAACGTTAAACACATCAGCTTCTTCTTTTAATACATGCTTCTTGCTCAATGTACTTCATTTAAATATTGGTAAATAGCCACAATTTGTAAATGTGTTGGTTGAGGCAGATGTTGTTTTCTCATGCGTAATCAAAATATTGTCCAGTAAATAATTTCAAGCTTGTTTAGCTTGCATATAAATAAATTAATGCAAATGCTAATCTTGAATTCATTGAAATGCTCCACATAAAACCAAGTTACAATAATGAGTTAAAATGTAGTCTACAATACATGTGCCACGACACTTCTGTGCCAAACTGCTCCACCCCATGATACCCCTATTGTGGTCATGTGCTCTCAGATATCTACATATTTGAGTACATTGGCTGGAAAAGGAGATAAGTCCTTTGTGAATTACTTCAACAGGGCATAGCTGAAAAGATACAAAGACTTTTGTTGAAATGCACTCTATAATAAAACCCCTCTCGAGTTCGCTTTGCATTGGATCCCATGACTTCTTTTGAGTAGACCAAACTTAGGATGCCTTTGTTAAGTATGTTCCAGAAAGATGTCACATTTAATAAATAGATCCCCACGTGCAGTAATTGGCTGAGGGTGTCCATAGCTAGGTACAGATAAGGGTATGTCACAAGTCAGAAGGTACAGCTAAGGGTACAGCAGATGCATAGTCAGACAGGTAATGGGTCAGGCTAGACAGCTCAGGTTCTCTGTGACATTTTAGTAGATAGATTCCCAAATGCAGTAATTGGCTGAGAGTGTCCAAAGCGAGCTACTGCCGAAGCAAACACAGGCAGTAGATCAGGTCAGGCAGTACAGGTTCATAAACAGAAGAAAAGGAATAGGTCAGATACCAGATAATCAGGACAGGTACAATGCAGCGACTGAGCATAACAAGGAGCACAGAATACTGAGCACAGATCCTGCATGAGCAGGTTTAAATAGGAGAAAATGGAAACACCTCCTTTGGTGTTCCACCCACTTTCTGGGTACTTGCCCTTTAAGAATCCACATGATCGGCAGGCACGTGATCATGATCACCTCCAGTTTGATGATTGTGCAGAATCGTTAGATCGAACCTGAATGACTAGGTGAGGCTTCTGCTTCTATTGGTGCCGCATGGTCTGGCATTTTGCAGCAGGAAACGGTGGCGGTAAGTGTCGGTCTGGGTGAGGGCATGATGAAAGATATGCCCAGAGCAAACTATAGTGATGCCTACTGGCCCTCGAAATCTACTTTTGTTGATACTGCAAAGATCAGCGATGTTAGGTTGTTGATGATGACTTGTGTCAAAGTATTTACCAGCTAATATCTCTTGATGTTGACGTGGTGTCCGCAGGCTACAGTGAATCAGGGAATCTTTGATGGCTTTCTAAAACTATTTGTCATAGAGAATGTGCACTTGTGTATAGTTATTTAACCCCTTAAGGACCAAACTTTTGGAATAAAAGGGAATCATGACGTGTCACACACGTCATGTGTCCTTAAGGGGTTAACACAAAACAGTTTGTAAAAAAAAAACAAAGAAAAAACATGCAAAATTTCAGTGATGCTCAGATACTTCAAACACAAGGCAAGTGTGGATCAGCAAACTAGCAGAGTTCATCACTGTAAGAAACACACTTGGTCGGGTCCACAAATTGATTTTTCTGTTTGGAAGGCTGAGTGAGCAACATAAAAATACTTTTTATGAGGGGCGTGGTCTGGATGCCGACCGTGATGGCCGCATAGTTCCAGAGCTCCACAAAATCCACTCTCAATCTAGCACCAGCCACGAGCATCGAGACTCAAATAGCAGCTAAATATACCAAACAATGCCAGGCACATACTCTGGAGTGAAGCAGAGCAACAAAAAAAAAGGGGACAAGAGAGAAATCGTCAAAACTGTGGCCTAAATGCTGACAACACCACAAGACAGACAGGCTACTCAAGATGGCCACCAGCGCAGCCCTCACGGATCTCTATCCCCAGCATCCACAATGGGCAGTGACATACCCGAAACTCAAATCGGAGATCCTACACACATTCTCGCAAAACTACAGGAGGTCAGAAACTTCCTAGCTAACAAAATTTCAAATAGTACCAGAGCGGTAAAGGCGGAAATTCAAGCGCTGTGCGCCCGGACGGCGGCCCTAGAAGATAAAATGGAGCAAGTCACACATGCCCACAACACGGTAGTATCACACTCCAGGACAATGGAACAGCAAATTACCGAAGGGAACCTAGTGAACAAAATGGAGCATTATTTTAAGCATTTATCACCAGACATCCCGGACGCACACTGGACGATAGATCGCGCACACTGAGCGCTCCGAGCCCGCAGAACGGAAGGTCAGGCCCCAAGGGATGTCATCATCCGCTTTCACTATTATTCCACAAAGGAAGCGGTAATGAAATATGCAAGAAACAACAGGTTGACATACCAAAACGCTACAAACAACTTATACCAGGACTTATCACCATCCACCCTTCAACGCAGACGGAATTGGAGGCCTCTAATGCTACTTCTCCAAGAAAGAGAGATCAGATACACCTGGGGACACCCCTTTAAATTGGTGGCATTTAGGTCTGGAGCTACTCACACGCTGTTGCCAGGAGCGGACCCGCTAAAATCTCTTAGAAGCATCCAGGTAGAACCACCGCCGGGCTTTAGCCTGACCCGAGAGACCCTCCCCGAGCTCAACACTATACCCACGGACTGGACCGCCGTTAAAGACACAGCAGGCCGCCACGCCTAAGGTCCCAGGTGGGAGCCTCGCACTCCCTCACGGACTACGCATCTTGCAAACCTGGACTCCGGGTTAGGTAATACACCAGGGAGAACCGAAATTACCAGAGGACAGGGGGTAATATACCAGGGGGGGCATTGACTGACTCCAAATACCCACTTACTAATCCACAAAATAAATAAATAAATAAATAAAAATTATACCCCAGATACCCCCCTTACCTCCCTCCCCCTCCCCCCACCATTAACCCCGAGATAGATGGCAAACTTGCTCACGGCCGTCAGCCGACATAGTACCATCGCAGGGATGATCACCACGCTTGCTCACTAACCGCAAGCCGTCACACTTATGACAAAGTTGATCCCAATACTATGTTCACCACTATAGGAAAAACTAAAAACCCTCGAAGGGCTGTACTAAATTCTTTAATAAGTATGATTTACTTGATGTTTTTTGCACTTATGATTGAATTGTTGTTCATGATGATAATTACAATAACCAGACCTCGGGGGGGCAAAGTGCGTATGTATGGGCCTGTACGAGCGTATGTATACGCAAATATGCACATAAATATGGGTATGTAAAGGTATGGGGACTTCAGCAACGGACACACACAGGAGGAAGGGGAGGGAAAGAGGCACAGTTGGTAACCGATCCTCCAGAGGCACCAGATCCCACCAGAACTACTAGGCAACTCACTGGCACAAACTTATCCCACGCTAGCAGGGGGATCACCAAGCAAAGGGATATAGCCTCATTAGACTGCAGGAGGGAACCGAAAGAACGCACCTGAGGCACTGGGAGAAACAGGGGGCACCCCTTAACTACATTACCACCTGTTACCCTATTGCATACATGAAAGCGGGACCGCTTTACCACCTTAAGGGGACGGAAAACCCAGACCCCCTCCTCCTCCCCTCTCCCTCCCCCCCTCCCTTCCCAGAGGTCTATATGACAGGATAGGTAACTCCAAGGATAACAAGCTGCACCTGAAGCCTCACACGGAGGCACAGTGGATTGGAGAGGCTCCCACCCCTACACAGGACAAAATTTTGGCCTGCGGGGGAGAGGAGTGTCCCCACTCAACTCTGGCAATTAATAAGCCCAGAGTGAACAGATTTCACTGCATAAGTTTGTGTAACTATTTACATGTTATTAACAGTGGTATTATGTTTATGTTTTTGTTTTCATATATGATTTTGGGTTTAACATGCACAAGTGAAAAACTGACCCTGTTACCCCGAAAGGACCATATGATAACAGCAATAGAAGGGTGGGAGACCAGCGGACTCCAGGCAGGTATGGACTCACCACCCCACGTACAAAAACGCCCCACAGGATTAACCCATCCATGACGTTGAAAATACTATCTATTAACGCCAAGGGATTAAACACCCCTACCAAACGTAGACTTCTCCTACGAGACTTAAAATCAAAGAGGGCGGATATAGCACTAGTACAGGAGACACACATTCCGAAAGCTGCGTCGGTCAAACTAGGGGACCGAACCTACAAAACTACGGACGAGGCCAGGGCGCTACGTAAACAAGCGGGAGCAGCCATACTCCTCCATAAGCACTGCCCATTCATGGTCACGCACACACGGATAGACCCTGAGGGTAGATTCATAGCCATCACTGGCAATCACTACAACACCAAACTACATATCGTAAACATATACGTGCCCAATAACCCAGGCAGCGCCTATTGGGACACCATAGAATCCCTACTCGCCACCCTGCAAGGAGGCATACTAGTGGTGGGAGGGGACCTCAACGCTGTTCCCTGCCCAGCAACCGACCACAGCTCCAAACCGGGGACACAGTGATCACAGGGTAGGGGGGGACAAGACAAGCTTCTACACGCTTTTCTCCTGCACACCGGACTCATGGACGCTTGGAGACTCCAACACCCAGACACAACAGACTATACATATTACTCAGCCCCACATAATACATATTCCAGAATAGACAATATACTCCTCAACGGAGCGGGTATAGCCAAACTAATTCACTCAGAGATAAACAGCATCACATGGTCAGACCATGCTGATGTAGCGATCACATTAGGAAATGTTCAACACCACAATAACTGGACATGGAGGCTCAACGCCAACTTACTCACTGATGAGGAAATACTCACTACGACGAGACAGAAAATTACAGACTATTTCAGCACTAACGACACGGACGACATTAACCCAACAACACTATGGGCAGCGCATAAATCAGTATTGAGGGGACATCTCATACAAGCAGCCACATATAAAAAACGAACAAAAACCAAACGCCTCCTAGAATTACAAACCGCCATGCGGAAACTTGAACAGCAACATAAACAAAACCCCTCCACCACCACATACACAAAACTTCAAACCATACGACACTCGATTAAAGAGCACACCATAGCAGAAGTGACACGCTCCATAATTTGGTCAAAGCGCATGTTCTATGAAAAAGCTAATAAAATGGACACACTACTGGCGCGGACACCCAGACAGGGACACAAACCCATCACGGCGATTCGTAACACCACCAACAAACTAGTTAACACCCCAAAAGATGTTAACGATGCCTTCACAGAATACTTCCAGAAACTATATAACCACACACCCCTGGAGGGCGACGCTCAGACCCAATATATCACCCGCGTAGCAGACTTCCTATCTCATATCGACCTACCCAGGGTAACAACAGAGGAGGCCAACACTCTGGAGGAACCCATTACACATGAGGAGGTAGAAGCAGCGATATCCGCCCTTAAGGGAAACAAAGCACCTAGACCTGACGGCTACGATATGAGCTACTACAAAAAATTTAAGATGGAACTGGCACCCTACATCACCAAAATCTGCAATCACTTCCTCCAGGGGGGCACACCAGACCGCGACATGGCTACCGCCAACCGGGACGCCAGCTATATGAAAATACGTGCAGAGGCGCAGACTTGATGTGGCACATGTCGAAATCCAAGTTCCCATCCTTGCCCTCTCCCTTGATGCCGAAAAGGCCTTTGATGGAGTGCAATGGCCTTTTCTGTTCCACTTACTACAAACACAAGGCTTCCCGACCCTTACATCACGGCAATAAAAGCCCTATACACAGACCTCCAAGCACAAACCATAATAACAGGAGCCCCGAAATCCCCTTTCCGAGTGAGCAACGGAACGAGGCAGGGATGCCCTCTCTCACCACTCTTATTTGCGATCGTCTTAGAACCGCTCCTACACTTCATCAGAACCAACTCGAAAAGGTTGTGCACTTAGGGGAGGAACAATTTAAAGCAGCAGCATATGCAGATGATATACTCCTCACACTCACAGAACCAACCCTCTCAATGGCCAATCTAGAAAAGCTACTGCAAACATACAGGGACATGCCAGGGTAGAAAGTCAACCTTACCAAGTCAACAGCATTGCCATTCCATATACCGGAAAAAGAGATACAACACATCAGACATACATACCACATCAAAACCAACACAGACGCACTCACATATCTCGGCGTCAGACTGACAGCGGACCACAACACACTATTCAAGCATAATTATACACCCCTAATCACTAAGCTTAAAACCGACTTGGAAAACTGGACGGACAAACCCATCACATGGCAAGGTCGCCTACACTCCGTAAAAATGAACATACTACCACGACTATTGTTCTTATTCCAAGCACTCCCGACCCGAGTCACCAAGAGCAATCTAGCTGACATACAAAAGGCAGTAGACGCCTTTATTTGGCAGAGAAATCAACTCAGAATAGCCAGGACAATACTATACAATCCCAAATGGAGAGGAGGCCTGGGAATGCCCCACCTCCACCCTTACTATACTGCAGCTCAAGTAGCACAAATAGCCCACTGGCACTGCCCAATAAATCGACGCTGATAGGTTGACATAGAATCCCTCATGGCGGGAGCGGACCTCCCACTGTTCCACTGTTCCAAGAGAACACAGAGTGCTCTTACGGACAGATTGCCCAGCCATCCTAAACTCCATCAGATTATGGGACCAATTCGCACAGAAATTCAAACTCACGGACCTACCGTCCTCAATGACCACTGTCCTACGCAACAGTGCATTCCCACCGGGACTTAGGGCAAGAGACTTTAAAGGCATAGAAGCCACGGGCCTACAGCACTACACTCACTTGTATATAGACAGCCAAGTAGTATCCTACCAACACCTACAAACCCTTGCCCCGCTAAAAACCCGCGACTTCTTCCGATACGTCCAACTGAGAGATTTCGCACAAACCACAGAGGTTAAAACTGCAAATGCCAAACCCACTACGTTCTTTGAACAAATCTGCCTAAAAGAAAAGATGCCAGTGAAATTAATTTCACTACTATACAACCACATATGCTTAGAATCAGGAACATGGGGCACACAGACATACACAGACAAATGGGAAGCAGATCTGGGCGAAACACTGGAGTGGACAGATTGGCAAGACATTTGGGAGGCAAACGCAAAAGTGTTCATATGCACGGCCCTACAGGAACAAGCATACAAAATAATGCTACGGTGGTACACAACCCCAGTCAAACAATGCCACATGCAACTGAGTCCCACAGACACCTGCTGGAGGCTATGCGGAGAAAAAGGTACATATATCCACATGTGGTATCACTGCACCAGAGTTAAAGAGTATTGGGGAAAAATAGCAGACCTAACCACCAGAATTTTACAACGACGCATAACACTAGACCCTTGGGCGTGCCTACTATCACGACCAACGGAGGGGCTAGACAAACATGACCAAAGACTACTGAATATGCTTAATTTAGCGGCTCGAAGAGCATTGGCACAATACTGGATTAGGCCCGAAGTACCCCCAATCTCTCTAGTGATCTCCAAAATCAGGGACAATTATTTAATGGACAAGATGACAGCACAGGTCCGCAACACCACCACCACATTCCAAAAGGTATGAACCCTCTGGGAACAATACGATATATAGATACAAGACGTATTAGCGCTCACTCACAGACAAATATTCACTCGTGCAATTCAGGATAATACTTCTAACCTTACCCACAGTTTTATTCTTTTTTGTTCTTTTGTTGTATATATTTTCCTGTTTACTTAAAGTAAAAGAAAAACCACGACCGGCAAAGCGAAACAAACACAACAATGGCTTCTGCGCAAGCCACTTGAATTGTACCACCAATATGTTATGGACGCTACTAACCTAACCTTCCTTTCTGTACAACAATTTGAGCAACGGCGGATGACCAGGCTTCTGTGTAAGCCAACATTAATGTCACACTGAATGCCTGTCGATGCATAAATAAAGAATTGGAAAAAAAAATATTTTTTATGAAATTATATTTAAATGCATGTCAGTCTTTCCATTGCACTATACAGAATAATCTGCTTACAATGCAGCCTGGATTTTTAAAGAAAAATATCCAATAAGCAATTGTATATATTAATAGAACAAGCACGTTCTTGTTTTAGAACCGATGGTACCAGTCTGCAATTTGCTAATGTTTTAGACTGTAAGCACCTCCGAGTAGATACATGCCACATTACACTACATTGCGCATAGTTCCAATAAGTGTAAACTATACAACAGTCCAGCTCTAGGGAACTTTGCTTTTAAATATAACAGAAGAGGATTAAAATGGTAAGTTTAAAAAGAGGAGAGAAAATATGACTTATAGCGGAAATGGGAGAAAATATGACTGAATTATTTTGGATAAAACTGCTGCCGGGGTCCTGGAATATTCATGCTTCATAGAAAATCACAATCTTGTTCTGTACTATGTAGTAGAATGTATATTTTCCCTGGTACTGATTTGCATTATAGTAGATGGTTAAAGGGACACTATGCACCCAAACTACCTCATCTCAATTAAATGGGCTGGATGTTATACCCCTCCCTCCCAACCCGTTTCTGCATTATGGCAATGTTTTCATAGCAGATCTTAAATGCCTCTACTGGCTGTCACTCAACCACTAGAGACACTTCCTCCTAAATAGCAGAGGAGAACTCAATCAGAGAGGCCATTTGATTGGTGCAGTGTGCCTTTTTGCTGTGATTGTGCACAAGCCTCTCAATGCTTTTCTATGGGAAAGCATTGAATCATCTGGGATTATCGATCAGCCAAGGAGAATGTAGACCAGCACTATGAAGGAGAAAAGGTAAGTAATTACTTTTTTCCCCCCTACAGGTGGGAGCCAGCAACCTAAACGTGTCACCAGGGCACTATTACCTTAAAGGGACACTGTAGGCACCCAGACCACTTCTGCCCATTGGAGTGGTCTGGGTGCCAACTCCCACTACCCTTAACCCTGCAAGTGTAATTATTGCAGTTTTTTATAAACTGCAATAATTACATTGCAGGGTTAAGTCCTCCCCTAGTGGCTGTCTACTAGACAGCCACTAGAGGGCACTTCCTGCATCATAGCACAGAAAACCTGTGCTAGAGTGTCGCTGGACGTCCTCATGCTGTGTGAGGACCTCTAGTGTCGCTCAATTCCCTATAGGAAAGCATTGAAAGCATGCGCATTAGGTCTCCTCAGCCGGCGGGCGGGAGCAGTCTCGCCCACCGGCTGACGTAAGGAAGAGGAAGAGCTGCGGCGAGCAGAAACCGCCGCCGAGGGACATCGGCGGGGGTCTCAGGTAAGTGACTGAAGGGGTTTTCACCCCTTCAGCAACCGGGGATGGGGGATGGGAGGGAGAGGGGACCTGCAGTGCCAGGAAAACAGATTGTTTTCCTGGCACTGGAGTGTCCCTTTAAGAATACACATTTATATTGCTAATTGAACACTACATCTTCTCTAACCAAAAATAGAAATCATTATATCCAAATTATTATCAAATGTTAAAATCAGGACTATGGAGGCAGATTCAGAATAGGATTGAGAAGATTTTTTTTTTTATACTAAAGTGTTGACATATATGCGGGCATATAGGGTAAATGGTAATATGGTAATAATATCATTTTACATATATATATATATAGAAGGAGCCGAAGGTGCCATAAATTGAGGAGTCAGTCATAGTAAAAAGTTTTGTGTACCGACTCCATACACCTGGTATAATTATTAGTTATATTAAAAGGTAAATTAACAACCAGATGCTTATATACCTAATGAGAACCATTATATAACTACTGTAAGGCAAAATAAATAGTTATTTCAATAAAAGTCTTAATATTCACATAAGAAATGTTTATCAACATGGCCACATGCTGGATTCCGCAGTAGTGCAGTAATAATACTCATAACCTAAAACTGACGGAACCAATTTATAAATTATTCTGCACAGCAATGATTTCTGTAACCTTGCTGTCAACATCAGTACAGTATGCTATCTTAAAAACGGTATTGCATTTCACATCGAATTCAAGGCTTACAACATATTCCTCACTTTTCCCCCTGGGGTTATGAACTAGTTGGAATGAGCTCAGCTCGCTTTGAAGACATAACGTGCTTATATATTTATACAGATAGATTTAAACATACATACAAATGATATAAATGTTTCTGTGTGATTTCACGTGATTCGTGTCATGCTGCCATCTTTTGGTCATAGAAGAAATAGATTCTAATTACGGCCCCAATTTTATATTTTTCGATCAGCTTTTTTAAATGATTTAATATTTTTGGATACACTTTTAGAATTATTTTATACAATAGTATTATTAATATTTTTATATTTAGATTTTTTTTAATATACGGATATATTTTTTATATATTTTAATATTTAGAAAAATATATATATTTTAAAAGTTTATTAATAAATAATTCATCAAGGCCCGTGTTTTTTAAATATGTGAGTTTTTGAATACTTGGCTATCGAGCTGTATATTTTTCCACATTGAAATAATTAGCTGTGATTTCTAAAAATGTTATAGGATTCATTACATTCTAAGATTGTTTTAGAAAGGCCTACAACTGAATGAATCTTGAAGATATATTGCTCAAGTCATTAACAGTCATTAAATTATTCTCTAAAAAGACAAATCAATCCATCCCTACTTTTCTGGATACACTGGATAATTCATAGGATGCTGCAGAAACATCTGTAAACAGTTCAGAGTCATGAAAAAATGATAAGTTAAACATATTTAATACCTTGTGTAGGCAACCAGTGCTTTCATTTCATTTTCTTTACAACTCTTTTGTTTATATACATCCTTTTCAGTGGTGGCACTAATGTAGAGAGGACCCTGGTACAAGAAGGTTTTTTGGGCCCGCCTCTAGCGCAAGAGTGGCCAAAAGGTAGATCCTCATCTGCCGTACAACTTCAAAGATGCTATACCAGCTGGGGATCTACCATTTGCCCATCTTTGCAATGTTTTATTTGTGAGCAGTGTTTGTGCGTATGAATGTAAG
Source organism: Pelobates fuscus (assembly GCF_036172605.1). NCBI lineage: Eukaryota > Metazoa > Chordata > Amphibia > Anura > Pelobatidae > Pelobates > Pelobates fuscus. The sequence continues at coordinate 45,934,412 of NC_086326.1, forward strand.
TGTATTTTATATAAAGTATATGCGAGCATGTATGCGTGTATTTGTATTTACTGTTGCCATTAGAATGCAGTGGTGTACTTGTGTGTTGTGTTTGCATTTAAAGGCAGTGGTGTGTTTGTATGTAGTGTTTGGTTTTAAAAGTAGGTGTGCTTTTGTGTGTAGTGTTGGTGTTTGATTGAAGGGTCGATTGTATAGAAATTTGGAGTTTGAATGCAGGGGTGTGTTTGTATGTTGTGTTGGTGTTTGATTGTTTGGCTGTATGCACATACCCTGTCACATACATAGATACTTACATAGATATACATACACGTTAACACACAGATACACATATATAAACACACTGACACACACAAATTCATATACACACATATACATGCACACACCCTGACACACATACACACTGACATATACACGCAGATGCACACCCTGACACACAGATACATGCATACTGACATACACATGCACACCCTGACACACAGATACATGCATACTAACATACACATGCACACCCTGACACACAGATACACACACCCTGACACACAGATACATACATACTGACATACACATGCACACCCTGACACACAGATGAACACACACCTACACAGATGCACACCCTGACAAACACAAACACACACTGACCTGCATACTTGACAAAATTCCATCTGGAGTTCTCTGCAGTACAATCTGTCAGCACCGAAGTTGCTGTTTAGTGGATAAGTAGTGCACTGGATATTCTTTTTTTATTGTATAAATTGGCTCCCAGCAGCACCCTATTTATGCATGTTCAGGTGAGTGCAGCAGAGCCCCCTGGTATATTTATTTGGGAGTCTAGGCAACTCCTTGGTTTTGCACCCCGCCCTGTCACAGGTTCCTCATCCCAGGGCCCTATTTAGCCTTGTACTGCAGAGAGCCTCAGATGGAATTTCCCCCCAAAATAAGTAGCTCATGAAGCAGACATTAGGCTGTTAGAGTAGGACCTGCCAAAGATGGGGTACATTGATGTTGTGGCAGGCTTATGCAATGTATGATCATATCATGTAACTAAACCCCCATTATTTTTTGCCTAAATTGGGTGTTTTTTAACAAACTAACAAAATCTGTCAGCACTGAAGTTGCTGTTTAGTGGATAAGGGAGTGCGCTGGATTTTCTTTTTTATTGTATAAATTGGCCCCCAGCAGCACCAAATTTATGCATGTTCAGGTGAGTTCAGCCAGCCCCCTGGTTTCTAGCTGTCTAGAGTCTAGCCAACTCCTTGGTTTTTCACCCCTCCCTGTGCCTCATCCCAGGGCCCTATTGAGCCTTGTACTGCAGAGAATCCAGATGGAATTTTTTCCCCAAGTAAGTAACCCGTGGTCAGATATGGTGCATTTCAAGTCTTTTTTTTCCCATCTGGATTTAAATGTGCTTCTCCCTGGGTTAGTTATGTGCAGAAGGGTTTTGTAGCATGCAGCTAGACTTTTTTTTTTTTTTTTTTTAGCATGGATGTATTTTATGATTAAAGGCGTTAATAATGTGAGATCTTTGTAATCTGATGCCCGTATTGTTCTGTAGGAATGAGGGAATCTGAAGTTATTTTAAAAAAATTCAGTGTTTGGTGTTCTGTTTTTGAGCTCTGGAAAAGTTCAACTACTTCCCAGATCTCCCATTGTATGGCAGCCATACTCCTTCCAGTTTGTGAGGGATAAGTTAGGGATGCACCATTTGAGGGGGTAGAGTCAGTTATGCTACAGAGGGAGGGGATTGATTTGGTAAGTATACCCCAGAGTGTAAGGGGAAATCTGGAGGTTTGCAGTAGATTTATTAGTGAGGGTCTTCCCTCTGGCTTTGTGATAAACACTGATTGCAGTCTCCAGGGAGTTGGTGTAGAGACTTCCATGTCTATCCGTTGTAGTTGTGTATGACAACGTGCCGGTTGGTTTGTTTGGAGAGGAACTTAGTTGCAGTAGAATGGCAACCTCTTGCAAACACGACTTTCCCAGGTATTCAAGAGTGATGCAGGAACCTGGGAGATCTATGAGGGCATGGGTGTCTTTATTCACAGAGGAAGCGAAGAAAAGGAGCAGGCAGGAAGCTTTGTCAGGTGGTCCGATGGTCAGGGCTAGCAAGAAAGAAGCCAAGAGTATTGCCAAGAGGTCAAGAATCAAGGATCTGGAACAAGGACCAGGTGCAAGCTATGAGCAAGCACCAGAACAAACAAGCACTGACCAAGTGCAGTGCTTGGCTATTTATAGCCAAAGGAGGTCATGTGAATGGCTCCACACCCCTGCAGGTAGAGCTCATGTAACTATAAAGAAGGGGAGGAGACTGGGCACCATCTTGACTAGCCCTTACACCCTCCCCTCTGTATCTCCAGTCATTCCTCCTTCTGGCCCTCCCCAATATTCCCAGAATGCCATGCAGGCGTCCACATGGCAGCCGCCATCTTTCCTCCACAGCGCCTGGTCAGAGGGCACACCGACGGAGACTCCTTTAGCATGTTTGGCTGATATTAAAGATTTTTGATGAAACTTATTGGCACCTGGACCAGTATTATTCAAAAGAGATACAGCATTTTTGGTAGAATGATAATTTGTCCTGTTGATAGCTCTAGCTTTCTTCATTGAAATAGGTCTTCTTGTATGTCTTTCCATTTTGCTTCCAAGTTAAAGGGAACTAAGGAGGACATGTGTTTTTGGATATTGATTCCCAGATATTGTATGTATCTCTATTCATATTGAAAGATTGTTTTAGAAGCTATGTTATGGCCTGTGGGGAACATTTTGGAGCACTTGAGATTTTGTGATGTTAACTTTGTGGGATGAATCTGAGCTGAAATCTAACAGCGTCTGTTGTAGATTATGGATTGAGATAAGCGGTTATGTTAGTGATAACATAATGTCATCTGCAAAGTGCAAACATTCCTAGTTTGCAATTGATGTTGGGGGAGAAAGGGTAACATTTAGGTTAGTTTTGCCCCCACTCTGTCTTTTTTTTAAGATATTATTCTGCTTTTTGATTTACACTGGTACTCTTTTGACTTCACAAATTGGATTTCACCTTAAAAATTGTTCTATTTTCCATAACTTTCCTACACTTTATGGGTTACTTAAATGCTATATATTCAACCTTTTCATCCTTACTTTGTACTCTATAATACAATCTGACAGATGATTGCCTATACTTGCATTTTACATCTACCTGCACTTTATATAGTGTCTGTGATTTATAAGATCAATTATTTATAACTTCTAAAAATATACTACTATCTTGAGACTAGATTATTCTAAAATAGTACTCTGGCCCCTGACCTCATATGTGTTGGCTTGTTTGAGATTTTATACTGGTATATAATGAAGATACTTTCTTAATTACCATGGTTTACTTTTGAAGTGCTCCCCTTATGTATTTTTCAATGTTGTAACATTTGACCTATTGGGGAAGTTGATTTCAATTGTTATTAGATTGTTTCCCTATTGTTCTCTTTCGTTTTGTGTATTTGAGAGCCTTTATTATTTTACTTTGTATTTTAATAGTTATCAATTATTTAAACATTTACCGGTCAAAGGAGTTTCATAAAAGCAAACGCTACTAATTATTTACATATACAATTACATAATCAGACAATTGTCAACCATTTCCATTTTTTTTCTGGTTATCTGTGGAATATTCCTGTTTAGGTGCGTTTTTTTTATAAGGCTATTTTAAATCCCTCTTACCAGCCGTGTCAACACATCACCATTTGCAAACTTCACAACTGATTGATAATAATTAATCTGTCAGCATCCTTAGTAAGAAACCATAAGAGATTGAACAGACGACAAATTAATCTGTTTACGTTGTCTGTTTTTCCTCCTGTTTAATAGTTCCTGGCACAGGTGACAAGCTCAATATGCCTAAATGACAAGTTGCTTACAATTACTAGTAGGTAGTGATGTCCCGAACAGTTCGCCGGGAACCGTTTGCCGGTCGTGAACACGCGCGATGTTCGGTCCGCCCCCTATTCGTCATCATTGAGTAAACTTTGACCCTGTACCTCACAGTCAGCAGATACATTCCAGCCAATCAGCAGCAGACCCTCCCTCCCAGACCCTCCCACCTCCATGACGAATAGGGGCGGACCGAACATCGCGCGTGTTCTCGACCGCGAACACGCTATGTTCGCCGGCGAACGGTTCCTGGCGAACTGTTCGGGACATCACTACTAGTAGGTGATTTGTATACCATGTATTATGAAAATCCAAGACAGGCGAGGGAAATAAACTAGCATAATGGTAATTGCAAATAATACTGTGCACATAAAACAGTGTTCTGTTTCACCAGGGCACTAGTGGGACAATCTTTAGTTTTTGGCAAGGTTCCACACCTAGAATGCACTTGAAACTTGCCTTGACACCATCTATGCCTTCAAAGGGAAATTGTATCTTCTCTGAAATTATATGATTAAATAAAACGCTAAAAACTAAACTATAACTTGTGATAACTTTCTTTTTTTCACAATGCTCCGTTTTTTGTTTTTTTTTAATTTATGATAAAGGTTCAGCAAATGGAATCATAAACTAGTTCAATCCTGGCAAACATTGCAAATGAAGAGTAGAAATAGAAATACTGTTTCATTTCTTCTCTTGTCTCTAAATTTTTGTGCAGTATCTCTCATCTCAGTGCAGCCTGTCTTACATACACATCTAATTTTATAAAAGCATATACGTAGCTTAAATAAGTTCAGCAAACTATGGATTTTCTGAAAATCTTTTTTTTTAATTACAGATACTTTTTTTCTGCAGGTGGGGCTGTCAGTTGGGACCATGATTGAATGAGAATTCATGAATGTCAGAGGGGATTGAAATGCAGTCCTAACGTAATAATGCTAATCAAGAAAGACTAACAATCTACTGCTCTATTTTGTAATAGTTGTTTGTGTGTGATAACAAATATACCTCACTTAAAGCACCTCCATGGTTGGCTATTGAGGCTGATGGAGTGGCAAGCACTGCCTATTATTTAACATATCACTGGCTGGTTGTATGGCATCATTATGAGATATACAGGTTCATCCAATAAAGTGAGAATTTACAGTGAATTTAAATTTAAGGTTAAAAACGTTTAGCTTGAAAATATTATCTACATCAGCTATAGGTTCACTCTGCCTATTCTGGTCTTAAATGTAAAATTGATGTACTTATATTCTCCTAGTAGGACATGATTTCTTAACCTGTGCGAATGGACAGTCCCATCAAGCTCTCTGTCTCTTCTTTGTATAGGTTGGGATGTCAGGAGTGAGGGTTTCTGTTTGGTTCCCCACTCAATATTATCAACCTACACCCTAATGCAGATCAGTTGGGCCTGGACGACCGCTCTTCACTAACACCTTTAAATGTCCTACTGACACTTAACAGCAGTAATATGTCATATCACAAATAATAGAATGTGAGAAATGTGTCATTAGTAACAAGATGGGACGAGAGAAATGGGTCACAACAAACAAGAAGGGTTTTTCTCTACATTACTTATTCAGAGGTTTCCATTGTAAAAGTGTATGGGCAAAAGTATAAGGATACTTGGTTTGTTAATGTCCTAATGCAAAACCATCAAAATTAATAGACTTCGTTTTGGCCTGAACTGCAATTTGTATAAATTTGGGCCGATCAGGTGATCCTACGAATTTGCGAACTCCAAGCTGAGATGTACCCAAATCAATAAGTTAACAGGCTGTGCAATGCCATTTGTTTTGGTTCATGATTCTGTATGGCACTGGTGGCACCAAGAGGCCAGTTCTGTAACAATCTAGCTTTATACATGGTCACACTGAAAGAAAAAAAATAGCTTTCACCAAAGTTTTCTTGCTAAGGCCCTGATTTAGTATTTTTGGATGAGCTTTCCTAATGGATAATTTATCCAAAAATATTAAATCATTTAAAATGCCTAACCAAAAATATTAAATCAGGGCCCAAGTTGGAAACACAGAATTGTCTGAAATCGCCACGTATGCTACATTGTTAAGATGTCTACTCACTGACAATAAGTAGCCCCAAACCTTTCCATCAAACCTTCCGAGATTCTTGACATGTGGAGAAGGGGAACAACCAGCCACATTAACCTAAATCACTAGACCCAGAAATGTCCTGCTAAGGGGTCTAGGTATATACCAAAAAATGTGAACACTCCAAACTTGATTCTAGAGTGGGTATGTGTGTATGTACCAATTAAAATGAGTGTAGATGTTAGTGAGTCTGTGTGTTTGGGTACCAGCGAGGCTGTGTGTCAGGCAGTGTTGTTGAAAGGTATCACTTTTGTCGGTTCCTTTATTTTATATGTTTTATTTTTGTAAATTTGCTTCAGCTTTCATTGCCTTTGTATAGTACCTTCGTAACTCAATGTTGGAGATGCAACCGCCTGTACTAAAGAGAAAAAATATATAAATTTTGTCTGTAATGAGAAAAACAAAATAAGGCAAACTAAAAAGTCTATAATTGAATGCAAGATCCGTGGTTATCACAGCATAAATAAAAAGCCTGTAAACACACCGACGATGAGGTAGGCCTGTAAATAAAGAGGGCCCACCAAGAAGAAATGTAAAGAGAAAAGGAGTTAATAATGAGGAGTGGGTGGGAGGGTGATGCAGCGCTGACCTCGAACAATATGGAGCCAGGTAAGGGGTGTCCCTTAAGTAGGGAAGAGGTGTGTCATACGCCCCTCCCACAATTACAGGCCAAAAGGCCTTAATACTTGTGTTAAGGGCTCATGATAGTACAGGAGATACAAACACTGATAAGTGTAGGATGGTATTAAAAGAGCAAGTCGGTTGTGGTGTGCCGGAACCGACGATGAGGTAGGCCTGTAAATAAAGAGGGCAAAAGTAGAAAATCAAATTTATTACATACCAGCAATATACATACTTTAACCAGACATGTCTTGAAAGGCATTTCTTACTTCTTGTACCGGGTTAGCTATGTATCTAGAGTAAGCCGATGATTTCCAGCGCCCTAGTGACTTGATAACATGAACTGGAATGTTTGCACTGGATGCTTCGGAGGCCGCTCCTATGCGGAAGGAGTGGCCCGAATAGTTAGCTGATTTGAGGCCCAGCTGTGTAAGTAAAGACCTGACGTGTGTCATAAAGGTGGTGGTAGTGAGTACCGAACCTTGTAGACTAAATTATACATATAATATATATACATATTATATATATGTAACGTCATGCAACGTGTATTTTAATATTAATATAAGTATATAAATTAATATTAAAATACACTTAGAATGACGTTACATATATATAATATGTATATATATTATATATATAATGGATGTACATATATATTATATATAAATACGTATAATTAAAATAATAAATGAATAAAATAATAAAATAAATAAATAAAATATTGAAACAAAATTTAATATAAATTATATATCCATATGTAATTTGATTCTAACTGTATTGTGTTATTAATATATATATATATCGGTAACAAAATACACTTAGAATGACATTCTATATATATATCTATCTATATATAAAATACAAAGAACCGCAAATATATATATATAGATAAATACATATAATTACATAAAAGATTACATTAGTATACACGTAGAATTTAAATACCTATAAATGCATATATATTAAAATTCTACGTGTATATTTAAGTAATCTTTTAACATAATTATGTGATTTGATTAATTAAAATTTGATTGACATGCCTGACAACACAGGGAGAAAGTGCAGAGAATTTAATTCGCAAGCACTATATTTGACCCTGTAACTCTCCAAGACACCATAAAACCTGTACATAGGGGGTACTGTTTTACTCGGGAGACTTCGCTGAACTCAAATATTAGTGTTTCAAACTGGTAAATTGTATTACAACGATGATATTTTAAATAAAAGTGACATTTTTCCGCATTTTTTACAAGCGAACGGCACTTTTATGGTCTATATTATTGTTGTAATATGTTTTACTGTTTTAAAACACTAATATTTGTGTTTAGTGAAGTCTCCCGAGAATAAGAGTACCCCCCATGTACAGGTTTTATGGTGTTTTGGAAAGTTAGAGAGTCACATATAAGGCTTGCATTTCATTTTTTTTCCCATTGAAATTTGCCAGATTGGTTATGTTGCCTTTGAGAGCGTATGGTAGCCCAGGAATGAGAATTACCCCCATGATGGCATACCATTTGCAAAAGTAGACAACCCGAGGTATTGCAAGTGGGGTATGTCCAGTCTTTCTTAGTAGCCACTTAGTCACAAACACTGGCCAAATATTTGTTTTTTGCTTTTTTCACACAAAAACAAATATGAACGCTAACTTTGGCCAGTGTTTGTGACTAAGTGGCTACTAAAAAAGACTAAACATACCCCAATGTCAATACCTTGGCTTGTCTACTTTTTCAAATGCTATGCCATTATGGGGGTAATTCTCATTCCTGGCTACCACACCGTCTCAAAGGTAACATTACTAATCTGGAAAATTTCAATTTGAAAATGGAATGTTCTATATTTGACCCTGTAACTTTCCAAAACAACATAAAACCTGTTAATGGAGGGTACTGTTGTACTCGTGACACATCACTGATTACAAATATGTGCATTTTTTTGCAGTAAAACCTAACAGTATTATGACATTCACAGTTAAAATGTCAGACGGAAATGCAAATTTTTTAAAAAATCTTATTTTCTCACATTTTTTTTTTTATTTTATTCATAATAAATTATGTTCCATATATGAATAGTTAATGATAAATTAAAGCCCTGTTTCTCCTGAACAAAATTATATATAATAAGTGTGGGTGCATATAATTTGAAAGAGGGGAACTACGGGTGAACAGACATATAGCGCAAATTCTAGTTTTTGTTTATGTTTTGTTTTGATCAGAACGTGCACTATTGACTCCGTCCTGAAGGGGTTAAGTACTGAGGCAGTTGTAAAAGTTGTGATAAAGTTGTGATAAAAAAAAATAACGTAAACAAAACTTTTAATTTGCGCTATATGTCCGTTCAACCAGAATTCACCTCTTTCATACTAAATGCACCCACGCTTATTATATACAATTTTGTTCAGGAGAAACAGGGCTTTTATGCCATATCAAATATTTATATATGAAACATAATTTAATATGAATAAATTATAAAAAATTATTGAGAAATTAAGACATTTTGATAGTTCTGCATGGTATTTTAACTGTGAATATCATAATACTGTTTACGGTTACTGCAATAAAATGCACATATTTGTATTCAGAGAAGTCTCACGCATAAAACAGCACCCCCTATGTACAGGTTTATCATATATCTATGATCGAAGTATATATAATTTAATTTTACACTGTTTTTAAACTTTATTTAACTTTTCTACAGGCAGCAGTGGGGCTGCCTGTCATTCCGGCCAGGCTCCCTGCTGGCATGGGTGTGGACGGCTATTCGCCTATACGCTGCATCCAGTGGAACATTAAAGGAGTAATATAGTGTAAGAAATACAAATGTATATTTCTAATGCAATAGTGCCCTAGTCTCCGTTTAGAGGATTGGGTCATACTGCCAGGGTTACAAAAGTGAGCTTACTTACCTTTTCTCTACGCTAGTCTCTGGAATGTTGCTCTGCCTGTTTAGCTGATATCATCTATCACATTGTTGGTGTTGAATTCACTACGTGTGACGTTCCTGTTAATGTGTCTTTAACTCTCTTCTTCAGAAAGATTGTAATTGCTGACGCAAGACTCTTTAACATAAGGTTTAGGAGCCAATAATGGTAAAATTATTGCCACATAATATTGGAACAGTGACTTTGTGATGGCCTCGACATCATTAGTGGCTCATTATCAGGCTTTAACGTGTTGATAATGATCAAATGATAGATTGTAATGTACCCCATGGTGTTTGTCAATAACTGCAAATGGACACTGTCTTGACTCAACCCTGATTTGCTTGTTAAACATTGTGCAAACACCCGCCCCCCCCCCCCCCCCAAAATAAACAGTTGGAATAGAGATTAATAAACATAAGTTTGATAAAATGGCATTAGTTGTAATGATTAAACAGAATTTCCATCATTATGTAAATACATTAACAAGAAAAATGAAGACAGAATAAGCAAAAATGAGCAATTAGGTAAGCTTAAAAACCTAATTATATTGAAGAACACTTAATTGTCCATTTCTAAAGATAAGTGGATAATGATTTTTGTAATATGTGCATCATTTGCTAGTGTGACTGTAGCAACAAAGTCCTTGTAGTATGCTAACTGCTAAAGTTAATGCGCAGATCCTGTGCAAGTTGTTTCCGTATTTACTCTGTCCTGAAACATTTTCAGGATTACTGTTTGATCCAGCACGTAGAACTGTATAGCACAGATGACAAATAAGTAACGTATTACCGGTCCTTAGAATGGCCGGATTTAACGTACATAGAATAGTCAAAAATGCTAGCAGAGGTCAGGGAACACAGAAAGGGACGCAGCGATGAGGAAAGCCAGGAGTCAGGATACCAGAATACAGAGAAGTCAATAAACAAAGCCAAAGTCAAAAACCAGGTAGAAAACTAATAACAGGAACGCGCTCTCGGACAACCACAAGGGAAACCACGACAGGGCACTGAGCAGGATGAGAACTGGGCCTAAATACCCCTCCTTCAGTTACCAGGTTTCATTTGCATAATTGCTGCTCAGCATTAACCCTTCTGTGGATTAGGTTGCTGCTCGGCACAACTTTTCCTGTGTGGACAGTAAATGTCATTAACCACATTTCTATAAGCGGATGAATACGTGACATTACCCCCCTCCTGAAGAACGCCCACCGGGCGGGCAGGACCAGGCTTGAGAGGAAATTTGGCGTGAAAAGCACGGATCTTACGGCCCGCATGCAGGTCAGGAGCCGAAACCCAAGAACGATCAGTAGGACCGTAACCTTTCCAAACAACCAAGTACTGTAAAGTGCCCCGAGAAAACCTAGAATCCACGATAGAAGATACCTCATACTCCTCCTGACCACCCACCACCACCGGAGGGGGAGGAACACAAGGAACAGTATATCTATTGCCAGGGCCGTTTGAAGGAATTTGGGGGCCCCAAGCAAAATAGACATGGAGCCCCCCCCCCCCACGCCCTCCCCACCTTACGCACGCAAAGCCTACAGGAACCACAATAATTAACATACACCACCCCATAATTAATACACCCCCATAATATACACCCCCCATAATTAATCCACCCCCCATAATTAATGCACCCCCATAATTAATCTACTCCCCCATAATATACACCCCCCATAATTAATACACTCCCCATAATTAATATACACCACCCCATTATTAATACACCCCCATAATTAATATACACCCCCATAATTAATACACTCCCCCATAATTAATATACACCCCCCATAATTAATCCACCCCCCCATAATTAATATACACCACCCCATTATTAATACACCCCCATAATTAATATACACCCCCACATACTTAATACACCCCCCATAATTAATATACACCCCCATAATTAATATACCCCCCATAATTAATATACCCCCATAATTAATATACCCCCCATAATTAATATACCCCCCCATAATTAATACAACCCCCCATAATTAATACACCCCCCATAATTAATACACCCCCCATAATTAATATACACCCCCATAATTAATACACCCCCATAATTAATACACCCCCATAATTGATCCACCCCCCATAATTAACATACACCACCCCATAATTAATACACCCCCATAATTAATATACACCCCCCATAATTAATCTACCCCCCATAATTAATCCACCCCCCATAATTAATACACCCCCCATAATTAATATACACCCCCCCATAATTAATACACTCCCCCATAATTAATATACACCACCCCATTATTAATACACCCCCATAATTAATATACACCCCCCATACTTAATACACCCCCCATAATTAATATACACCCCCCATAATTAATATACCCCCCATAATTAATCCACCCCTCATAATTAATCCACCCCCCATAATTAATACACTCCCCCATAATTAATACACTCCCCCATAATTAATACACTCCCCCATAATTAATATACACCACCCCATTATTAATACACCCCCATAATTAATCCACCCCCCCATAATTAATATTCACCACCCCATTATTAATACACCCCCATAATTAATCCACCCCCCCATAATTAATATTCACCACCCCATTATTAATACACCCCCATAATTAATCCACTCCCCCATAACTAATATACACCCCCCATACTTAGTATACACCCCCCATAATTAATATACACCCCCCCATAATTAATATACACCCCCCCATAATTAATACACTCCACCATAATTAATACACTCCCCCATAATTAATATACACCACCCCATTATTAATACACCCCCATAATTAATCCACCCCCCCATAATTAATATACACCACCCCATTATTAATACACCCCCATAATTAATCCACTCCCCCATAATTAATATACACCCCCCATAATTAATATACACCCCCCCATAATTAATATACACCCCCCATAATTAATACACTCCCCCATAATGAATACACTCCCCCATAATTATTATACACCACCCCATTATTAATCCACACCCCCATAATTAATATACACCACCCCATTATTAATACACCCCCATAATTAATCCACTCCCCCATAATTAATATACACCCCCCCATAATTAATATACACCCCCCATAATTAATACACTCCCCCATAATTAATACACTCCCCCATAATTAATACACTCCCCCATAATTAATATACACCACCCCATTATTAATACACCCCCATAATTAATCCACCCCCCCATAATTAATATTCACCACCCCATTATTAATACACCCCCATAATTAATCCACCCCCCCATAATTAATATTCACCACCCCATTATTAATACACCCCCATAATTAATCCACTCCCCCATAACTAATATACACCCCCCATACTTAGTATACACCCCCCATAATTAATATACACCCCCCCATAATTAATATACACCCCCCCATAATTAATACACTCCACCATAATTAATACACTCCCCCATAATTAATATACACCACCCCATTATTAATACACCCCCATAATTAATCCACCCCCCCATAATTAATATACACCACCCCATTATTAATACACCCCCATAATTAATCCACTCCCCCATAATTAATATACACCCCCCATAATTAATATACACCCCCCCATAATTAATATACACCCCCCATAATTAATACACTCCCCCATAATGAATACACTCCCCCATAATTATTATACACCACCCCATTATTAATCCACACCCCCATAATTAATATACACCACCCCATTATTAATACACCCCCATAATTAATCCACTCCCCCATAATTAATATACACCCCCCCATAATTAATATACACCCCCCATAATTAATATACACCACCCCATTATAAATACACCCCCATAATTAATCCACTCCCCCATAATTAATATACACCCCCCCATAATTAATATACACCCTCCCATAATTAATACACCCCCTTTAATTAATTAAATAACATTACATAAATTACAAAAAACACATAAATTACTACTCACGTTTTGATGATGCCTTCCCTCCGAGACCGACCACTGGATCCTTGCGCTGAAGATCCGTGAAGGCGGTTTGACGGCGGCGCTGCGTACGGCGTCATCACGCCGCGTCCCAAAGACTCCTCCCCCTTCTCAAAGGTGCGGCTGAGCGCAGCGTGATGATTGGGGCCGGGGGGGCGACACATGACACGTGAAGTCATGGCACCCCCCTGGACAGTGGCACCCGGGGCGGGCCGCCCCCCCCGCCCCCCCTTAGTACGCCACTGACGAGAAAGGAGTGCTGCAGCCGCCTGAGGCTCTCTATAGAGCGCTCAGGCGGCTGCAGCCTTATAGAAAGCACCGGCTCTGCTTGGGGCCCCAGGCCAGCTCGGGGCCCCAAGCAGTTGCTTGGTTTGCCTGTCGGTTAGCGACGGGCCTGTCTATTGCAGACAAGAGGTTTGAGTAAGGACACATGAAAAGTGTTGGGAATCCCTAAAGATGCAGGAAAAGCCAGAGAGTAAGACACTGGATTGATCCTACGAAGCACTCTATAGGGACCAAGGAATCTGGGGGCAAACTTCATGCTAGGGACCTTAAGCTTGATGTTGCGCGATGACAACCAAACCTGGTCCCCCACTTGGTACATCGGGTTGGCACTCCTACGCTTATCAGCAAAATGTTTGAAGCGTTCAGCAGCAGCCCCTAGAGCAGTTTGAACCTTAACCCAGGTATCCCGAATGGAGGTCAGACGCTCATCCAGAGCAGGAATGGCAGTATCAGAAAATACCGCAGGGAGAACCGTAGGATACCTACCATTATTGACAAAGAATGGACGGTGCCCAGAGGAGTCATGAACAGCATTGTTTCTAGCGAACTCTGCCCACGGGAGTAGTTCGGACCAATTGTCCTGTGTGCTATTTATAAAACAACGCAAATAAACTTCTAATGACTGGTTAGCCCTCTCAGCTGTACCATTGGTCTGTGGATGGTAGGAGGAGGAGAAGGAGAGATCAATCCCCAATTGTTTACTGAACGCCCTCCAGAACCTGGACACAAACTGAGAGCCCCTATCAGACCCAATATTGTGAGGGATGCCATGCAAACGGACAATTTCACGTATGAAAATTAGGACCAATTCTTGCGAAGATGGCAACTTCTTGAGAGGAATGAAGTGAGCCATCTTAGAAAATCGATCTACAACTATGAGAATAGTAGTGAACCCAGCAGAGCTAGGAAGTTCAACAATAAAGTCCATGGATAAGTGGGACCATGGAATCTCAGGAACAGGAAGAGGCTGCAACAGGCCACAAGGAAGTGCATGAGTCACCTTAGAAACTGCACACACAGAACATGCCTGCACATACTCCTTTATATCTTTCCTGAGTGAATCCCACCAAAATGATCTAGTGATCGCAGCAGTGGACTTATTGATACCCGGGTGTCCAGCCGTTATATTGTCATGGAACACTTTCATGATATTAACCCTTTCACATAGGGGAACGAACAGTTTATCACACGGTTTACCACTGGGCGCCTGAGGCTGGGCCTCCAGTATGGTGCCAAGCAGTGGAGAAGACAGTGAGAGGACAGTAGTAGCAATAATACACTCTGGTGGAATAATAGGAGATGTCACCTGTTCCGGAGCTGACTCATTATCAAATTGCCTGGACAAGGCATCAGCCTTGGTATTTTTAGACCCAGGTCTATAAGTAATGAGGAAGTTAAAACGTGAAAGGAACAGTGACCATCTAGCCTGTCTGGAAGACAAACGTTTAGCATCCCCTATATATGCCAGGTTTTTGTGGTCGGTTATGATCAACAGGGGGTCCTTGGAACCCTCCAAAAGATGTTGCCACTCCTTGAGGGCAAGAATAATGGCCAACAGTTCTCTATTGCCAATATCATAGTTGCGCTCAGCAGGAGACATCTTTCTGGAGAAGTAGCCACAAGGATGCAATGGTGTTCCCTGGCTTTCTCTCTGAGAGAGAACAGCCCCTACCCCTGTCTCGGATGCATCAACCTCCAATATAAAAGGTTTACTGGTGTCGGGATGTTTTAGTATGTCCGCAGAGGCAAATCTTTGTTTAAGAGTCTCAAAAGCATTCACAGCCTCTTTGGACCATACCGTGCTACTAACCCCTTTGCGAGTCATATTAGTGATGGGGGCTATTACAGAAGAAAATCCCTTGATGAATCTTCTGTAATAGTTGGCAAAACCAATAAACCTTTGAATGGCTTTTAAACCAGAGGGTAATGGCCAGTGTAGTACAGCCTCTAGTTTTTTAGGATCCATTTGAAATCCCGATGCAGAGATGTTGTAACCCAAAAAGTGGACTTCAGGCTGGTCAAATATGCACTTTTCTAATTTACAATAAAGTTTATTTTTCAACAACGTCTGCAGAACCTGTTTCACATGGGAGTGGTGAGTTTGAAGATCAGGGGAATACACCAAAATATCGTCCAAATAAACCAAGACAAATGAGTAAATGAATTCCCTGAGTACATCATTTATAAAGTCTTAGAATACGGCCGGGGCGTTGCATAACCCAAATGGCATTACCAGATATTCATAGTGTCCACTACGGGTATTAAATGCTGTCTTCCACTCATGATTCTCTTTAATTCTAACCAAATTGTAAGCACTCCTAAGGTCAAGCTTAGTAAATACTTTAGCTCCCTGAAGTTTATCGAACAATTCGGAAATGAGTGGGATAGGGTATGCATTTTTTACAGTGATTTTATTAAGTGCCCTGTAGTCTATGCAAGGGTGTAACTCACCACCCTTTTTCTCAACAAAAAAGAATCCTGCACCAGCTGGTGAGGATGACTTTCTTATGTGCCCTTTGCTCAAGGATTCTTTGATGTATTCCTCCATTATTTTACTCTCCTGGGGAGATAAGGCATAAACTGCCCCCTTAGGTGGCATAGTGTCCTGAAACAGGTTAATGGCACAGTCATATGCTTTGTGGGGAGGCAATACATCAGATTGAGCCTTGTTAAACACCTCCTGAAGTTCTCGGTATTGTATGGGAACTCCAGGAGTTTGGGGAGTGGTAGTGGGAAGGTCAATAGTATCCAATCTCTTTAGTACTGGTTTTATACATCTCCCCATACACTCTTTACCCCATTCTAATATCTCCCCATTAGCCTAGTCAATATAGGGATTGTGCTTACTCAGCCACGGAAACCCTAATATGATAGGACATGATGGAGAAGTAATAACGTGAAACGTCATCTCCTCCCTATGGGAGGCCCCAATAGAGATCGTAATAGGGACAGTTTCGTGGGTTATAAGCGGTTGTGTGAGTGGTCTACTATCAATAGCCTCTACAGCTAGCGGCGTAGGTCTCTCCCTGACCGGTATCTCATTACCCCTAATAAACTGGACATCAATATAATTTCCAGCAGCACCTGAGTCCATTAGGGCACTGCAAGAAAACTTCTTGTTATCAAGTGAAATAGAAACCTCAAGGAGAAATCTACTTTTGTTTTTGTTAGAGGACAACTCCATTACACCTAAGATCTGTCCCCTTAAGGTTCTTAGGTGCGGAAGTTTTCCAGACGCACTGGGCAATTAGTTATCATATGTCCCTTTCTACCGCAATATAGGCATAACCCCTCCCTTCTCCTATACTGTTTTTCGGCCTCCGACAGTCTAGTGACCCCCAACTGCATAGGTTCGGGTTCGGACTGTACAGGGAGGTTAGACAAAACAGGTTTAGAGAATTGAGGTTCTAGGGACATAGCCGTACGTCTGGTCTTGCTTCTGGTGACTTCTCTGAGTCTTAACCTATTATCAATATGCATGACAAACTTAATAAATTCGTTAAGACTCTTAGGTAATTCTTTAGCGGCTATCTCATCTAGTATAGTCTCTGAGAGACCCTTTTTGAATGCTGAGATTAACCCATTGTTAGTCCAGTCTACCTCGGAAGCTAAGGTACGGAATTCAATAGCATAATCCGAGATAGACCGGTTACCTTGTCTGATGTGCATTAGGGTAGTGGAGGCGTCATCCTCTCTACCCAATGGTTCAAACGTGAGCTTGAATTCGGCAAGGAATTCCTGGTAATTATGAGCTATGCTCCGATTACTCTCCCACAACGGATTAGCCCAGGCAAGCACCTTGCCCTTTAATCGATTCATTAGATAACCGATTTTTGCTCTGTCCATGGGGAACGACCCTGGTGAGGCCTCAAAATGGTACTCCACCTGATTAAGAAAACCCCTGCATTCCTGGATATTGCCATCAAACTGTAGGGATGGCGATAAGGAGATGCTAGGAGTCCTATTAACAGTGGGTGGAGGTACACAGGGTAGAGGTGCTATAGGAGGAGACGCTGCAGGCAGATGTGCCGTTCTAGCGAGAAGCGTACTGAAAGCCTGAGCGAATTAATCCATGCGGTGATCATTCTCCTCTAATTTCCTCTCGCAAGCAGCTATGTGCTGACACAGTTCTACAGGATCTATGGCCATGTCGTAATGTCAGGATTACTGTTTGATCCAGCACATAGAACTGTATAGCACAGATGACAAATAAGTAACGTATTACCGGTCCTTAGAATGGCCGGATTTAACGTACATAGAATAGTCAAAAATACTAGCCGAGGTCAGGGAACACAGAAAGGGACGCAGCGATGAGGAAAGCCAGGAGTCAGGATACCAGAATATAGAGAAGTCAATAAACAAAGCCAAAGTCAAAAAACAGGTAGAAAACTAATAACAGGAACGCGCTCTCGGACAACCACAAGGGAAACCGCGACAGGGCACTGAGCAGGATGAGAACTGGGCCTAAATACCCCTCCTTTAGTTCTGATAGGCTGTAACCGGCCTTTGACCCCAAAGTCAGTTACCAGGTTTCATTTGCATAATTTCTGCTCAGCATGAACCCTTCTGTGGATTAGGTTGCTGCTCGGCACAACTTTTCCTGTGTGGACAGTAAATGTCATTAACCACATTTCTATAAGCGGATGAATACGTGACAAACATATCTTACTGAGGATTACTGCTTTACAGCATTTAATAGATCTTGGCTTTCTAAAATTCATGTTAATTTATTTTATTTTTTTCGCATTACAAACTTTATGTAGTACTATTATTTACAGAGTCGCTGTCATGATGGGATTATATTCTTTTTTCGATGTTTGAATTTTTATTTTGCTTTTCCAAGTTACAAAGAAATTGGGATTGTATTCAAATACTATAGTGTTGGTTTTTCCTGTCTAGGCACTGCTCTAGCAAAATGGCCAACAAACATGTAGGATTTGCAATGTCATCTAGGTTATATGTTTACCTGCATTTGTATTTACTGTCTGCCTATTTGCACGGTAACGCATTTCACATTACATCCACATTCTGGATTTCTAGTTTATATTCTGACCGGTGGTACATTTCTTTTCACATATCAGAAGAAGATGCATTTTTAGGCTTCCTTCCCATCAGAAACCATTAGCTAAATTGCTAAGCATTGCTTCAGTGAGTATATTTGAAAAGTAGGGCATTTGATTGACCCTGAACAGTGGCTCTCTTTAACATATTGCATTTATGTTACAATTTGCTTTTTAAAGATTTTGATTCAGAGTTATATTATCATTTTAATGTATGCGTTTAATCACTTATTTAGTTATACACTAAAGTGATTATTTCACATGTGCATTTGCGCACAGGTTATTAGGTCTGGGAAGATAAGGTAGAGAGCATGAGAGGATCCAGTAGTTTAATAAATATATATATATATTTTATTTTATTTATTAATTAATTTTTGTAGGACTTGGTGTCTGCTTCTCCACGTGTCCACTGCACAACACATGGCACTGTGTTACTCTTCCCCATCCACACTATTACTGTAAAGTGTAAAAACAAGTGCTCTGTAACTAGCAGTTAGTGCTGAACCTAGCAGTCCAGAGCATGCGGCCTGGGGTTACTGTTCACTTATCTCACTATCTGTCCTTGAGAAGAGTGCTACTGACAGCATATACGTTATACTGAGACATTATTGTGTTGCTGGCATTTACTTATCTAGACACTGGTTAGGTCCCTCCTTACACAGGTAAGCCACAGAAAAGGTGCGGGAGGTTCATTCAGTGTCAAATGTTGTGTGTTTGTGTCTTTTTGGGTGTGGGCAGCTTTTTTTTTTAATACATATGTGTGTGTCAAATGACCTCATTGACATCCTTTGACAAAGTTCCTAAGGAAGGTCGAAATGATTTATGCAATGACCTTGTTCTGTTGGACTACGTTCTTTTTCTGACCTAGTGAATGTAAACTAATACCCAGGATTGTACCAGCTATTTCCTAGAAATACATTCACTACATGACATATTGCCCAATCAAGCCACAGTAAGGATCTGAAGGTCTTACTTGCTATCATGTGTGCGGACTTTTACTAATTTTATTTTTGTAAGTTGTCAGTTGTGTGTGTGAAAGTGGCTAGTTATGTGTGCATTTATATGTTTGTATGTGACTGGTTATGAGTATATATATATATGTGTGTGTGTATATATATATATATATGTGTGTGTGTGGCAAATTAGTTGTGCCAGTGTGTGAGTGCTCACTCGGTTTTGTGTATGTGTAGGGGAGCATGAGTGTGGGTGAGTGCGGTTTATGTGTGATTTACCCCTCTGCTTACCTTCCATGGTGGTCCTATAGAGGGTGAGCAGGACCCTACTAGTCCAGTGGAGGGTGAGCTGGATCCCTGGTAGTCTAACAGAAGGTTAGTTGTATACTTGGTCGTCCAGTAGGGGTGCTCCATCATCATTGAGCACTCAGTTAATGTCAGGATTCCTAAGAGACCCAACATGCAGTATGTAAAAGATGAACGTATACCAGACCCTAGAGTGGCCGTGCTTTACGTTAGACAGACAGAGAATGGTCAGAGACAAGCCAAAGTCAAGGGAGCCAAAAATCACGGTAGAGAGGTACATAAGCCGAGTCAGGGAAGTCAGAAGTCAAGGTAACCGAGGTACAAAAGCCAAGTCAGGGAAAATAGAAAGGAGAATGG
This sequence comes from Pelobates fuscus, assembly GCF_036172605.1. Classification (NCBI taxonomy): domain Eukaryota; kingdom Metazoa; phylum Chordata; class Amphibia; order Anura; family Pelobatidae; genus Pelobates; species Pelobates fuscus. The sequence goes on from NC_086326.1 coordinate 45,954,924, forward strand.
TCAGACAGCTGAGATCAATACACAAGAAACACATAGAATACACAGCACTATTGGGAAGCTGAGTTAGAACCACAACAGGGCTAAGTCATATGGGTGAACCAGCTTTTTATAATCTGGTTCTTTAAATTTGAAGCCATGACCCCCAAACGTTCTAATCCGGACGCTGAGGAGAAGCCTGGGACTGTGGAGAGATTCCCTCTCCAGCTGCTGTCAAGCCCCAGCGCGAGTAAACATGACAGTTTATGACTGAGTTACTAAGGGGACTGTGAGAACACTCTTCGAGTGGTCTGTACCGGATAATGGTACAGACCACAATCTTCTCTCAGTGAAGAGGCACAGGGTTGTGTCGGAGGATCTTTTGCTTTCCCAGCTGGCTCAGAATGGACCTGCTCAGAGCTGGAGCTTCATGTCGGGCTCTTGGCTTTCACCTTGGTCACCTAATGGATGACCACCTCTGAAATAGAGGAATGATTGATTTTACTCCTAAATGAATGTATACCATCGATTCAGGAGAACATGTTACAAAATGCTAATTTTTTTAAGCAATTCAATTGACCAAACAATTTTTATCCAAACATTATAAAGTTAAACCATGCTATATGCCAACTTTAATTTCTGTAAAGTCTAACGCATTTAGGGAAAATTGAATACTGAGCCTGGTGCAAAGTTTGTTAAAATACTGTATTAAATCTCAACATCACAGGCACAATCTACAGTCCAACAGAGATGTTAGTTGAGATAATAGGTGTACAATCTGTACCTTATGCACAAAACAAACATTGACCTGTTTGAACTAAACATGTGTAATTTTTATGTTGCTAAGATATCAGTACACAATGCACCTGGTTGACTGATCAAACTAGATTCTTAACAGAAGGAAACACATATGTCAACTTTTAGATAGACTTTAGGTTAGTAATTCTATTATTAATATTATATTATATCAAATGATGGCATATGGAATATAGTGTCTTTTTAGTCATTACTATCATTATTTATTTTAAAAATGTATTGAAACATACAAAACAGTGTTAATTTTGTCGACTTACAAGTTTCGTCAAATTTTAGTCGACTTGAGATTTAGTGGACTAAAATTAAAACAATTCAGATGACTAAAATACGACTAAAACTAAAATGGCCCTTTAGTCAAAAGACTATGACTAAAACAAAATTTAAATTTGACGCCAAAATTAACACTGCACAGAGGGGGTGTGGAAGGGGCAAAAGAGACAGACCAGGGCTCGGGAGAGAGACATCTAGCGGGGCTGGGAGAACACAAAGAGACACAAGGGGCTGGGGAAGGAGCAAAAGAGACAGAGGCTTTAACTAACTCCGCCACTGGGAGATGCAGAATGATGCTAGGTACTATCTCTAATAGCCTGCAGCAAAGTAAGGAACAGTACATACAGTGATTCTGCATGTTTTTTCCCCCCCATGAAACATTTAAAAATAAACCCTTTCCTGAATATCCAGATCTGTCTTAAAGCTTACCGGTACAATTTTAAAAAAAATTAAAAGCGTGAAACTTCAATCACTAAGGAAATAAAACAGTTTTCCAGAGACATCCAGGTGTAACGTAAATCCTAAATGTCTTTTAATGTAAAATGCTTCATATTTGAGAGCGACAGTTGAACCAATTTCAAGGTCAAAAAAACATTCCCCTGTTAAAATTCCAGCACAATCCTTCAACTGCCAAAATGATTAAAAATAGAAACACAAAAAAACTAATGTGGACTGGTGTACCGCTTTCTCTCCTTATTATTTTACCAAAATTTTATTTAAAAAAACCCAAAACAATAAAAAAACTAACTTGCAGCATAACAAATCTTTATATATCCTACACAAACCTTTTCCCACTTGACAGGTCATAACTCTTAAATAAGTGTTTTTACAGGGACACAATTTGGGCGAACTACACATAGTCTCCTTCAACCAGTCCGCACTCTTAAAAATCCTCATCATAATCTACAGAGCAAACTACACCAGCAGACCCAATACCTACAGGTCATGTATGCATTTAGAATTCCCCGTAGACAATGTTATTCATCAACCACCACATAATTCAGGGTGAAGACATTGAAGATTACTGGAGAAGGTAGATCACTGTCAATGAAGATCTTATAACTACTTTTCCATAAACATTATCTCCCTAAGGACCATCTTGCACTCCAGAAGAAATAGAAGGTTGTTGTGTAGGAAATGTCGGTTGGATACTTAAATTTTAAGGTTTTAAAAAAAAATGCTACATTTTTGGGATATCTTTATTGTGCTTTATATTTTCTCTTTGGGTTTAAGGAACACTAACTTTGGCTCCCAGGCTGTAAACTATCTGACATTTATAACTCTTTTGCTTGGAGGGATTTTGTGTTCTGCTGCTTCTATCTGAAAATGACACAGGATGTGGCTAAATACTCATCCATATCTTGAAACCCATAATCAATGAAACTTTTATTTTGGCCACCCCGATGAAGATTGGCTTCCTGGGGGAGGGGGAGGAGGGGGAGGAGGGGGAGAGAAAACATGTGAAATATGTGGCCTTGTTGTGGTAGTGTCCCAGTCAAAGAGTTGGAACTAATTCTAGAACAAATAAAGGAGCTCTCGTTCCATCAGGGTTTGCTCTGGTGGGGCTAGATGAAGCTATCCATTGTATCATGAAGATGTAAGTGTAGTAGAATATCTGCCTAAACCTGCTTGTTACCACACATACACCTATGACACTATCTCATGGTACTATTCATACCATTTCCTATATCTGTAACTCCTACACTTAGAATGTTGCAGAAGACTACCATCTGTAGGACAATAGTAAATATTTTAAGTAAACATCTTGAGCTTTGAGAGGTCAAGACCAATGGAGATATTTACATTGCCAACACCATCATGACTTGTCACCATTATTATGATGAGAAGGAATTTTTCTAACTTTGATTTTAAATAGGTAAAAGGGACACATGAGGCCCCTAAAGTGCAAGAATGTCTCTGGATACCAAAGAAGCATTGGACCCTAAATTAAAAATGATGATCACAAGTGGACATAAATAGTACCGCACTGTCATAGCTGTCATTCATACCATTATTATTAAGACTATTCATTTCAAACTCTTGGCTGGAATAAGGATGTCTTTGTCATATTATGGCAAAATGCCAATATGGACACATTGGTTTCATGATTCAACTGTGAAGAATAGGCTCTAGTCTTATGTCTGCACTGAAAAGCTTACAATTTCCTCAGTGGATACTTAATGAACACATAGTTTAGATCAAATTATACAATTCTGACAGCTTTATCTAATCTCAGTAAATTAGTATTATCTAGGAAATGGATAATTTGCTTTAACAATCTTTTAACTTCATTAGTTATCATAATCTCACTAAACAAAGTTTATCATCTCTATAACAACGTATATATAATATAATTGTCTCAATGACCAGCACATGACTCACCTGGAAACCCCGGAAATTGAGATTGAATGGATCAATAGTTTCTCTATGGAAAAACATGTAAAAATGATGTTAACGGTCAGTCAAGACTGTACATAAGTTTATTTCTACTTAGGGAAAATCAGATGACTAATAGACCAACCTATTTTTCTGAAGAAAATGGGTCATCAGTATACCTAAAATTCCACGTTTTCTTCTCTAATTTATAGCATCCATCATTAAAATTTAGGGGTGGTCCTCTGAGTCCACCAAATCAGACCTTGTATGGATGTGTCAATAGAAGTAATGATGAAATGTAACAGACATGTTTATTAGTAATTTAATTAATATACAACATGGAGCATAAAGAAAGACAAAGCAAAAATAATCTTAATGATAAATAACTTTGTATGTAAGTGACAGTTTTGCTTTAACTATCCCTTTGTCTACCAGGATGCACAATTTATCATCTAATCGCCATTCTACTTTGTTTGAAAACCTGTAGTGGGGTGAACAAATTTTGTTTATCTTAATGATGCAATTTTGGAATTTAAATTAGTAGTATCAAATATACCCGCATAAAGCAGTTCCGGGCTTTATCAGAACACCGGTACTATCCCACATCTGGCTTATGTCCCAGGAGACATTCTATGTCAATCATCACTTCCTGATTACCAATAAATTATGATCTAACGATTGAGAGTGCATTGCCTGTGTAAAGAACCCTATACATGATTATACTCTGACATCCTAATACTGGACTATTGTGTTCCAGGCACATCTCAAATCCATGTGGCCACATGCACCTGGGGAGTGGGGAGGGTTGACTCTTGGTGTATAGTGGATGCTTTGGTGAAAAACTGCTGCAATTATAATCTACTCCACCTTATACATGGACCATTATCCTTCTGACTATATTAGACATGTAAGTGTGGACAGCAGCATAGAATTTAAAAATATGTGTGAACAGAATCTGGAAGAATGGAATTAGTCCATGTGTTTTAACCATTTTTATTAAAAAAAAGAAATACATCTACAGTGTAAAGTTCTGTATCCCTACATGCCACGTAGTTTGTTAGTACAATAATTGACGGTGGTGTATTTTGGATCTGTGCTGCCCTGGGCATGACAGAACTCGGGCACCCCGTAATTTAAGTTTGACCAACCCCTTCCTGCCAAGGCCACACCTCTTCGTGTCAAACACTAACACGCACTTTGACTGACAGACACACACTCTCAGATACATTGACATACACACACTGACTGATTTGACACAATCTGACAGACACATAATCACTGACTCACTCAGAGACACACACTGACAGACACACACAATCACTGAGAGACACGCACACATGTACTGACATACGTACACAATGACACAAACACACCCACCCACTCACAGACACACACATACACTGACAGGCATACACAATCACTCAGAAACACAAACATTCACTCACAGACACACACTGATAGACACCCACAATCACTCAGACACACAGGCTCCCTCACAGACACACACTGACAGTCATACACACACACACACACACTGACAGATATACACTAACTCGCTCACAGGCTCCCACTGACAGACATACACACATTCACTGACAGATATACACACGGACTCACTGACAGACACACACATATTTCCTCCCAACACTCACAGCTTATTTATTTTAATTAAAATCCACCCAGCCTTCTTACCTTTGGGAAAGCTTGTGCCGCAGAATGATGCCGGGAGCTAAAATATGACATCATATACCACAAATCAGTGCTCCCTTGCCGCCTGCCTGGAGCTCAACTAGCTGCCTGCCACTAGGCTAGCAAGGCACTTGCCTGGGCATTTGGGGGCCGCCTCCTGGAAAGTGCTGCCCAAGGCAAATGCCTTGTTTGCCTCGTGGCAAATACAGCGCTGATTACAGGTTAACAATCAAAGAAATGTGAGTGTGAATGTGAGTGTGAATTCAAAATTTAGGCCAAAATAGTAAAAATTTTAAGTCAATTCTGGTTTCTGTTTGGTAATTTAGTCTTATACTTGAAATTCACTTTGGATCCCCTCAATATGCTCCCTGTAGTGAATGACCCTGTACATATTGCTAAATAATAGTCTGAGTCAATGAACTCAATCAGGGTAAAACCATCAGACTGAAGATTTTATTGGAGCAAGTAGGATGTGATAAGGAAAAAAAGTATTGGCAGAGGAGGTGTATGGTCCTGTTTCTTAATTTTTTATAGAGATAACACAATAAAAATATGCTGTCAAAATAATTACAAAGGTACCAAGTAGACTTGTGTATTTTGAAAAAAATTTGGTTAATTCAGAAAAAATGTTTTGCTTCGGACGGACTAAATTTCATTTATGTGGTGTTTCAGTTTGGATTTCATCCAATTCGTCCATTCGGTCGAAATAATGATTTGGAAGAACCAAAATGGCTCGAATATGCCTCTGTTACCGTACTGCAAAATATTATATATATATATCACGGTACACTAACATTTTCGCACCATTGGGCTCACAGATCAAGTGAAAAGAGGTGATCAATAGAGGGAAAAGGAGAAGCAGAATCAAATCTACATTTATATATTATATATGTATTAAACATGTAAATATAGATTTTAAAAACATTTTTTACAGCTTATCTTTTTTTCTTTTGGCATTCTTTATTTTAGAAGTGCTGTAGAGAATACATGATTTGGTAATGACACACAGGTACATGTGTACAACGATGAGAAACAATTAGAGAGATCATGAAACGGCAGAATTTGCTGCACTTTTTTGTATTAAAATAAATTATAAAACAGATTAAACATCACAGCCCACAAAGCTTAACTACACTAGATACAGTTAGTCATGTCGAGTATCAAAGCATGAAAGAGGAACAATATGTATTTCAAATGATCAGCCAAGGCATGCATGTCAGTATATGGTAGACATATGGCAAAACATATAAAATAAGTAAAACGCAGAACAATGAGGATTAGAAACTGAGTCATTTCCCAAGGTCATATAGGTGGTACAAGAAGTGATGGTGGTTCAATAAGTCTAGTATACCCTTGTAGGAATTTACATTTGTCCCAGATTTTTAAGTAATTATCTATTGATTTACTATCGGGCTACTGGGGATGGGGGGTAGAGCATGGCCAATAGGGCACTAAAGTGTTAGGAATACAGATTTGTCTGACATTATAGAATCCCTTTAAGCAGGGCCTTCTTTACCTCCTGGTCTCTCTTACTAGTATTTTCTATGTCATTTACTTTACAAAACCAAACACAAATTAAACAATTTACATGGTTATTAACAGCAGCGGCTGTTGACAACTGGACAGACATATAACCCAAGTATAACTTTTCACACAACTTTTTAAGAAAAACACTGCAGTCTAACGCTTGACTTCAGAATTCACAATACACATCTATACTGATGAGTGTGTATGTTACTTGCACTGTGTAAGTACAAGCATAACTTGAAACAATGCTCAATCTCCAATTTCCCATTGTAACAATAACTATTGTACAAACCTCTTACTCTTCTAGGATCATATTTCATTGTCTATGTGTAGCTTATCAAAGCTTTGATCTTTGGTCCAATTCCGCAGTAATTTGTAACAAGCATTCTGAGATTATACATACTGATATGCTGCTGGTAAAATATGTCACTTGTGTGGGGATATATAAAGTAAGTATGTAATGATTTAAGATAAATTGGCTTGTTTTTTTTTAAAAAAAACTATTTAAATAGTTTAAATATTCATAAATACATATATATATATATATATTTTATGAATAGAAACGCAATAATAGTGTATTTTGCATAACGTAATGTAATTGCAGGCTTATCCAACAGGAGTACTTCAGTAATGGTAGAGCAGCTATGTGTGGGAGTATCTTTATAGAGATTCTAAGGAATAATGTGGTTTCTTTTTAAAAGGACAGTTGAGAAACATTCTATAATTAGAAGATAAATAATAGTTTTTTTTATTGCATAACTTTAAATATGTGTATGATCCCTACCTGAAAATGCAGTATTGGGAGAATTTTTTGAGAGGGTATGAATCATTGAGAATTATTGTAGATACATACTCCTGTGATTAATCCTGTCCAGATCCACCTACCAGCTGGGAAACCATTTGCATTTGTTGGGAGTAGAGAATAACATTTTTGTGGAGACTGTTTTTTCTCACAACTGAAATTCATATTTTAACCTTGTTGTCATTTCTAATTGGCCAAACTGCTTGATAATGCTGTTTTTTTTTTTTTCAAACAATTACTGTACGGATTGATAAAATAAAACAGAAAGACATTGCAGTTACTGACGGCTACTTTTTGTAGGTGCGTGACTGTATCACTGAATACATTTTTTAAAGATAACTTACTGTGCTTACACGTTTGTCTTTCTTGTTGTGTGTTTTAGTTTGATGCTGGTAGTTTTGTCTGAGCTTCCAAACTAGTATCCATATTTAATTGGTTGTGTCAGTGTATTAGTGTGAAGTCAGTGTAGGTAAGGTGAGTTAGTGTGAGCACAGTATGTATGAGATCAATGAGTGTTTAATATGAACTCAGCATGTGTTATTTGAAAGTGTTTTTATTGTCAGCATAGATTGTGTTAGATGAAAGTGTTTTCTGTGGATGTGAGATGAGTGTGTGCTATTATGAGCTCAGAATGTGTGTGTGTGTGTAGTAGGTGTGAGATGATTGTGTGTGTGCAGTAACTCATCAGGTGTGAGATGATTTTGTGTGTGTGTGTGTGTATGTGTGAGGTCCTATAAGGATCTGTCCAACTCTCCCTTGACCAGACCCCAAGTAAGAAGTCTAACAGTTCTTAAATATTTGACTACTTACAATTAGGGGATGGGGTGCCAGGGCAATGATTGATGGAGTATTCCTTTTAATTGTACCGTTCCAACAAATCTATCCACGGACAAATTCTACTTAAACTATTGCTAACAAGAGATAATCTCAGCTTGAAAGCTACTACTGGCAAATTGTGCCTTATTGTGTAAGAGTACTGTGTCCAAAACTTCTTTTACAATGTTTTAGAATCTTTTTTTTGCAACTTCTTTTAATAAACGGTCTGGTTTTCTTGCCACGTCACTTTCCCCCGTATTAGAACATAGCTGTGTCTTATTTTCCATTTCAGGATCTACTTAACCCCTTAAGGACCAAACTTCTGGAATAAAAGGGAATCATGACATGTCACACATGTCATGTGTCCTTAAGGGGTTAAATAATCACTAGTATATTTGCTGGAATAAAACTTTATCTCCCATTCTTAGTATAAGAATGAATACAATACCAGAGTAGATATCCCTGGAGCATATATATATATTTACATATATTACTCTGAATAGAATATAAAGTCATGTAATTAATTTTAGAATCATTCTGTTGATTAGTTCTTCCACTAACAGTTATTACTGTAGGGGCTCAGGACGCCTACTCGGCATATTCTATGTGTTAATATTCACCGCAGTAATCTCGCAACAACAGAACTTTCCTTCTGTGTATAGGCATCCTGTTACCATTCGGTTACCTTGATTTCTTCACTTGAAATAGTGGCGGGTGACTTTAGTATCAGAGCAGGCTTTGTTTAAGGGGTGCCTATGAAGGCACATTATAGATTATTACCAATATAGGAGCGAGCCAATTTGCACCTCCTTTCTCCCTCTTTCTCAGCCTTGACTCTATCTTATGTGTTACGGTGTCTAAATAATACTTATAATAATATAATAAATAATAATAATACTTACTGGCTTATTGACAATTTTCATAGAGTCACTGTTACCTCGCTACAACAGTATCTATTATTAGATACAAACAGGACTGAACACCTTGCTTTATTCCATTTATCAATTTCTTTTTTTAAATGTAACACATTAAAAGTTAAGTTTTACTTGGGCACTTATTGTAATTACTTTCTCAATTAAGAGATACGTTTTAACTTTGGCATTAATTGTAAATTCTTTCTCAAGTAAGAGATTCTTGGTGGTAGATATTGTTTTCTTTTCTTTTTTTTTTCTCAAGTTATTACCGCTGGGAATAATATAAATCTGTCTCTTCAGCTATTGAATAGCGTAGCTGTAAGGGTTTGGTTCTGAAACCATCCCTCTAGTATTGTAACATGAATTGTCTGTCAGTGTTGTAATTAAAGGAAATAGATCAGTCAAAGGAGATAGTTCCGTGAAATCTCTTTATTCAGCTGCTGTTTTTGATTTTCAATGATACCTAGCACATGTCGTAAAATTATTCAGATTAGAGGATTTTTTAAAGCGAGTTTGACCTCTGATAATGAAAACCACTGGCAAAGTGTAAACTACAAAGTGCCAATCTGTTTTCTCTTAACATCACACAGTGTAGAAATACATTAAGAACAGCTACAGATGGAATTTATCAAAGTTTTTTTCCAGTTTGTGCATAGACTGCCAGGTCTATAAATGAAAATATCCTGCTATTTTTAGAGGAAAGACGCTCTGCTGGAAAACATAATTCATACAGAAAATATCAACAAAGTTTCTATAAAAGGATTTCTTTTCAAATGCTTAGAGAATATTACATGCCTCCTGCCTTTGCTGCGGTCGGTCTATTGTTGTTCTTTAGCGATTTATTGTAAATCTGCAGTTTGGAGAAGTATTCTTTAACACTTTCTGACCTGAGACATCTTCTGTGCTTGGATTTTAGGGGTATTTAGTAGAAATATTTGGTGGGGCCTATCTCATTAACAAGTTATGAAATTCATTAATCACATATTAATGAAGCCAACACATATGATAAAACTAAACAAAATATATTTCTTTGCAGTAATGTGATAAATCTTTTTCTTCCAATAGGAATACATTTTTAACCCCCAGTTGCAGTTCACCAGGGGAAGAGAGAAGGGTTCGTATTAGCTGTCCATTTGGGATGAGAACACTGCACCCAAGTTTGATACATCTAATACTCCAAAAGGAGGCAGCAAAACATTCTTCTTTTCATGTTATGATGTTGAAAGCTATAAAAAGCCATATAAACACAAACACAAATAATCTAATACCGTCCAACATTGAAAAACATTGAAATGTCGCAAAAGCTCAAGGGCATGCTGCTGTACCATTTAATGACCATCCATAGGAATGTGACTGACTGGGTCTGATCAGTAAATTAGAATGCTGAACTCTTCAAAATACACAAAACAATATGTATTCCCAACACTGGTAAGTTTTGTTGTGATAAATACATGCCAACAACCACTTTGAAGCAAAGTTTGATACCACTCATGTAGTACAGAACTGTCACGGTAATATACCCCAACACGCAGGAATAGTCCAGATAGTCAAGAGACAAGAAACCAGGATTCGTCTTACCGGACCTTAGAATGGCCGGACTAGACGAGTACAAGAAAAGACAGAGTCCAGAACAAGCCGAGGTCAAGGGAACGGAGAGACAGCGTAAAGTAGAACAAGCCGAGGACTGGTACACAGAAGACAAACCAGCGGATAAACAAGCAAGGATAAAGAGAGAGCGGAGTCAGGAACAAAGCCAAGGTCAAGCACCAAAAAACCAACTGAACGATACAAGCACTAAAGGGAACTGGACAGAAACCACGATAGGGCAAGGTGCAAAGGAAACAGGTGAGTATAAATACCCTAATGTTCACTTTGATTGGCCCCTGTCATATCCACGCCCCCAAAACGTGAGTGTATGGGGAACGTGGCATGACAGGGGCCAATGGGAGACTGATTCTAATTTTGTCTCCCACTGTCCCTTTAAGAGCGCGCCCGAGACGCGCGGCGCGCTCTTAGTATCAGGCGGGACACGTGACCGCTTCTCGCGGTCACTGCCTGCCCGACTGATCTCGTCGTTGGCTGAGCCGCGCGCGGCTCGTGCAGGAGCAGGACCGCGCGCGGCGAGAAGAGAGGACCCCGGCCAGCCCCTGGAGAGGGTAAGTACTGCTACAGTACCCCCCCCTGAAGCCTGGCAGGAAAGCGAGCGTGGAAAGAACGCACAAGGCGAGGAGCGTGAACAGCGCCAGCGGAAATCCAACTGCGTTCCTCAGACCCATAGCCCTTCCAATGTACCAGATATTGGAGGCGACCCCGAAGAAAACGAGAGTCAATTATAGCAGCCACTTCAAATTCCTCATGGCCCTCCACAGAAACCGGAGGAGGAGGAGGGACATGCCGAGTATAACGGTTGCACAGGAGGGGTTTTAACAAGGAGGTATGAAACACGTTAGGAATGCGTAGATTCCTAGGAAGATCCAAGGCATACGAGACAGGATTAACCACATGCAAGATACGAAAAGGACCAATAAAACGAGGAGCCAACTTCATAGAAGGCACACGAAGATGAATATTGCGAGTAGAAAGCCAAACCCGGTCCCCCACAGCATAGGATGGAGCCGACCTGCGATGCTTGTCTGCCTGAACCTTCTGGCGAGCAGCGGAAGCCACCAAAGAACACTGAACCTGCTCCCAAGTATTACGTAAACCAGCCAAATGTTCATCCAGAGCTGGCATGCCCTGTAAGGAGAATGCAGCTGGAAGAACCACGGGATGCCGGCCATAAACAACGTAAAAAGGGCTGTTACCGGAGGATTCATGAGCAGCATTATTACGAGCAAACTCAGCCCAAGGAAGAAGGTCAGCCCAATTGTTCTGATGGTGGGACACGAAACAACGAAGATACTGCTCTAGAGATTGGTTGGCACGTTCAGTAGCTCCATTAGACTGGGGGTGGTAAGCGGAGGAAAACTAGAGGGAGATACCCATCTCTGAACAAAACGTTTTCCAGAATCTGGAGATAAATTGGCTACCCCTATCGGACACGATCGAAGTGGGAATACCATACAACCGAAACACCTCCCTGGCAAAGATAGAGGCAAGTTCCTTGGATGATGGCAATTTGACAAGAGACACAAAATGAGCCATCTTAGAAAAACGATCCACAATCATCAGGATGACAGTTTTACCATTCGAAGGAGGTAATTCAACAATAAAATCCATGGATAGATTGGACCACGGCCTCTCGGGTATGGGCAACGGATGCAACAACCCACAAGGAACTCTGTGGGAGGACTTCATACTGGCACAAGTAGTACAGGCATTAACGTAATCGGTGACGTCCTTGCGTAAGGAAGCCCACCAGAAATATCTAGAAACTGCTGAGAACGTTTTAGAAATACCAGGGTGTCCAGCAGTTCTAGTGTCATGATATAATGACATAATGTCTGGTCTCTCGGGTATATCAACGAACAATTTATCAGCAGGCCTCTCCCCAGGAGCCATGTTTTGTTTAGCCTGAATAGCTTGTAAGAGGGAAGAAGAAATAGAAAGAACAGTAGTAGCTATTATTCTGTCGGGAGGAATGACAGGGGTAACATCAATTTCTAGTTTGTCAGTAGTCTCGAATTGTCTGGACAGAGCGTCAGCTTTAGTATTACGATCACCTGGTCTGTATGTGATTATGTAATTAAAACGAGACAAAAACAGAGACCACCTGGCCTGCCTAGAAGACAATCTTTTTGCTTCACTAAGGTAGGAGAGGTTTTTGTGATCCGTTAAAATGAGGATGGGATCCCTAGTACCTTCTAGTAGATGTCTCCATTCCTTGAGTGCCAAAATGATAGCAAGGAGTTCACGATTGCCTACATCATAATTCTTCTCTGCTTTGGACATCTGTCTGGAAAAGAAGCCACAAGGGTGTAACGGCTTTTCAGGTGAATCTCTTTGAGACAAGATAGCACCTACCCCAATCTCAGAAGCATCAACTTCAAGAATAAAGGGTAGTGAAGGGACAGGATGCTGTAAAATAGGGGCAGAGGCAAATGAAGCCTTCAGGAATTCAAAGGCCTCGAGTGCTTCTGGTTTCCAGACATGAGTATTACCATCCTTCTTGGTCATTCTGGTTATAGGTGCTACAATGGCAGAAAACCCTTTAATAAAACGCCTATAATAATTTGAGAACCCCAGAAAACGCTGAATGGCTTTCAAACCCTGAGGTAGAGGCCATTCCATAATGGCAGAAAGTTTCTTGGGATCCATACGAAAACCCTTGGCAGAGATTATATAACCCAAGAATTGGACTTCTGATTGATCAAATGAACATTTTTCGAGTTTGCAATAGAGACCGTTAACAAGAAGAGTTCTCAACACTAATTTAACATGCATGTGATGAGTCTGTAAATCAGTAGAATAAATTAATATGTCGTCCAAGTATACTATAACGAATGTATGTATATATTGACGTAGGACATCATTAATAAATTCTTGAAAAACTGCTGGGGCGTTACAAAGGCCAAAGGGCATCACAGTATATTCGTAGTGACCACTCCTGGTATTGAATGCGGTATACCATTCGTGATCCTTTTTGATACGTATGAGATTGTAAGCACCCCTTAGGTCCAATTTAGTAAAAACTGTGGCATGTTTAAGCCTATCAAATAGTTCCGTGATCAAAGGTATGGGGTACGCATTTTTGACGGTGATTTTATTTAGGCCCCTATAGTCAATACAAGGCCTTAATTCGCCATCTTTCTTAGATAAAAAGAAGAAACCAGCCCCTGCCGGGGAAGAGGATCTTCTTATAAATCCCTTTTCTAAAGATTCCTTAATATATTCTCCTGAGGAGATAAAGGATATATTCTCCCTTTGGGAGGCATAGTACCAGGTAGTAAATTAATAGCACAGTCGTAAGGCCTGTGAGGTGGCAACTTTTCAGCCTCCCTTTTATCAAAAACAGATTTAAGAGACAAGTACTGAGGGGGTATGACCGTAGGCACGGGAGGAATATTAGTAGAATTCAAAGGGGTGATTTTAACAATACAAGACTCTTGGCAAGCATCACTCCAAGAAACTATTTGTCCTGACTCCCAATCAATAGTGGGATTATGAGTACGCAACCAAGGATACCCTAACACGAGGTGAGAGGAAGGAGAAGTAATGATCTGAAACCGAATGGTTTCAGAGTGTAACACCCCTGTAGACATATGTAGTGGTACAGTTTCATGTGTGATAACTGGAGAACATAATGGTCTACCATCTATGGCCTCAACGGCCAAGGGTGTCTCCTTCTCTCTGGTGGGTATGTTATTCTCCTTGACAAAACTGGAATCTATAAAGTTTTCGGCCGCTCCGGAATCAACCAGGGCTAGTATATTCCCTGCTATGCAGTTACTACCAAGGTGCAGGGAAACAGGGAGAAGCAATTTATTAAGAGGCAAATGTGAGGACTCTGATGTCACACCCAAGGCCAGTCCTCTATACGGTCTTAGGTGCGATAGTTTCCCGGACGCACGGGACATTGTCTCATATGGCCCCTCCTACCACAATAAAGACAAAGTCCCTCCTTTCTCCTATAAAGTTTTTCAGCGTCAGTAAGTTTGGCAACCCCTAACTGCATAGGTTCCTCCTCTGACCCTTTAGATCCCTCGGGAGTCTCAGCTCTAGGTGAGTTAACGGGGACAAAGCGTCTATTTCTGGACCTGGTATATAACCTGTCACGGATCCTGTTATCTATATCGATGAGATAGTCAATAAGGTCCTCTAGGGGTACAGGGAGGTCCTTAGCTGCTACCTCATCCAACATAGTTTCAGACAGACCTTCCATAAACGCAGTAGTAAGCCCATTGTTAGTCCAATCTACCTGTGAGGCAAGGGTACGGAACTGAATAGCATAATCGGCTACAGATTTAGATCCTTGCTTAATTCTCATTAACGCCCTGGCAGCATTTTTTGACCTTTTAGTCGTATCAAATGTTCTACGAAACGCTGTGAGGAAGCTATTGAAATCGTGTACCATAGGTCCATTAGCCTCCCAAATAGGATTTGCCCATTCCAGTGCCTTATCCGTAAGCTGGTGCATAAGAAAACCCACCTTAGATCTATCAGTGGGAAATGAACGTGGGTACATTTCAAAGTGGAATTCCACTTGATTAAGGAATCCCCTACATGTCTTAGCGTCCCCTCCATACCTAGGTGGCGGGGTTAGATGTGCTGAAGCATTAGGCATATTAGCTGTGTCTGGTATAGGGGTTACAGGAGGCGCAGGTACAGGTACCGGAGCTGATCTGGATAACAGTGTCTGGATGGCTTGAGCCATTTGATCCATACGGTGATCCTGTTCTGCGAATCTAGCCTCATGAGTGGCCATCTGTTGTCCTAAACCTATCGTAATGTCACGGTAATATACCCCAACACGCAGGAATAGTCCAGATAGTCAAGAGACAAGAAACCAGGATTCGTCTTACCGGACCTTAGAATGGCCGGACTAGACGAGTACAAGAAAAGACAGAGTCCAGAACAAGCCGAGGTCAAGGGAACGGAGAGACAGCGTAAAGTAGAACAAGCCGAGGACTGGTACACAGAAGACAAACCAGCGGATAAACAAGCAAGGATAAAGAGAGAGCGGAGTCAGGAACAAAGCCAAGGTCAAGCACCAAAAAACCAACTGAACGATACAAGCACTAAAGGGAACTGGACAGAAACCACGATAGGGCAAGGTGCAAAGGAAACAGGTGAGTATAAATACCCTAATGTTCACTTTGATTGGCCCCTGTCATATCCACGCCCCCAAAACGTGAGTGTATGGGGAACGTGGCATGACAGGGGCCAATGGGAGACTGATTCTAATTTTGTCTCCCACTGTCCCTTAAAGAGCTCGCCCGAGACGCGCGGCGCGCTCTTAGTATCAGGCGGGACACGTGACCGCTTCTCGCGGTCACTGCCCGCCCGACTGATCTCGTCGTTGGCTGAGCCGCGTGCGGCTCGTGCAGGAGCAGGACCGCGCGCGGCGAGAAGAGAGGACCCCGGCCGGCCCCTGGAGAGGGAAAGTACTGCTACAAGAACATAATGTGTCAAAACCATTGTAGGCCTTCCAGGATGGAGATTGGATATATTCTCTGAGTCAACTATTATTCCAGCTTGGCTACTTCAACCCAACATTTGAAATTTAATTGAATTCTCGACAATTATCACTTTGTCTTTATACATGCATTATACAGAGAATGCTTTACAAAAATCTTCCAAAAATCTTAATTAAAATAAAAAAGCGCACTGTCTAAGAGCCTGCTATAAGAATCTGGATGGCAAAAAGTAACATATACGTCATCATGTGACATCATAAAGTGAAGGATTGGGCTTATATCTGCCGCCATTTTTGCAGAGACATTGCCAAGGAGGACAGGCTGTTGTAGTGTTTGACGTTTTCCTTTAAGCTTATCACTGTAATCTATGTTTCTCAAAAAGTAGCTATTCTTAAAACATGAACATACTGTGAACATAATTGGAAAATAGTGTGCAATCAATAAAATAATTGGCCGTTTTGCTAGAAACATGATTATCGTCCTGCAGATAATGTATAATTGGTTGTTCTGCTTGTGCCGTTAGGGTGCTTTAGACAATAATACTCAATATAGTTTTCTGTAATTGATTGGTTGAAATGTCCATGTTTTCCTCTGCTGCTTAGTATTATATTTTGTGGAAAATAATATTGTAACAGTAGGCTACTTTATGTTCATTATTATACTTTTTTTTTCTCTGTGCCTTCCATTGATTCAATTTTTGTTGAACATTGCCAACAATATTCCAATTATTATGTAGTTTTGTTCCTTATAAAATAACAATTCTTTGTACTATTGCTGCATGCTTTAAAGCTATTTTAAGGTATTGGAACAGATGGGATAATAGTGATTTATATTAAATATAGTATATCAGGAAACTAACTTCACATAGTTATTGTTCGTTAGAAATGGAACTTGGTCTACTTGCCATAAGATTCTTCACGATGAGAAAAATGCTATCACCTACTGTTTGACTTGATGGGATCTTGCAGCCAATGGGCCTTGGCTGGTGACCACTGCCACCAGAAATAAAGCCATGTTGGACAGGACAGATGTTAGGAGCGGACACTAGAACAGTGGTCCCCGACCCAGTCCTCATGGACCACCAACAGTCCAGGTGTTGTCAGTATCTCCATAGGAATAAAAAATGGAAACACATGAATCGTGGACTGTTGGTGGTCCACGAGGGCTGGGTTTGGGCCACTGCACTAGAACACTAGAGTTCAGAAAGTGGAACAGAGTCAGAATACAAATGTTCTCATAAATGAATTCAGTTGAGTTGATTCAAAATGTTATCTGAAGACAGTGTTAGACCCTAGATGGCCAATTTCTTAACTCTCATCTAGCCATGACATCTATGTAGCATAGCTAACATCAGGCACATCATCTGTGCATCATTTATAGAGCTGACATGATGACACTGTGCCAAATTTGATGAGCTACACAGTGAATGTGCACATTTCCATGTGTCTTTCACAGATGCTGTTTGAAAGTGCCTAGAAAAGCTCTATGTTAAGCATCTAATTAGTACCCTTACATGGTTCATACTTCATTAAGGAACACTCCAAACCCCTAAAGCACTTGAGCTTGTTGAAGACCGAGAGAGCAGTGATGAGAAGATTGTCTTGTCACTGGATTACGGCTATGTAACTTCATTTTTTTTTTAAATCGAAAGATTAAAAAAGCAACCTTACAACGTTAATAAGAAATGCATTTCTTATTAACATTGGAGTTTTCTCATATGAGTGTACCTTATTTCTTCTGTAACTCAACTAGTTTGACATTTAATTGAAAGACAGACGTCGCCAAGAAAATGCCCTAAATTGCTCCAAATTGGTCACATTTGATAAGCATAAATTATTCACTATACATATGTCAAGGACTAAAACCCACACGCAAGCAATGGAGCCCTTTCCCTATACACAAAGACATATTACCAGGCCTTTAGGTCGCCGGACTTAGCATAGATAGACGTATAGAAAAAAGCAGAGAATAGTCAGACAGGCCAAGATGAGGAGAGGATACGGAAGGATATTCGTAGAACAAAGCCAAGTGTCAAGGATACCAGAGTAACAGATAAACCATCTACAAGGTCAAGAGTCAAGAATACCAGAGTAACAGATAAGCCAGATACAAAGTTAAGGGTCAAAGATACCAGAAAAGTCAGAACTATAGGAATGCACTTTTGGGCTACAAAGACCACGACAGGGCAAGGAAGTGATGTCAAATTTTAATTAGGGAACAAGTATAAATGGAGTGCATTTTTTGGGCTTCTTTCCTCTTAAGAAACCAAAAAAAGGACCAAGGGGGGCAGGGCCGGACCACCAAGCAGAGTAGATGCAGGATAGCTCCTGCGATTTACAGACAGTTTTGTCCCAAAATGCAATTTCTGGTGCTGAGACACGGCAGGCAACTGCACTATGAGGTGCTAGCTCAGACGATAAGCCAGGGACCCGACTCTTGGCCCCTCTAGGGGAGAAAACTAAGATCCGTGACCGAGGCCTAGTCAAGACTACCCAGGTGGTGAGTAGGGTGGACGGCCGCCGCCCTGCTATCCTGCCTGTCGCAACATGGTGGTCCCCTATACAATTGGGTGATGGCCCTGCTTCCCCCCCTTTGGGCCGGTGGGGGTCATCCCAGCCTACCCTGGGGCCTTGCTCTGATCGGAGACCTCACCTAACCTTCAAGATGGCAGCTGAGCTTGACCGGCACTCCATGGAGAAGGTGACCCCCCCCCCTTAAGGGCTCTTGATGCTCACAGCGGGCAACTCTGGGCAATATCGTCTGAGCAACATACCTCTCCTGCAAACTGACACTGAGGAACCTGTGCGGAGATCACCTGACTGGCAAAGCGGTTTCCGAGGTAATCTGGCTGCAAGCTGGTACAGACACATAATACCGAGATACACAACCGATAGCTGCGGACCACTGCAAAGTTTCTGCACATATCCAGCTCCCAACCGCAAACGGCTGATCCCACCTGACCAGCCATACTATGGCTTCAGGGAACTACTCACACATGGAGCTGAGTAGCGAAGGACTGTATCCTGCCAGTGATGGGGTTATCTGCTCTCTGCATGTGGACTGGGTTTGCCTCCTCTCTGGCTCCTGAGTAGTTATTATCAGGGTCACGTTTACCTTTCCACTGGGATGAGAGTCTCTGGGGGACCAGGGTTCTTTAATCACTGAGGCATGTTCTCCTTTTTCTGCATACACTCACCATGCCATTCTGCTTAGCATATGTGCCTTTCTCCAGGGCCAGATTAAGAGCCTGGTGGGCCTGGTGCTGACAATTATGATGGGGCCTAATTACAGAATCTTATCGACCAAAAACACTAAAACAGTCATACCTCTCAAGCGTCATGTATCTGATGGAGTTGGTGTTGGAGGAAAACTCAAAGGATGCAGCTATAAGAAAACACATACTCTATGCTAATCTCTTTATCTAATTTATGCTTTCACCATTAAAGTAAATCCATACCTCATAACAGCAGTGTCCGGTGAAGCAGGAAGTCAATGAATGGGCGGGGTAAAAGAGTGAGCCACTGATGCGAATCACGTGACCAGAACTGCCAAAAGGGGCGAACATGCCCAAAAAGGGGGCATGTCTGTCCAAAGAATTGGAAGGCCAGCCTGGCATCAGTGTCCCTATGTATCACAGTGTCAGTGCCCCCATGTCACCCAGTCCCCTAGTCTCCCAGTGTCTGTGTCCCCATTTCTCAGTGTGTCCCATGTCACTACGATACTAGGGGATACTGAGAGACATGGGGACACAGTGAGACATGGGAAGACTGGGAGACATGGAGACACTGGGAGACATGTAGACACATACATTTGGGGACACTGGGAGAAATGGGGTCACAGACACTAGGGACACAGAGACATGGGGACACAGACATTTGGGGAAACTAAGAGACATGGAGACACTGGGAGACATGTGGACACATACATTTGGGGACATTGGGAGAAATGGGGTCACAGACACTAGGGACACTGAGAGACATGGGAACACATACACTGGGAGACATGGAGCCACTGAGACACTGGCTGGGAGTCATGGGGACACATACACTTGGGGACACTTTGAGACATGGGGACACTTGTGGACATAGACATGAGGACACTGGGAGACATGGGGACACTGAGACATTTGGGTACACTGGGAGACATGGGGACACTGAGACACTGGCTGGGAGTCATGGGGACACATACACTTGGGGACACTTTGAGACATGGGGACACTTGTGGACATAGACATGAGGACACTGGGAGACATGGGGACACTGGGACATTTGGGTACACTGGGAGACATGGGGACACTGGGAGACATGGGGACACTGAGACACTGGCTGGGAGACATGTGGAGACTGGGAGACATGGGGACACAGCAATTTGAGGACACTGGGAGACATGGGGACACAGAAACTGGGAGATTAGGGGACACTGGGAGACTAGGGGACACTAGGGACACTGACTGGGAGACATGGGGACACTGGGAGACATGGAGACACTGTGTCCCTACTGTCTCCATGTCCTAATGTGTCTACCTATGTCTCAGTGTCCACATGTCCCACAGTGTCCCCTAGTGTCCCAATGTCCCCATGTTTCCCAGTGTCCCCAAGTTTCTCAGTGTCCCCATGTCTCCTAGTGTCTCAGTGTCCCCATGTCTCCCTGCTGCCTTTCCCCCCTCCTTCGCTTCCCTGAGCTGTATTCTGTCTCTTCTGGCTGGGAGCTGCTGTCTGGACTCTATGTGCTGTATAGCTGCTCCCCCACAGATCAGTGAGTAGAGAGAGGCAGGGAGGGATATGTTGTAACTTCCTATCCTTGCCTCTCTCCATATACAGTGACCCCTACTGACCGTTGCTGGTATTGCAGAGTAATCTCTGTTTATACTGAGAAAAATATTTGCATTTCTATTGCCGGTATTACTGCAATACCTGCATGGCCAAGCAGCCTCAAATACTGGCTGTGCCTTAAAATACCAGTCAGGTGGCAAACCTAAGACTAGTGTGTAAAAAAAAAAAAAAGTAAAAAAAAAAAAAAATATATATATATATATATATATATATATATATTTTTTTTTTTTAATGGGCCTATTCCATGGGCCTGGTCCTGGGCCTGGAGCTGCAGCTCCATCAGCCCCTATGTTAATCCGGCCCTGCCTTTCTCACTTAACCTACTTTAACCTACCAGTCACTAAAAGTACATGCTTATTTACCAAACTTACTTCATCTTGTTATGCCTTTTCCTAAAAAATAGTGCATAATTTTCACATGCCATGCTTCTGTATCAATATGTATGATGCTATATGTATGTTGATGCTGTCGTGGCACCATAGGATCGTATGTAACTACCTGCAAAAAAAAAATTAGAAAAAAAAAAAGGACCAAGGGTAAGGCGCACACCCTCTTGCGGTTATTGTGTGCGTGGGATTGCATGTGTGCACCTGCAATGTCAGCCGAATGTCAGGACACCACAGGACAAGAGATCAAGCATCTGCAGAAATGCCAGGATTAGAGCGGCGTGGGTCGAGAGGAGGAAGTATGACAACCTACAATATGTGTTTTTGTAAGTACATTTTTTATTTTAGAGTTATTAGGTGTAAGAACAGTTGGAAGCAGTGGAGAAAGAATAGGAGGAAAAGAAAAAATATGGAGTAATGGGGGACATATTCACAAGAATAAAGAGTTGCAGTTCTGGTTTGTTTTATTACGCTGTCAGGCTTTGCATCAGGTCAGACAAGAAACTTATGCTGGGGTTAACTTTATATTCTTTATTTAGAACTTTAGACATTATTTGACAAGAAAATAATAAGAGAAGCAGAACTTAAGGGAAAAGGAAACAATACAGACGAAAGGAGATAATAGAAATTTAGGTTTAGGCAATATGCCCTAAGCAGGTTACCAGGATACAGGTTGTAAGAGATAAATAGAAGTAGGACCTAAAAACGAAATTATAGGTGAGTATGAATGAGAACCTATAAATAAAATTATAGGTGAGTATGAATGAGAACCTATAAATCAAATTATAGGCGAGTATGAAGGAGAACCTATAAATAAAATTATAGGCGAGTATGAAGGAGAACCTATAAATAAAATTATAGGTGAGTATGAATGAGAACCTATAAATAAAATTATAGGCGAGTATGAAGGAGAACCTATAAACAAAATTATAGACGAGTATGAATGAGAACCTTTAAATAAAATTATAGGCGAGTATGAATGAGATCCTATAAATAAAATTATAGGCGAGTATGAATGAGATCCTATAAATAAAATTATAGGTGAGTATGAATGAGAACCTATAAACAAAATTATAGGCGAGTATGAATGAGAACCTATAAATAAAATTATAGGTGAGTGTGAATGAGAACCTATAAATAAAATTATAGGAGAGTATGAATGAGATCCTATAAATAAAATTATAGGTGAGTGTGAATGAGATCCTATAAATAAAATTATAGGCGAGTATGAATGAGATCCTATAAATAAAATTATAGGTGAGTATGAATGAGAACCTATAAACAAAATTATAGGCGAGTATGAATGAGAACCTATAAATAAAATTATAGGTGAGTGTGAATGAGAACCTATAAATAAAATTATAGGCGAGTATGAATGAGAACCTATAAATAAAATTATAGGCGAGTATGAATGAGATCCTATAAATAAAATTATAGGTGAGTGTGAATGAGAACCTATAAACAAAATTATAGGCGAGTGTGAAGGAGAACCTATAAATAAAATTATAGGCGAGTATGAATGAGAACCTATAAACAAAATTATAGGCGAGTATGAATGAGAACCTATAAATAAAATTATAGGCGAGTATGAATGAGATCCTATAAATAAAATTATAGGTGAGTGTGAATGAGAACCTATAAACAAAATTATAGGCGAGTGTGAAGGAGAACCTATAAATAAAATTATAGGCGAGTATGAATGAGAACCTATAAACAAAATTATAGGCGAGTATGAATGAGAACCTATAAATAAAATTATAAGCGAGTATGAATGAGAACCTATAAACAAATTATAGGCGAGTATGAATGAGAACCTATAAATAAAATTATAGGCGAGTATGAATGAGAACCTATAAATAAAATTATAGGCGAGTATGAATGAGAACCTATAAACAAAATTATAGGCGAGTATGAATGAGAACCTATAAATAAAATTATAGGCGAGTATGAATGAGAACCTATAAATAAAATTATAGGCGAGTATGAATGAGATCCTATAAATAAAATTATAGGTGAGTGTGAATGAGAACCTATAAACAAAATTATAGGCGAGTGTGAAGGAGAACCTATAAATAAAATTATAGGCGAGTATGAATGAGAACCTATAAACAAAATTATAGGCGAGTATGAATGAGAACCTATAAATAAAATTATAAGCGAGTATGAATGAGAACCTATAAACAAAATTATAGGTGAGTATGAATGAGAACCTATAAATAAA
This sequence comes from Pelobates fuscus, assembly GCF_036172605.1. Lineage (NCBI taxonomy): Eukaryota > Metazoa > Chordata > Amphibia > Anura > Pelobatidae > Pelobates > Pelobates fuscus. Next base: position 45,978,625 of record NC_086326.1, read on the forward strand.
ATTATAAGTGAGTATGAATGAGAACCTATAAACAAAATTCTAAGCGAGTATGAATGAGATCCTATAAATAAAATTATAGGCGAGTATGAATGAGAACCTATAAATAAAATTATAAGCGAGTATGAATGAGAACCTATAAACAAAATTATAGGTGAGTATGAATGAGAAGAGAAGGAAAATCTATAATAGAAATTATAGGTTACATGACAATTATGTACAACTAAACAACAATATAAAGGAACAAGTAATATTGATAAGTTTAATGTTTAGAGGGTCAGTCTCTTTGGTTTTGAAGTTTATACAGCAGGGTTTTTGATAGAAGAAAACAGGGTCTTTCAGGATGGTTGCAAATATAAGGAGATGTTGTAATATCTAGCTTACCTATCTATCACGTCCCAAGGAACCTAATAGGTCTGAGATCTAAGGGATTTGGAGCACAATGCAACACCTTAAACTCTTTGTCATGTTCCTCACACCATTCCTAAACAATGTTTGCAGTGTGGCTGGGTGCATTATCCTGCTGAAAAAGGGCCATTGACATCAAGGCACACCATTGCCATGAAGGGGTGAAATCGTTAGCGAGGTCGTTCGTGCCAAAGTAACATCCACATGAATGACAGGACCCAAGGATTCCCAGCAGAACGTTGCACAGAGCATCACTTAAGATACATTTAAAAAGCATGTTTAATTAACATAACTAACCACAAGATGGCACAATTTCATTCCATAACACATTTTATTCTGTAAATGACGATATGAGCTTTGTTTATTTTTTCATTAACTCGTGGTTATAACGTACGCTTTAATGTTCTAAATGTATTTTTTGAGACCTGAGTGGGGACCAATCGAAGGTCAAGCTACTGAGTTTTCTGAGCTTTTACCTATTCTCTAATATTCTCTGTTTTTGCTTCAATTCAATTCATTTAGTCCCCCTGAGTCAAAAGTATTATTTAGACATGAGCCCCGTGCTCACTGTGAGGATATGCATATACAACTCCTAACTGTGAAGATATGCACTGTGCTAAGCCAAAACCTTTTGAGACTCGAGGTGTGACTAACTGAAGGGCAAGCTATTGAGGTTTTTGAGCTTTTGACCAATCTTATAGTTTTCATATTCTCTGTTTTTTCTTCAAAATATATTACACCTATTAATATTTTTGCTAACATCATGCAATAGCATATCATCAATTTATAAATTCTAATTATAGCCTGATTACATCGAAAGATTTACGAGCTAATATGTTAAAATAAGATAAGTGTACGCAAGCACAATCATAATCTCTCACCTGGTTCATATTCCAGTTATTATCACTCAGCACTTTCCAAAAGCAATACCTCTTATATCCTATATAATCCTGTTCTGGCTTAGGAAGACTTGCAAATTTAAAACTGGGCTCGCAACTACAGCATTCTACCCTTTTATTCTTTTTTTGAAGCACCCTCACTTTGAAGAAGGCCTCCCTGTCATGCCTCTTGGCCAAAAATATGTTTTGCCTTTAAATACTTTTATTTTCAAAGAATAACCAAGATAATTGGGACTTAAGCATAAATTCCCTTTGTGCAATATACCTGTGTTATCTTCTACATGATGACCACATCATTAGGCCCTTGGGCAACCCAACACCTGCAGATAAAGTAATGCACAGTCAACTATCTACGCATAGATTTCTCCATCTCAAAGACAGGACTCAACCTATACACTACTAACATTCTTATGTATGGGATCAAACCACTTGACAATAGGTAAAGTGGCTTAACTATAAAATTAGAAATTGATAGCCAAACAATGCAAAACCAACCCCAATTTTATTTTCAAGTACATCAATTCGAAAAAAAAACAAAAAATGAAAGTGTAGGTGCACTGGAAACAGAGATGGGTCTTCAGTTTATATTAATGAGAATCCTATGGCAAGAGATATGCAAATTATTGCTGCAAAAACCTTGCAGATAACTTGTGATTGGATGACTTGAGACAAGGTTCTACAGCAGTTAAAGAAAATTAATGTAAATAAAGCTCAGAGGCAAAATGGTATTCACCCACAACATAGAAACATAGAATGTGACGGCAGATAAGAACCATTCGGCCCATCTAGTCTGCCCAATTTTCTAAATACGCTTCAGACTGGGTTTTTTGCCTTCTTTTGGATCAACAGCAAAAACATATGTGAGGAAGTCTGAACTTGATGGACGCAAGTCTCTTTTCAGCTATGTAACTATGTAACCTTTTTTTAAGTAATAAGGTTTATTAATTATGGGTGGAACAGTCGAGTGTTTTTCTGCTAGACATGTTGGATTTGTAGTGCCCATTGCATTATTAGACATTTGTTTTATGATGGATATACAAAGAAAGTATGGGATACGGCTGTACCAAATCTAAAAAGGAAACATAAAAATATACATAGTGCAATACAGTAAATAATAGATCAATCGTGCGCCATAATTGGAATACACTCACAAGATGGAGACGTATAAAAACGCTCAAGGGTGCCTCCCCCGATGTTGTTGGGTGGCTGGAATGCTTCACTTCCCACTGGTATTCCAAGCAGACCAAATATGAAAACAAAACAGATATAGGTAGGAAAAAATATATATCAGCGATTTATTGTAAAAAGAGCAAATAACATTAGCTCAAAAGTACAAAATTAGAGGAACACGTGTTTCGTTCCGTTAAAATGGAACTTCCTCATGGACCAAATCCTACTAATGTGGCAGTAAAAGCAGCATTTTACAAGAAAATTCAATGAGTTCTTTGGAATTTTCCCACGCTGTGTAAAATGACAAAGAGCACTCTGATTGGTTAGATTCCAAGCCCACCAATCAGAGTGTTATGAGTCATTTTACTTGAAATCCATCCACAGTAGGTCCCCCCCCTCATTAGCTTTATGGCCCCCACCCACCACTCAAGGGTGGGGGCCAGGGGGAGAGGACAGTAGGTCCCCCCCCCCATTGTAATTTATGGCCCCCACACACCGTGCAGGGGTGGGGGCCGGGGGAAGGACAGTAGGTCCCCCCCTCATTATCTTTATGACCCCCACCCACCGCTCAGAGGTGGGGTCCGTGGGGGAGGACAGTTGGTCCCCCCCTTGTGATTTATGCCCCCCACCCATTGCGCAGGGGTGGGGGCCAGAGGGAAGACAGTAGGTCCCCCCCCATTATCCTTTAGGGTACCTGTACTAGGGCTGCTCACTGTTTACTAGACATGCCCCTACTCGCGGTATAGCGAGTAGGGGTTGAATTTACTAATACTAAGTAATCTTTACTTAGTATTAGTAAATGTGGCTGAAAGACCAATTTAGGTATTTCAGCCTTTTAGTAGATAGCTCCCTAATACCGTGGGAATTAGGGAGTTATCTACTAAGCGGCTGCAAGATGCAGCCGCGGCAAGGAATAGGATCGGAGTTTCATTCATTTGAATGAAATTCCGATACGAACAAAGTCCCGAATTGCGTTCTAACACGAATGGAGAAACTGTTAGAACGCAATTCGGCAGTTTTGCCAGCGTCTTGTCTAAGTGACAGGAAGCATCGTGGGAACAGGGAGGAAAGGTAAGGATTGTGGGAAAATTGCTGTGACCACTGAAAACGAAGCACACTTTGCTCCTCCGCTGGTCACCGCTGGTCACGGCGTAGGAAACCTCCATAAGAGAAATAGTCCCTACTTTTTCTTAAGTTTTAAAGAAAACTAGAGCAGACAGGAAGAAATGAAGAACAGATCCTGAGAGAGGGAGAGAAGAGGAATCGATTGGGGAAAGGTAAGTTCGGCATGACAGTGCCGCTTTAATGACCTCACTTTCATGATATTGGCTCTTAGGGGGTTAATCTTAGCTAGCCTATAAGGGAAATTATTGCAAGTACCAGTGTTTGTCATCTGTATGCTGCTCTATATCATAACTCCCATCAGACTGAGAGCTACACAGGTTTCTGTCTCTATCCTGTCTTAAAAGGATACTCTATGAACCAAACCAACTTTGTTTAATGTGCCCCTGATTAATTCTTTGCCATTTAGGCGTTAAACCACCATTGTTTCTATATAGTCCTAGCTACACGTCTCCTGGCTGTGACCCACACAGACTGTTTGGGTTGTGCTCAAAACTGGTGAATATCATGAAATAAAGCAGAATACCAGGTTCGAGGAATCTTCAGAAAACTCCAGATCTAGGACAGACCTGGACATTTACAATTTCTGTAATTATCCGAACCATCCACTAGAGCGCACTATTGTCTATGTACCTATACTATTCTTTTTAGATACACTATAACATATATAAATGAAGGGGAATTTACATTCTTTATACAGATTTATCATTTTTTTCTCTGGATACCGTTTTTAACATCCTCCTGCTAATACATTACTGCTGAAATTGTTTTTGCTGCTAATCCCCTTGGAACTTATTTACAGTTTCTGAATTGTGCTGAACTGAAAACAGAATAGCTGAGATCGACATAGTTCAGTAGGAAACTATTATACTTGGGGAGAGAACATGCCAAGAGAGTGAGACACTCCCTGACATACTAAGAAGGGTGATTTACACATACGTTACACATAGGGCTCTATCTGAGTTTATAGAATGACCACAGGACCCCCCTTTCCCAAACTTCTTACCTCCTAAACATGAGTGAGGGATTAGGAGGGCTGATCTGCAGACCCCCAGAGAAAACAGTACAATATATCTTAAAGGGGGACACTAAGCACAAAAACCTCAAAGCTTCTCTATCATAAACACTTGATTGGCTGGAGATCACAGCGAGATTACATTGTCACAGAGGTAGTCCAATAATCTAACAGTTAAACGTTATGAATAAATATATATTTTTATGACATTAGAGTGTTCCTTTAATTAACTTTTAACTCTTTACCTAGTGCACATGTTTGAATGAAGAAGGGAACTATTAAGCTACTCCTGCTTTAAACAGAGGATATGCTGCATCTCAGTCAGCACATAACATTTTACCTCTTACCTGCTGCCCCTGGTGAAGATGTTGGGGAACCACTGAGCCGGTCATCCTGGTAAATATGTGTTATTCCAGATCTTTTTAACACCAGACCTCTATAGGGGGACCATTTGACATACAAACATTATTAGACAATGGAAGAGAGGCGAAACGCGTGTGTCAGGGGCTCTGACATGGCTTTAGCTTTCTTGTGCATTTAGCGTTTTGCGATAATGATGCACAATGAAAATTAAGATTACTGTTATGGCTTAGCTATTATGATTATTATTATTCTGTTAATGGCATGTCTAGTCTCCACTACCCTTCTCCTAAGCCTTATGGGTACATCGAAGTTTAGGAACACTTAGCATTCAGTGGTTTTTCAATTCACTACTTAGCAGAAAGGTGCCTTTGAAAGCAGGGCATAAAAGGACTGTTGCTTTCTCTTGATAGCTTTGTTGTGAACTATACTCTCTCTATTTGAATTGAATCTTCTCTTTTTTTTGAGTCTAGGGATAAGCTGTTGCTCTGTAAGGCATAGTAGGACCTACATTGATAATTATTTTGTTAATTTACTTTACTGGTAAAGGTACAGTAGGATTTATTAGGACTGCTGTGCCTGAGAATTAGTTTGGTAATAAATTATCTTGTTGTTTGTCATATGGTATTCCTAAAAGAGCTCCTAACGTATATATAAACAAACTATATATATGTTTTTCAATTTGATAGCCTATTAGGCTGCAAATTTTGTTTACTCAATTAAGGATTTTATTCATAGTAGGATTTAGTAATATCTGTCCAAGTCTGGGAGCTTTCTTTCAGATACCCAAAGCCTTCTTTAGCTACGAATTACATCTCTAGTGTATCCTAAAGAAAAATGAGTTTAAATGAACGGTATAATGGAGATGTGGAGTGGGCCTAGTCACATGCATTTATCATGCGCATGCTAAGCTCACACTAATAGCAAGCACAATCATCTCACAGGAATTAAACTCACACTGAAATACACACTCATCTCACAGATACTCAGCGTATCGAGACATACACACTAAGCCCACACATTCTCATCTCATGCACTGAATACACGTTCATCTGACACAAACAGGGACCATTTCACAACCAGAACTCTAACGTCCCTAAACTCTCAGCATGCTCAGTATCTGGTTAAGCAGGATTTAAGTTACAGTCCCAAGAAGCCCTCTGTTTCCTGTGGCACCACCCTGGGTTAACGTGCGCGTACACATAGAAATATTTCAATACAATGAAAAACATTTACGATATATGCATGAGCGTACGCACCCATACCCACAATGAGTCAGCCGTAAATAGATACCAAAGTGCGGTCTGTCTTAGTCACATGTAATTCTATGCACGTCTGCCATTGATGTGTCACTAACTCATTGTGTCATTTTTATATTATGTGCTAGGTTCTTGTGAGATGCAAAGGGATTATTTTTATTTGGAATATATTTTTCAAAATATCTTATTTCTCCAAAATTTACATTTGCATATACCTCGTTTAGCAAAGTCTGCCATGTGGGAAAGTTTTACAGGGTTTTTTTTTTTGTTTGTTTGTTTTCAAAGAAATTACACATGCTTTTAGAAATGTTTGATGAACATATGGCTTTAAAATCTTTAGGGTTATTCACTAAAGTGAGGATTGTTGGGAGTTGAAAGTGAATTCAGGGTACATTTCATGTTTAAGGCCAAAGTAGCCAAACCTAAAGCACAGTTGACACGGAGAATCTTTCTAGTTTGTTTATTTTGGCCTTAACTTTAAAATTCAATTCGTATTTAGTTTGATTTCTAGACAATCTTCACTTTAGTGAATAAATCTGTATTGAAATCTGAAGTAAAAAATGTTCAGGGCCATTTATTAATGTGATAGCTGAATACAGTTGAACTGGAAGAATTCTCCAAGTCATCTATGTCTCTATGTTCTATTAAAGGATGTCCCTATAGTTGCTGTCAGTATGTCAGTATGAAAGGAGGGCTATAGGGACACTATAGTTCTAGGAATAAAAAGTTGTATTCCTTACACTATAGCTCTCTGCGCCCCCCTCCCTTCCCTTACCCTTGCAGCTCACCCTCCCCCCTCCCCCTTTACTGTAAGAGTTACTGTATTTCACCAATTCCCTGGGCGTTGGGTCGGTGCTCCGTCTCCTCCGATGTCACCCGTAATGCGCAGCGAGCACTGTTTCCTCAAAATTACAATGTCTTACATTGCAGGTTTAGGGGACAAGGACACTGCACCCAAACCACTTCATTGAGATAAAGTGGTAATTGAAATTCACTTGAATTACTTTTGAATTCCCCACAATTCTCACTTTATTAGTGAATAAACCATATTCCAAATGCCAAATGTCAAAATACATCTATATCATCCTAAGCTTACTTGGTTTCAGCATACGTAAATTGGCTCTGTTACAACAATATAAATATTGAGAATTTCACAAAGAAAAAATCTCTATGAAATGCTCACACTGACTGCATTAGAATTTAATTGAAATTTTAATGTAATCAGACGATAATATAAGGCAAAACAGGGACTACTTTGTCTTACGTACAAAGCCTGAAGATGATAAAACTTGACAAAACACTTTTTATGGAACAAAATCATCATTTTGATTCCTTTTTTCCTTTCCATCTGCCAATAAAACCACAATATCTAGAAGATTTTATAACTGGGAGAGTACTGTGTCAAGCCTTCCAAGGAGTGACTGTGGTGGACATACATGACAACGATTAACACAGTGCACACTATCCAAGTTACAATGCAGAACTACATTAAATAACCACATCTGTTATACTATGAGAGTTTAAATACTCCAAACAATCCCAGTTACAGTCTAATTTGTTTAGTGGAAAATAGGCACCTTTGCGGGGTGCGCACCTTTTGGGCATAGACGTAAAATATTACAGTTCAGTTTCTCCATCTCAGTTTTGATCATGAGTGTCCACAGGAAGGGGCAAGGTAGGCACCTGCCCCGTTTCATTTGAGAAATTCCATTGCCCCTGAATTTATTGGAAACCTGGTGCAGAAGAAGCACACATGTTTGTCAGGGCAGGCACAGATCTGTACACAATAAATTATTTCACTATTAGTGAAAAGACTATCGGACATAAAGAGATGAGTAACGATGTTCAATGTTGACCTAAAGTCTGTGGTTCCACAGATGGACCACACTACTCTAGCGTGCTCTCTCAGAAACAAATTAAGCAAAGTACCAGGATATGCAAAATATTGAAAACCTCTGCAACCAGGATCTTATGCTCAATTACCAGGTCATTTGAAAATGTTGTTATGGGATTTCCAAAGTTGGACCCCAGTGAAAACCTTGCAGTAGACACCCTTGATTTTGATCATTTTGTGAGTGCCTGGAAGATAGCCATACAATGCACTGGTTACACTCTGATACTGTATACTTTTGTCAACACTACAGCTTCATCTAATCTTCTATCATTATTTTAAGTGAAGTACAAATATACAGTATTAAATAGAAAATAGCATGGGCTTGATTATAGTAGCAGAAACCCATGCCCTCTTCTAGTAAACCATTTCACAAATGTCACAATGTAATGAGTCTTCTTTGAATTTACTTACAGTACCCGTGTAAATGATTGCCTTAAGCCATTTGTGAAGATTTAATCTGCTCTTGTTTATTATTTTTCATGAAATTTTTGTGTTTAATAAATAGTCCTTCTTGAAGGGACACTATAAGCACTAAAACAACTTTAGTTTAATACCAGTAACAAGTATAAGTTTTTATTTTCATGTATTTTGCTGTATAAAATCTTGTCCATAAATCCTCACTCATCCTCATAAATCCTCAATCATTTTTTATTGAGGTGAATGTGTACAACACAGAATATGCAATATAGATACATAAGTACAGCAAATATTGTCATAGTTTATAGAAAAGATTAAAGTATCTCTTTTTAGGTTGGAAAAAAAGGTGTAAAGAAATAGATACAAGGTGTAATAATAAACCACAACTGCTTAAAATTGGCAGCTACATACGTTTCACAAGCATCTGAAAATGAGTGAAAGCTCAAAAATCAAAATAATTGTATGTGCGCTCAAAGGTAAATATTGTAAGAAATATATAATATATTTATTGAGTAATAACTCATATAAAATCACTATAAATAACAATGAGTAAATAAGAATAAATGAATGAATCAAAACAGACAATTACTGGAAAAATTGAAAAATATAAACCTGAACCCACTGTTTACATCAATGCACAAATGTACTCTATAGCATAGATACATAATATACATTGTGTAAAAAGAAATATCAGCTGGCTGTCTAATAGATGACACTAATGTGAGAAAAACACAAAATGTGTACGAGAAAAAAATTAATTAAGTAAATAAAAAAGATAAACAACTATAAACAAATTAATTAATTAAATATAATAATAAAATAGTACCTGCCTCGGTGTGGGCCCCCCACCGAGGTATATATGAATGGGAATCTGTATTTGAAAAAGCAAAGTAAAATGAACAATAAATGAAGCAAACTTGTTGAGAGTTCTAAGTGGCAGACCCCCGTCAGATGACACTGAAGTACACCGCGGTCGATATCTTAAAAAAAAAACGCGGTGTAGTTGTGGCAGACCACCCACGGATACAGCTGATGAACTATGAACAAGCTGGAAACTTATACCGCGGTCGGAGTCTTCACAAAAGACCGCGGTATAGATAGATGAGACGGTGGTCAATAAGACCGAAAATCCTCACTTTCCAGGGATCCGGAGAAAGGAAGCACAATGAAAGCACAAATAACTCTCTCTAACAAAAAAATAATGGGGGCGGGGCCTGACAGCCGACCGAGGCAGCCGCATGCAACCAGGGCTCCTCGATAGAATCTAAATTCTGAGCGATTTCAGGAATACTTGGCCCAAATTAACAGCAACAAACCACACTATTAAGCCTCCATACGTTGCTGTTACGGACTGGCTGAGTCTGGGTGTTCTAGCCCCTGGCAGCCGCTACTGGAAACCTCGGCGGCCTAGTACAGCATAAGGGCCGGAGGGGACGGCCGCTCCTCTGACCCACACAGACCAGCTTGTTAGCGAGCCCTGTTCCCCCCCCTTTGGACCGGCGGGGGATAACCCGGTCCCCACTGAGAGGCTCACCTGTCCTGGGCCTCGACCGCAGCGAACATCAGTGTCAGGCTCTCAAGTCAGCGAGACCGCACACAAGAGGCCGGCACCACAAGATGGCCGCCGCAACGATCCCTGAGACCCAGACCCCTCACGAAGAGCGGATTGAGAGGGCCTTTATGCGGTTCTGGGAGCAATTCTGGGCCCAAGTGCAGCGGAGAGCAGAGAGGATGGCAGCGACAGACAGTCCCCGGCAGAGGCGCGAGCCTGCTGGTAGAGCTCCTGAGCGGATGCCCACCGTGGTCCTCACTGCTGCAGCGCCGACAAAGAGGAGGAGAAAGAAACGTGGAGGGCCTCGACTGAGGAGACGTGGCCTACAGACAAGCCAGCACTCACCTGGACATCAGTCCTTTAGGAGAAGAATCCCTAGACCTCGCTCACAATTCCGAGAGGCAACTACCGTGAATGCAAATCGGAAACCCCTGGGCAGATCCTGCGACTTCGATGGGGTAATTGAATGTGGGCAGAGCAAGGTGGAGCGTAAGCTGAACTGTCTTAAAGCCCGGGGCCGGTGGGGCAATGCTCTGGGGGCCTGGCACACCAAAAAAAACCCTGAATAGGCAATGCTGTTTGGTGGGAATAGGCTGAGCATCCTAAAAGCATTAAGGCACCATGCGGTCTTTGGACTCACTTGGACTACATGCATTAAGCTTATATTTTCTGTGCCTTGTGTTTGTTTTATGTGCAGCCTTCAGTGGATCTATTCTCCTAATATAATGTTTACCTGTTTCATAGCATGTTCCTAATTTTAAGCAATGAGCCTCTAATACACACATGCTTTACTACTTGTTTTGCAATATGTTATGTTATCTTTCTATTATAAAAACAAAAAGTGCATTACTAACTACGTAACGACCACATAGCCATACATGTATAGTCTAACTACTAACTACGTAACGACCACATAGCCATACATGTATAGTCTAACTACTAAATATGTAACGACCACGTAGCCATACATGTATAGTCTAACTACTACCTACGTGACGACCACATAGCCATACATGTATAGTCTAACTACTAAATATGTAACGACCACGTAGCCATACATGTATAGTCTAACTACTACCTACGTGACGACCACATAGCCATACATGTATAGTCTAACTACTCTACATAAATTTCACCCAAGTACTCCAAGCGTGTCATCTCTCATAAAAATTAAATGTGCTGATTACTATGCCATGATATTGTATGCCGTTGAATAGCTTGTATTTGCTGTCGTGGCGCTACAAGCCTGTCTGTACACGTATGCACAAGAAAAATAAAGAATTAAAAAAAAAAAAAATAATAATAATAATAAAAAGCTAAAATAAAATAAAAGTAAGGTCAAAATAGGCAGCCGAAAGAACAGCGGGTCCAATAATGAACTACAGCCACGTCTGGAAAAAAAGGTGAACCAGTAATAAGAAAAAGTGCAAGAAACACGAATCAAAAGAAAATTATAAAAATTTGCAGACACATATAAAACCACCAGGGAGTTTACTTGGGTAAAGGTTGACCATCAAAAATTATACTTCTCAAACATCTGACCTTTTATTAAGGTAGCAAGAAAGCGAGTTTAGCCAATTCCAAATCTTAAGAAAAGCATCCGACCAAGAAGACAAATAGTGCAGGCTTGCGGAGAAAGGTGAGTCAAAGAGTAACTGGGATGCCCCAATATGCATATACTCCAGCCCGAGCCCTGCCGATAGCTCTGACCAATTATCCAGTGACCTTACCCCCTTTAGTGTAGAGGCCTATGTCCCCAGTGAGACCCTTAGGATTCCCATTTACTCTGAGTTGGTGACAGTGGTGAAATTTCTTGGGTAGTGGACAGGTACTACCCAACAGGGTTGAGAACCCTTCACAGCCCCAGGTCAAGGAAGGAGGTGGTTTGCTAAGATTGTACTGTTAGAAGTTGCAACAGGAGTGGGCATGACACAGGAATTCTGGCACTGACATATGCGCTGCCAAACTTGTAGACACAGGGTGTCATATGTCTCCAGAAACGTAAGGTTCCCCTGTTTGAGGGACTGTTCCCCCCCCATTAATCCCAAGTGGGAGGGAACAGGGCACAGGTTTGAGAGACTTCAACAGCACAGATTGCTCCCACTAAGGAGTTCAGCTGCTTCTCCCTAATGCAGGGAGCAGCAGGCCACACCATCAAAAAATTGGAGCTTTGTGGGTTCTTCAGGGAATGTCTGCAAAAGTTATTTAAAGTAAGCCCATATTAGCTTAGGGTCAGGTAGGTAAGTATTGAAGCCATAGAAGGTCACCAAAAACCCACACTCTCACAACATGTGTCTGTTCAGCATGGCAGTTAGGCCACACCCCTCTATAAGCATTTTACCATTTTTGTTTATTTATGTCACACCTACTGTATGTGATAAAATATGCATTTTGCTTTTCTTCCAACATTTTAGACTCTGTGTAAAATATTGCAAGATAAAGGACACTGTAAATTGTCTAAAGTTTTTCATTTCCCAAATATTTTTTTATTAAGTAAGAACAAATAAGTGAAAAATAACAATTATGTAAATGTACATATTTTTTATTTAAAGTTTCTCTGAAAAGCAATCCATACACATAAATTGATGTGTAATTACATTTTATATAGTAAGCTTGCATCTCTTGCTTCAAATATATGTTCTGTTAATATTTTGTCAATCAAAATGTGCTTGGTAGTGAAGAGTTTAATGAAGCAGGTTTGGTGTATAGCTCATGCCCCTGAAGTCTCACTGCTCAATTCTCTGCCATTTAGTTAAATTATTTTGTTAAATTATTTTGTTCCCGCAGCCCTAGCCACACCTCCCCTGGCTAACATTCACACAGCATTTCTACAAACTTCCCCAAAAAAAAGCCTACATTTGTTAGCTTCCCTTATTCCACAGTGTGTTTAATTTAGAATTTATTATCTCCTGTCCTGTTGATAGCCTGCAAGAGCATCAAGTGTATGGTTAAAGCTCAAATATTAGAGCAGGAGATAAGAACAAATAACTTAAACATAGGCGTGCGCACGGGGTGTGCCGGGTGTGCCTGGGCACACCCTAATCACACCTCCGTGCTGCACTGCCTCTGGGCAGACTGACATGTCGGGTCCTCGGTCTATGACCGAGTACCCGACACAGGAGGGGGCCCGGCGGCTTGCCCACAATGCCGCTGGGTGAGAGGCCCCTCCTGTCCGTCTGCCGTGATGGAGATTCAGCCTCAGTCTGCAGCTCCGCCGGGAGTGAGCTGCAGACTGAGGTGTCTCGCAATCTCCAGACTGTCAGAGCGTTGCCGCGGCAACGCTCTGCCTGGAGATCGCGAGACTCACCGTGTGGTCTGCAGCTCACTCCCGGCGGAGCTGCAGACTGAAGAGAGAGGGCGCCCACTGGACCACCAGGGAAGGTATTTAAACCCCCTCTGTCCCCTGTCACTCACTGCCCCCCACCCTGCCTCTGCCCCCATACCCCCCCTAACCCCTGTCCCTAGCCCTCTAAACCCTGTCACTACCCCTCTACCCCCCTAACCCCTGTCACTACCCCTCTAACCCCTGTCACTACCCCTCTACCCCCCTAACCCCTGTCACTACCCCTCTAACCCCTGTCACTACCCCTCTACCCCCCTAACCCCTGTCACTACCCCTCTAACCCCTGTCACTACCCCTTAACCCCTGTCACTACCCCTCTAACCCCTGTCACTACCCCTCTAACCCCCTAACCCCTGTCACTACCCCTCTAACCCCTGTCACTACCCCTCTAACCCCCTAACCCCTGTCACTACCCCCTAACCCCTGTCACTACCCACCTAACCCCTGTCACTACCCCCTAACCCCTGTCACTACCCCTCCAATCTCTGTCACTACCCCTCTAACCCCATAACCCCTGTCACTACCCCCTAACCCCTGTCACTGCCCACCTAACCCCTGTCACTGCCCACCTAACCCCTGTCACTACCCCCCTAACACCTGTCACTACCCCTCTAACGCCTGTCACTACCCCCCTAACCCCTGTCACTACCCCTCTAACCCCTGTCACTACCCCTCTAACCCCTGTCACTACCCCCCTAACCCCTGTCACTACCCCTCTAACCCCTGTCACTACCCCTTTAACCCCTGTCACTACCCCTCTAACCCCCTAACCCCTGTCACTACCCCCCAACCCCTGTCACTACCCCTCAACGCCCCTAACCCCTCTCACTGCCCCTCTACCCCCTAACCCATGTCACTGCCTCTCCACCCCCCAACCCCTGTCACTGCCTCTCCACTCCCCCCACCCCCTGTCACTGCCCCTCTACCACCCTAACTCCTGTCACTACCCCCCTAACCCCTGTCACTACCCCTCTATCCCCTGTCACTACCCCTCTACCCCTAACACCTGTCACTGCCCCTCTACCTCCCTAACCCATGTCACTGCCTCTCCACCCCCTTAACCCATGTTACTGCCCTTCCACTCCCCCACCCCCTGTCACTACCCCTCTATCCCCCTAACCCCTGTCACTACTCCTCTATCCCCCTAACCCGTTACTCCCCCTCTACCCCCTAACCCCTGTCACTAACCGTCTACTCCCACTACCTCCTGTCACTGCCCCTCCACCCCCCTACCTCCTGTCCCTCTACCCCCAACCCCTGTCTTTGCCCCTCCACCCTCCTAACCCCTGTCGCCCACACAGTGCACCCCTCACAATCATACACACTGTACCCCACACACACTGAATCCCTCACAATTACACAAACTGTACCCCTTACAATTACATACACTGTACCCCTCACAATCACACACTGCACCCTTCACAATTACACCACACTGTACTCCTCGCAATCACACACACTGCACCCCTTACACGCTGCACCGCTCACAATCACACACTGCACCTATGTATATTTGTATATATATGTGTGTGTGTATGTATGTATGTGTGTGTGTGTATGTGTATATAAAAATACATATACACGTGGCGTGTGTGTTTGTGCTTTAGGGTGTACACCCTAATGCAACAGGCTGCGCACGCCTATGAACGTAAACACACTGTGCTGTAAGACCTTATTAAAAATTAAAACTGTTTTGGCAAGAAGATAAGATTAACTCTAAATCTAGCAGTTTGCTTTTTTTACAAATATATACAAAGTGTATGAAATGTACCCATAATGCAACACATCTCCAGTCACCAAAGCTCGGTATGGTTGTTATTAGTTTAATATTCGCCAGGGGCACTATGCTGCTAAACATAAAACAGAAGAAACCAGTTGCTCAGTTGAATTAATGTGAAAGGTAAATAGTAGTCTTGATGTTGTCTTTATGGAGAAACCAGAAGTGCATGTGATCGAGAATTAGTGGAAAACATGCAAGTGATGTGATTAACAGGAAAATTCAATCTTGGACAGTTTTATATGAAAGACCCATTTGTTTCCAAAAACTTTCAGCCTCGATATCTGAAATAGGAGAGAAAGAAAGCATGCACGCAAAACTGGTTATTCAGGATATAATACCAGGAATATAATGTGCAATGCCAAGAATGTACAATGAGTCAAGTGGCATGAGTTTTATAGATTTCCTGAAGTGTAAACAATGGGCATTATTCACAAAACATACAATAGTCTTAAAAAATACATAGAAAAACTTGGGCCAAGCAAAGAGAATGAGAAAAAGAAATATACAAATCAGCTGCTTTTGGGCTAAAATAATTGAAACCAAGAGTCAGTTTATGCTATTACAAGTTAATCTTCCTGATGATTATCTCTGCACGCCATAGTGAAGGCATGACTGCATAGGGAATAGTGCATAATTCCCAGATTTTACTAGTAACATGACGTAAAGTCATGATTTTATTAAAGACACAGAGGCGAGTATTATGCATAACTCTTTCTTTATTTCCTCAGCAGCAAAGATAGAGGAATATAAATATTGTCAAAAAATGAAAGAAAAACTGTATAGGCATAACGGGTAGCCGATCACATGGTAGAGGAAGTGGCTATATAAGTCCTGTGTCTCCCACAATCCCCCTCTTTCTTGCGAAAACCGAAGACCAGGTAAGAAGAACGATGTCCTACTTGATCAGCACAGGAAACAGGAACAATGCGACAACATCAAGCTAAAAAAGACAGAGAAATATGGTAATTTCCAGACTCAAAACTGTAGACTTACCAAACAACATTGTAAGGAGTCACAAACAATAAACTGGATTCTGAAATACAAAAGATAAATAATTAGTAAACATAATAAGACGTACCAAACCATCCAATCATATAAATAAACATATATAATCAATACATACCTAATTGAACAGTAAAAACCCGTAGAGTCTCAAGCATCTCGTAACCCCATTCCACACCGGGAGGGCGGGAGGGAATAATACTCGCCTCCGTGTCTTTAATAAAATCATGACTTTACGTCATGTTACTAGTAAAATCTGGGAATTTTATTAAAGACACGGAGGCTCATATTATGCAAGTTCAAAGCTGTGCAACTACTCGAGATGCGATGTGTTCAATAGGTCTGAAATAGAAGTCTCTAAAAGTCGATTCCCTGGACCTGGGATCTGCCGCCCGCATGATATCCTCCAGACGACACCCGACTGAGGAGGCTTTAGAAGCCATCGCTCCTCGTACCGAATGGGGCGTAAACACAGAGGTGTCTATACCCGCAGAGGATAACAGTTCACGTATCCAACGTGCCAGGGTAGGTGTAGAAACCGGTCGATGAGGCGACTTGAAAGATATGAACAAATCGTGTAGATCGGCAGAGCGAAGGGAACTCGTGACATCCAGATAAACTCTGAGGCAATCCACCGGACAGAGCGCCGGACAGCCAGAAAACCTGGGATACGAAAAAGACTTGGATGCAGATTTAGTCCTCCTGGATATATCAAAAGTAACACCCTCTGGGGTGAATGCAACGGCGTCCCAATCCATGGCCCTGACGTCAGAGACCCTCTTGCAAGAGATCAAACAGAGTAACATAACCAACTTGGATGACAGTCGTTTCAAAGTCAGCTCCTGATTAGGGTACCATGAGGAGAGGAACTGCAACATCATGTTAACGTCCCAAAAGGCAGAGAAGCGAGGCCGAGGAGGACGAGCAAGGCGGATACCCTTGAGAAGACGACATACAAAAGGATGCCTTCCGACAGGGGAACCATCCAAACCCCTGTGTCCGGCCGAGATAGCCGAGCGGGAGAGGTTAATCGTGCGGTACGCCTTGCCTGAGTCAAACAGGGACGTGAGGAATTCCAGGATCAAAGGTAGAGGGGCAGATACGGGATCCACTGCCCGTTCCATGCACCAACCAGACCACGATCTCCATGAAGTTCGATAGGCAGTTCGTGTGCCTGGGGCCCAGGCGTTATCGAGGAGTAGGAGAGTTGTCTGCGGAACGTCTGGGACAATCCAAGGTCCCCTGAAAGGAACCACGCTATCAGGGGTAGCTGGTGTTGTAATACTAGCCCGTGTGGGTTCCCATCCGGGTCTAGAAGGAGGTCCTGGAAGATTGGAATCAACCGAGGATAATCGATCGACAACTCCATCAAGCGGGGAAACCATGGTCGAGATCTCCAAAGCGGGGTGATTAGCGCTACACGACAGTCGTGGCGAACCAGTTTCGAGATCGTGCGCGCTATCATGTTGAATGGAGGGAATGCGTATAGCAGACCCCGCGGCCATTCTTGAAGGAAGGCATCGGTCGCCACCGCTGCCGGATCCGGCCTCCAACTGAAGAACTTCGGCAGTTGAGTGTTCAGTCGAGATGCGAACAGATCCATCTGGAACTTTCCCCACAACATGTCCAGGTTCTGGAACACCGAAGTGTGTAGACGCCAATCTCCAGAGTCTCTTAAGTGTCTGGAATTCCAATCCGCTCCCGAATTGTCTAGTCCCGGAATGTGTTCCGCTGTTACCGACACGTTGTTGAAGAGGCAGAATTGCCAGAAATCTTTCGCCAGAATTGCCAACATCTTGGACTTCGTACCCCCCAGGTGGTTTATGTAGCGGACCGCTGATACGTTGTCCATCTTGAGGAGAACGCAGCAATTCGCCCGTCCTGGGGTAAGGCTGCGGATCGCGAAAGCCCCAGCCAGGAGTTCCAGGCAGTTGATGTGTAACGATTTCTCCACGTCGGACCATCTGCCTCCTGTGGAAACGTCGCCACAACGAGCACCCCAGCCGTGTAAGCTGGCATCTGATTCGATCACTACGTCCGGGATGGAGCCGAAGATGGCTCTCCCATTCCACGCCTCCATGTGTGCTAACCACCACACCAACTCGTCTCTGGACTCTGCGTCCAAGCGTATCCGAGACTCGTAGGAGTGACCTGACCGAAGGTGTGACCCTTTGAGTCGCTGGAGGGCCCGGTAGTGTAGTGGGCCCGGGAAGATCGCCTGAATAGAGGCCGCGAGAAGGCCAATTATTCTCGCCAGCTGTCTGATGGACAAGTCTGCGACACGCAGAGCTCTTCGAATCTCCTTCTGAATGGCCTTCACCTTGGAACTCGGTAGAAACAGGAACTGTTGGACGGAGTCCACTCTGAACCCCAGGAACTCTATGGACTGGGCGGGATCCAGGACCGATTTGTCCCAGTTGATCAGAAAACCCAACTTCTGTAGCAGGGCGGTAGTCCATTCCAGGTGTAGAAGGAGATCCTCCTTCGATTGGGACAAAATTAGAATGTCGTCCAGGTAAACAATGAGGCGAACCCCTCGGGTACGGAGGAACGCCACCACAGGCTTCATAAGCTTGGTGAAGCACCAGGGAGCCGAAGAGAGACCGAAAGGCAGGCAGGTGAAACGCCAACGCTGCCCGTGCCATGTGAAATGGAGATAATCTCTGAATTCCAGAGCAATGGGGACCGTGAAGTAAGCGTCCTTCAGGTCTAGTTTGGCCAGCCAGTCTGACTGGCGCAGAAGGTCCCTGAGGCAGTGTATACCTTCCATCTGGAAGTGTTGGTAACGCAGGAAGGCGTTGAGGGGACGAAGATTTATTACAGGGCGGACTCCGCCTCCTTTCTTGGGCACCAGGAACAGATTGCTCGTAAAGCCCTTGGCGGCGAACGGCAGTTCCTCTATAGCGCCCTTGGAGAGCATCTCTCCGACCTCCGCGGAGATCATCTCGTCTTGTTCCCGTGGAAGGGACAGTTCTCTGGGGGAATAAAACTGGACAGGCACAGAAACAAAATCTAGGCGATACCCCTTTACACACTGCAGAACCCAAGCATCCGAGGTGAGCTTCGTCCACTCTCGGTAAAATAAGGCCAGCCTCCCTGCTACCTGAACGGGAGGGAAAGAAAGGGTACTCACCGTAAGGACGTCTGCTGGTGGTACCACTGCGGGGGTATCTGGAGCCCCAAGCCCGACCTCTGGCTGGGAAGAAGGGAGGGGTCCTTTGGTCTTGAAATCCCCGGGAGGGAAAAAAGGAACCTCTGGTGGCGCGGAATGCGCCTCGGAAACCCCGGCCAGGTGGAGGGTTCCTGCTACGCCCGGCCCCTCCGAAAACCTTAGGCGCGAGCACGCGTTTCATGCTCGCCTGCGCCTTGTCAATCGCCGTGAAGGTCTTGACATACGACCCCATGTCTTTCACGAAGGAGGTACCAAACAGTAAACCCTCTTCTGTCGGGTCAGGTTCCGCCACAGTCATAGTGGCCAGCTTAGGGTCTATTTTTAATAATATCGCCTTACGCCTTTCCGCAGACATCGCCGTATTGGCGTTCCCCAGCAAGCATATGGCCCGTTGGACCCAACCTATGGCCACGTCGACGTCCAAAACTGAATCCCCAGCTTTAGCAGCATCTAGAAGCTCATAGAGCTTCGAGAGGGGTCCCAGTGTATCCAGGATCTTGTCCTGGCATCCCTTCAGGGAATTGTCAAGACCCTTTTTGGGCTTCCAGCCCGACTTACCCAGGAACTGGGCAATCTGTGGGTCAATATCTGGGGTTTTGCCCGCAGCGCCCGGGAGAGAAGGGCGTGGGCATTCGGCCCGTAGCTTATTGCGGCCTTCTCTGGAAAGGGGTGTGCGGATACGTTTGGCCACATACTGGGCAATATGATCCGGGGGAACCCATTCAGCGGACCGGGGGTGACGCAGGTCGTCTGGGTCGAACAGGGGGTTACCCTGAGGATCAAGGATCGTTTTGTCATCCCCAGAGGGGCCTAGTACTGGACCCCGGGCCTTGGCGGAGGACTCTGATGGGTTAACGCCCGTAAGGGGCAAATCCTCTCCAGATACATCACCATCATCAAAGGAGTCATACTCCATATAGTCGGATTCCTCCTCCACACTCCGGTCGGTATCCGACCCATCATCAAGGGCTCTAGCCCGTTTCCATAATCTAGCCTTTTTAGCCCGGCCAGGGGCTCTTTTGCGCGTGGGGTGCGCGCCATCTGTGACCGCCTCAAGCGTGTCAGTCATGGCAGGTAGAACCTGCATCGAGGAGTGGGAGCCGACATGTTTGGACTTGGCCTTTGCCTTACGGGCTCCAGGCACAGTCTGAGCAGGGGAGGGGGACCCCACACCCGTAGGGGCGGGGGAGGCCAGAGCAGGCAAAACCAGGGAGTGCATGGATTGCGAAAAAGAAGTAGTAACAGCCCCCATGGCCGAGGCAATAGCCTTCTGAATGGAGGAGGCCATAGTGGCTTCCAGCATGGCCTGAAACTCTTGGGAGGCCATAGCACCCTCAGCACTGTCTGAGTGAAAATCCCCAGGGGGACCTGTAGGCCCATCCTCCCTATCCTGCATGATGTAAAGCTGTAGTGGGCAACTAAAGAAAATAAACCGCTAGATGACACTAAGGTGAATAAAGGAGAGCAAAGGGTTGAGTAACCCACAGAAAGCGATACACACAGACCGTCTAGCGTTCCCAGGCGACCCGACAAAGCAAAGGTGACCGCACGGCAGCACAGGGGAAGGATCGAGGTCCGCCCAAGATGGCCGCCGCACGTGAGGGAAGGCGCACGCGACCGGGCACTCGGCGGGGGAAGGGGCTCGTGCACCCGACCCGCCGAGCCCGCCCGCGAGCGGGGAAGAATGCGTGCGCAGCCGTGGCCGAAAACAGAGCGGTCGCGGCAAAAGCACAGAGCCGGGAGCCGTGCGGAAGCACGAGGAGGGAAGGGCAGGCTACAGGAATCCACGGTAGGGAGAAGAGCACTAAGGGGTCCCAGGGGGAACGCTAGCGGTAACAGGCAAAAACTGTACAAGCTATAAATCAGTATACAACGAAAAATCAATACAAGTAAACGATTATCAAAATTGAGTCAGAGAGAAGCAAAAACACTTATCTGTCTGAGGAAGCAGCAAAGAAAGAGGGGGATTGTGGGAGACACAGGACTTATATAGCCACTTCCTCTACCATGTGATCGGCTACCCGTTATGCCTATACAGTTTTTCTTTCATTTTTTGACAATATTTATATTCCTCTATCTTTGCTGCTGAGGAAATAAAGAAAGAGTTATGCATAATATGAGCCTCCGTGTCTTTAATAAAATCAGGGATTGAATAAAGCTCTTTCTCACTTCACCAAAATAAATTCAAGTTACAGTTAAATAATGAATATGGGCTTAAAGTGCAGCCTCTTAGATTAAATTTGAGGTTATTCACTTTCAAATTGGAGGAAAGGTCTAGGAATTACAGCTTTAATATGTAGCAATCTCTTTTTCAAGGGACCAAAAAGTACCGTAATTGGACAGTCGACTCAAAAGCTGTTTCATGGACAGGTGTGAGCTATTCCTTCATTATTTCTTCATCAATTAAGCAGGTTAAACTTATTGAGTTTATTCCAGGTGTGGCATTCACATTTGGAAGCTGTTGCTGTGAACCCACAACATGCGATCAAAGGTACTCTCAATGCAAGTTGGGTACATTCTGAGATAATAAGAATGCACTGGTGAGCTCTGCAACACAAAAACGCCTGGACATCCATTGTACACAACAGTGGTGGATGATCGTAGGACCCTTTCCGTGCTAAAGAAAAACTCCTTCACAACATCCAGCCAAGTGAAGAAAACTATCCAGGAGGTAGGCACATAATTATCGAAATCATCAATAAAGACTTTACAAGAACAAATACAGAGAGGGTTCCCCACATATTGCAAACCATTCATAAACTATAAGAATAGAAAGGCCAGAGTAGACTTTGCCAAAAAAGCCAGCCCAGTTCTGAAACCGCATTCTATGGACAGGTGAAACTCAGATTAAACTGTACCAGAATGATGGGAAGAAAAAAGTATGGAGAAGGCTTTGAACAGCTTATGATTTGAAGCATACCACTGTGGCAATACGTACCTTATCTGGTGGCCTCAACACGAACTGCGTGTGGCTCGACATCTTCTTCTGAGCAGCCACGTGCACTGACCGCAGTGAACGGTCATGCATCCCGCCTTGCACTAGG
The DNA here is from genome assembly GCF_036172605.1 of Pelobates fuscus. Classification (NCBI taxonomy): domain Eukaryota; kingdom Metazoa; phylum Chordata; class Amphibia; order Anura; family Pelobatidae; genus Pelobates; species Pelobates fuscus. The sequence continues at coordinate 46,001,059 of NC_086326.1, forward strand.
AGCACGGCTCGCGTCACGAGACCGCTCTTAAAGGGACAGTGGGAGCCACAAGTTAGTTCAGGTTCCTATGGGCCCACATCATTCCGGCTCCCCTACACAGGCACATTTTTGGGGGCATGGGCATGAGGTGGGCCAATCAAATGTTAAGTAAGGCTATTTAAACTCCCCTAGCCCTACCAACTTTGCCCAATCTTGTTTTCTGTTTCAGTACCTTTTAGTGCATTCCTTCATCTATTGTGTTTATTCTGGTATTGACCTAGGCTTTGTTCCTGACTCCTGAGTTTATCTTTAACCCTTTCCTGTCTTATTTGCCTGACTGTTTATCCTGTACCTGACTCTGGCTAGTACCAGTTTTCGCTGTCTCTCTGTTACCCTGACCTCGTCTCGTCTCTGACTATGCTTTATCTCTGTCTGACATTTAATCGGCCATTCTAAGGCCCGGTATACATTATATCCTTGCTGTCCTTAACTCTACATGTTAGGGTATAACACCGTGACAACCACATCATCTGTAAAAAAAAATGGTGGAGGCAATGTAATGGCATGGGCATGCACGGTTTACAATAGCACTGGGTCACTAGCATTTATTGATGACAGAAGGCAGAAGCAGCCAGATGAATTCTGAAGTGTATAGGGATATATTGTCCGATCTGATTGAGCCAAATTTAGTAAAGTTGTTTTGATGGCGCTTCACTTTACAGATGGACAATGACCCAGGAGTTTTTGAAGGCAAAGAAGTGGAATATTCTGCAATGGCCAAGTCAATCACCTGATCTCAACCCGATCGAGCATGCATTTCACTTGTTGAAGACCGAACCAATGGCAGAAAGACCCACAAACAAACAACAACTAAAAACAGCTGGCAAAGCATCACAAAGGAATGATGTGAAGGTGATGTCCATGGCTTCCAGACTTCAAGCAGTCATTGTAATAAAGTATTACAAATTAACATTTTACATATTTGTGTTAATTTGCCCAATTACATTTGAGCCCCTGAAATAATGGGACTGTGTATGAAAATGGTTGCAGTTCCTAAACATTTCATACAATATTTTTGTTCAACCTCTTGATTTAAATCTGAAAGTCTGCACTCCAATTGCATCTCGTTTGTTTCATTTCAATTCCATTGTGGTGGCGTAAAATTATGAAAATGGTGTCAGTGCCCAAATAAACTCTCTCTGACATTACAGAGAGAGTTTTTTTATTGTCGACGGTTGCTGTCACTCATTTCTCACAGCTGAGCGTATATTTGTTTGTTAATGTATAACAGAACTTAATTAAACTGCATGACTATGTGTCTTTTAACTGTAGTAAATGTATTTAGAATGTTTCCGTAAACATTTCAAATGACATAAATGGCCATAGAAAGGTTATGACGCCACCTAAAACTTTTTGGAAATGCTCCAAACCCTGGGCAAGTGTCCAGCCACACCCCTTAAATCAAACGTTTCACTCCGGCTATTTGAAACTCCGGCTATTTGAAATGTTGTGAGGTATGTTATTAAACTCCACAGCTTTTAGGCTTAAATAACAGGATGTTATGTCTAAATATGCGTACACACATGCCTTTTCAAGTGTCATTAATTTCTCTCTCTTCCACTTACTCTTGTTTTCTCTCACTCTCCTGTCCTTGATCAGAATATTTATGGCCTTCTGCAAGAATTATGTCCTAACAATTTTGTCCTATTTTCTTCTTTCGTCGGTCCTAAATATACCAGTGTAAAATCTAAAATACTCAATTATTTTCTATCTCAAATATTTTGTACATACATATATATCAATGTGTACGTATGTATGGATGAGTGTTTGTGTGAATGCGTGTGCATACAAGACCAGGAGTTAGGTTGTTAGAATAGGACCTTACAAAACTGGGGTATATTGTCATTGTGGTAGGCTTATGTAATGTATGATCATATACTGTAACTAAATCCCCATTATTTTGCTCAAGTTGAGTGTTTTTAAAAACCTGTTGAATATTACAAGCTTAGATTGAAAGTCACCTATACCTGGATCCTGTATTTGTCGTCGTCCCCCACTTCCTCCCCATACCATTTTTTAAATGTTTTCAATAATATATATTGCACAAATTTGTAAACTGTATGTTAAAAAGAGTCCCCTCAAGGACCCATTAGAGACTACAATGGAGTCTAATGGGTACTGGAGAGTGTTTTCTCTAACACTCTGGCCCCCATTCACAATATAGTAATATAACATAGCTATCTGATACCCAGCCCAAGTTGTCTCTACTCACCGTAATTACTGTTGCTGGCTGGCTGCTGTGACTGCTGTCGCTGGTTGGTTGGCAGGCAGACTGGCCAGTTTTCAGGCCTCTCTCTTCCCCAGCAGGTGTCTTTTTCTCCCCAAACCCCTTTGTGTGTCTCTTCTTCCCCTTCCCCTCTGTGTGTTTCTTTTCCCCCTTCCCCTCTGTGTGTTTCTTTTCCCCCTTCCCCACAGACCTTTTGTGTGTCTGTTTGTTTTCGTCCCAGCCCTTCTGTGTGCCTCATTTTCCCACCCAGCCCATTTGTGTGTCTGTTTGCCCCCAACCCCTTTGTGTGTCTCTTTTTCCTTAACCCCTCTGTGTGTCTGTTTGTCCCCCCTCAGCCCATCTGTGTGTCTTTGTCCCCCATCAGACCCTCTGTGTGTCTCTTTGTCTCCCCTCAAACTCTGTGTGTCTCTTTGTGCCCCCAGCCCCTCTGTGTGCCCTTTGTGCCCCAAGACCCCTGTGAGTCTTCCCCCCCTTCCCACCTGTGACCTTCTTTTTCCTCATCTCCATTACTGTGCCATTCTTTTGCCCTGTCTCCCCTCTTGTGCCCTTCTTTTGACCCTTCCATCCTGTGCTCTCTTTAACTCTCTCCTGTGCCCTTCTTTTGCCCCTTCCCATCCTGTGCCCTTCTTTGTCCCCCTCCTCTCCTGTGCCCTTCTTTTGCCCCCTCCCCTACTGTGCGCTTCTATTTCCCCTTTCTCCCCTCCCGTACCCCTATTTTGCCCCCTTCGCCTCCTGTGCACTTCTTTTGCCCGCCTCAGGTGCCCTATTTAGCCCTGTCCCCTGATTAGCCCCCTTTCTGTGCTCTTCTCTTGCACCCTCTACCCTCTCTTTAGCACCCTCCTGTGTCCTTCTTTGTCCCCTCTTCCTGTACCCTCTTTCCCTGTTTAAAAGACACACAAAGGGTCTGGGAGAGGAGAAGAGACACACAGAGAGGCTGGGAAAGGGGAGAAAGAGACACTCAAAATAGCTTGGGGAGAAAGATACACACAAAGGTTCTGAGTGAAGTAAGAGACACACAAAGGTTCTGATTGAAGTAAGAGACACACAAAGGAGCTCTTGGGTAGAGAGAGACACACAAAGGGTCTGGGGAGTAAGAAATACACAAAGGGGATGTATAAGAAACACAAAAGGGAAACACAAAACTGAAAAATGGGGGATGTAAGACATTCAAAAGAAAGGATGAGAAACACAAACGAGGGTTGAAGAAGGGAAGATTAATGGGTCGAGGGGGCAAAATAGTTTTTTGACTGTGTAGCCAAAAATCCTTGCATCGGCCCTGCATAGATACACTTATACATATGTCAAATTTGAATATGTTTTTAGATGTTTTTAGGCCTGCAATGTCCTGTTAATAAATTCATTACACTTCTTTACCTGGCTTTTATCGTGTGTATAGCAGGGGGCGCCTTAAAATGTTTTGTCTACAGGTGCCAGACATTTAAATCTGGCCCTGCTCATGAATACATATTTGTTAAATATAGGCATAATAAATATAATATAAAAAAAATCGAAGGAAGTGACATAAAATGGGTTTGTTAATGTTCTTACAATAGAGTCACACTTAGAATTAAGCCGGGGTACAAGCTGTGTCTACCAAACTAGTAGAATACAATTCCCAGAATTATCTGTATTTTAACAGCTTCTTGAACAGTTCCCCTTTAAATGTTGAAAGAGTAATAGAATTTGTTGTGATTGGTATTTGCAGATTAACAGATTATGCAATGTAAATATGTACAGTTTTTTTGCAGAATAATGTGCTTAAAAAAACAGCTTTCTTATATTTAGGTCCCATTTTTCTGTTTTGTACATTACCAGTAAGCAAATATATCTAACAAGGAAAAATGGGTATCTTAATTTAGATTATGCCGGGAATACTCTTTTGGCGGTTTGAATAAAGCACCAGTGACCTTTTCACAGGTGTTGTGATTACATTATTTATTGCATTAATTTATAGTATAACAGAAACATCTTAAAGGTAAACTATAGTACCAAAACAACTTTAGCTTAATGATGCAGTTTTGGTGTATCGATCATGCCGCTGCAGTCTCCCTGCTCAATTCTCTTCCATTTAGGAGTTAAATCACTATGTTTATATAGCCCTAGTCAAACCTCCCTGCATGTGACTTATACAGCCTTCCTAAACACTTCCTGTAAAGTGACATATAATGTTTACACTTCCTCTATTGCAAATTCTGTTAAATTTAGAATTTCTTATCTCTTGCTCTGCTAATAACTTGCTAGACCCTGCAGGAGCCTCCTGTGCGTAAATAAAGTAAATTTACAGAGCAGGAGATAAAAACTTCTAAAACAAGTTAACATCTAAATGAAAATGAAACCATTTTTTTCATGCAGGCTGTGTCCGTCATAGTCAGGGAACGTGTGGCTAAGGCTGTGTAAACAGAAACAGAAGTGACAACTTCTAAATCGCAAAGAATTGAGCAGTGAGACTGCAAGGGCATGAACTATACACTAAAACTGCTTCCTTGAGCGTTTGGCCACTATTGTGTCCCTTTAATTAAAATACAAATTAATTTACAAAACATATACCACACACCTATGTTCTGTTACACGTTCTTAATTGGTATTGCTGTTCAAACTAAGTATAATCAAATAATTTTAACTACAATGGGAAAATGTATTGTGTTATGTTCTATAACTTTATACTTTTTGAGTAGAAATAAGGATAACAGCAAATTATATAAGCAATAGATTCAGAATTCCAATAAGAAACAATAGTTGTTCTTGGGGCTAAAATTAGAAAATGTGTGGGCAGCACTGAGTAGGAACATGTGGGATCTGCTTAGAAGACAACGACATGATTTTGTGAAGCATTAAAAACACAACAAAAGAAAAGATCTTTTGGGAATTACTGTTAAAAAGCATTTATTTGGCATTTGTCCCTGACCACAGAGCGGCTGTGGCACTTTCCACGTCAACATTTCGTTTAACCAAAGAGATCTATGGAATTCCACAATGAAATCTTCAAAGAAGACGTTATGAAACGACATTATCTTTGTATTACAGATCATAGGTATTGATGATGGTAACATTTGTGGCGTTCTTGTTTTTTAAAGGGACATGCCCAGTTACACGATTACTATAGGTTAGTATGGTGGTGGTGGTGGTGATATACTTCACTTCTTTGTAATACTTTTTTTTCACCTGGTTTAAAAAAAAAAAAAAAAGAGCTGCAGCCGAAGCTTGCTCAACAGTCAAGAAAAAGTGATTTTCTTCATTATGTGTCCGAGCCTATATACGGCTATGCACTGCGAATGTGAACGAAAGGAATACAGAATATATACTGCAGTGCCAATAAGCTGCAGTTTGTCCATGGTGGCTGAAATACTAGACTTGTGTACAGCGACAAAAAATCATTTTGGTTGAACCACTTCACCTTGAAAATAAAACAAAGTTTCTGTACAGCTAAAATCCAGCCATATGTTGGTTCGGCAGAATTTCATTAACGGACGAAGATTTGGGAAAATGAATCCGATGAACCAAAAGGCAGGAAAATGAGCCAATCAGTATAGTGCAAAATATATACATACTGTAAACATTATATATACAGGCATCTCCCAGTTTATGCACTCCTGATTTACATTTTCCCGCCTTTACGAATGCTCCCTGGACGCGCCACCATTTAATTTTGCCGCCATTTTGAGCCAGCATTTCGTAGATGCGGACCGAGGTGCAGAGTTTGTGGCCAGGACAAGAGAAAGATTAGCATAACAAATCATGGTGATCAGTAAGAGGGGAGTGCTGTGCTGCTCCCCTCCTGGCGCTGTTGTAGCGTGGCCGAGCGGACTGCAGTCTGCCAGGAAGTGCTCACTGACTGAGCACTTCCTATGAGACCGGGTACTGGACCATGGTGAGCAGGTAAAGGATGGGAGGGGGGAGAGACACCTGAAAGAAGGGGAGGGAGGAGAGACACATGAGCAGGTACAGGAGGGGAGAAGGGAGAGACATGTGGGCAGGTACGGGAAGGGAGAAGGGAGAGACACATGGGCAGGTACGTACAGGAGTGGAAGTGGGAGAGTCACATGGACGGGGGGGAGGGGGGACAGATGGATGAGGCTGGCAGGGGGAAATGGGACAGATGGATGGGGCTGGGAGTGGGGAATGGGACACATGGAGGGGCTGTGAGGGGGGGATGAGACACTGGGAGGAAGGAATGAAACACATGGAGTATCCGTAATACATTTATATTTATATATTATATATTGATGAAACATGTAATATATAAATATAGTTTTTTATTTTTACTTATCCTTCTTTTTTTCTTCTGTTGGACACTTCTCACTTGATCTGTGAGATGGCTGATCCCCTAGCCATCAGCCATCTTTCTTTTTTCCCATCAATAATCTTTTTTTGTCTTTTAATTTTTTTGCGCCAACTGCGAAATTTAGAATTCCAACTTTGCGTGTTTCATTTGGTTTGTGATTTGGCTACTTTTTGGTTTGGAGTTTGGGAATTCTAATGATGACCCAATCATCCCAAATTCGGACAAATTGCAGTTCCTATTGAAACGGATCTCCAAGTCTATGAATTACTACTGGCTCATTAGTGCCACTGAATTGATAGAGGAAGCTTTGTGTAAACACTTGTATGATCTGAGAATTACCGGTTATCATTATTAACAATAGGTTAAAATTAAAAAAAGTGTGGGGTCTCTTGAACTCCAATAATGTTTGGTGGGATCCCAATGAGGGGCCCCAACCCTGGGGTCCAGCAATAGCAATTCATTATGGATTTTAATGCATGGTGTGACGTCACTCATGATGAAGAACTGGATATAAACATATTATCTGCCCATAAAAATGACAAATGCCTAATCATGGAGTGTGTATATATAGAAAGCCTATGCCACAATGCCACACACATGAATACTGGAATGCTTGGCTCTCTACAAGGTCAGCAAGACAATAAGAGCCTTCATCAAGAACTCGATGGGCAAGTGGAAAACAACTCTAGGAGCCAATTCCAGCACAATAACAAGTTAACATCAAATGTGGCATATACCAAGGTGATGCGCTATCCCCAATGCTGTTCTGCATAGGCCTCAACCCCCTTAGCCAGATCATCAGATCATCAAGAAGAGTGAATACGGATACAGGTTCAAGAGTGGAGCTACCATCAGCCACCTACTCTACATGGACGACCTTAAACTATATGCCAAGAATGAGCGAGACATTGACTCACTGATCCACCTAACTAGGATATAGAGCAAGGACATTGAAATCTGAAGTGTGGGTGGATGATAGCAAAAAGAGGGAAGATGATCAGGACACAAGGAGTTGAAGTTCCAGAAGGCCAAATAGAAGATGTAGAGAACAGCTACAAGTACCTAGGGGTTCCACAAACGCATGGCAACCATGAGGAATAGGCAAGGAGGATAGCAACATCCAAGTACCTCCAAAGAGTCAGACAGGTCCTGAAGTCTCAGCTCAATGGCAAGAACAAGATCCAAGCCATCAACAGATATGCCCTACCGGTCATCAGGTACCCAGCTGGAATAATAACCTGGCCAAGAGAAGAACTGGTCACCATGGATGTCAAGACCAGGAAACTACTCACTATGAATGGAGGATTCCACCTGAAATCCAGCACCTAGAGACTGTACACCTGCCGGAAGGAAGGATGTCAGGGCCTGATGAGAGTAAAGGCCACAGTCCTGGATGAAACACAGAAGTACACGAAGATGGCTCCCAAAGATGAACTGCTAAGGGAATTCCTGAGACTGCAACAGATAGAGGATGCAGAAAAAGAGGAGGTTCCTTGGCAAGACAAACCTCTCCATGGAGTGTACCACCGGCAAATAGTGGATGTGGCTCAGATTAAAATATCCTACTAGTGGTTGGAAAAGGCAGGACTGAAAAACAGCACTGAGGCACTAATCCTAGCAGCACAGGAACAGGCACTCAGCACCAGATCAATAGAAGCTGGAGTCTGCCACACCAGGCAAGACCCAAGGTGCAGACTGTGCAAAGAGGCCTTTTAGACAGTGCAAGGTGTTAACAGGAACAGCATACACGGAGAGACACAACCAAGTTGCTGGGATTGTGTACCAAAACATCTGTACAGAATATGGATTAAACCTGCCAGTCCGGATGGGATATACCACAAATGGTTGTTGAGAATGACAAGGCTAAGATCCTGTGGGCCTTCAAGATCCAGACAGACAAGCAAGTGCTGGCCAACCAACCCGCCATTGTGGTGGTAGACAAGGAACGAAAGACTGCAGTCGTGGTGGTTGTGGCAATACCCAGTGACTATAACAGGGAAGAAGGAACATGAGAAGGTGGAGAAATACCAAGAACTGAAAAAAGAACTAGAAAGGATGTGGATAGTGAAGGCAGTAGTAGTCCTAGTTGTGATAGGAGCACTCAAGGCTGTGACTCCCAAACACACACACACACACTCCATCCACAAAACAGCCACTGCATCCTTGTGGACAGGCTGGGAGGTGGGCCTCCAGGGGCCCAGACCTTGAGCCCTTGAGCTGTGTTAGGGACACCAATATTTCTGATGGCGGCCCTGGGTACACTTGCTCACCATGTTGTAACAGGTCAATTGTCAGCCATGACAGGTTGGTTGGGATTTATAACTATGTTACATGCAGTGTACATGCAGCTCCTTAAGCCTTCGAAGGCCATGTGTCCAAAGAAACAATGAATCACTTCCTGCCATATTGAAAACACTTGCTGAGACATATATAAAGACTTTGAAAAAGTTCTAAATTATAATTGTATTATTATAATATCTTATTAATTCCTATATATATAGCTTTTCAAAACCTTGTTTACACATTGTTCATCCTGTGCTCTACCAGAAAAAAAATATGCCAAACCTACGGCACTCGTTTTTATATATTTTTTAAAATATTTTAAGAATTCATTTTCATTTTTTTTAAAAACAGTTTTAACCTTTCATTTGAACACGAGGTGAGCTTAATCATGTCAAATGTATTGCAAATCGGCTGAAATAATATATTGCATAAATTACAGTAGTTTGATGGCAATGCATAAAATGCAGAGTGTAAAATAACAGAGTAAGACCTGATTACAGTGATTTATAAGCGTTATGTAATGGGTAGTACTCGCTGATACGTGTGATTAGATGTTAATGTACAGCTGTTTTATCTCTTACAGTTTTGTGCAATATTCAGTATAGTCATTCTCCTATGAATGGGTGTGCTCATTCTTTCCTTTACATAGCCCCCTTTACTCTGAGTGCATCTAGTACTAAGGTAGGTGACAGTAAGGTGTTCTTGATTTAGCTCATTTTAGGTAACTCATGTAACACATATGGTAACCCAGTTCCTCTGCATCACTTCTCTATGTATGCCGAGCCCCAAGTAATTTTTGACGCTGAAAGCTGCCCCTCCTTATGATTACATGGTACCACAGAGATATCTACGACACCGCTCTCGCATCTTTTGGTTTTTCAATGATGACAATGGTCAAGAGGGTTGTTTTCCTCTCTTATTTGTACTCTAACCACAAACTTTTAACCTGCCCTGTTGTAGTATCTCCTTGGAGTCCTATAGCACACACCTTACTGTTAGTGTTACATCATTACATAGGCTAAAAAGAGACATGTGCCCATCAAGTTCAGCCTTCCTCACATTTGTTATTTGCTGTTAATCCAAAAGTAGGCCTTGGTCTTTTGCTTGACTTTGTATACCTCTGTAATTTTTGGCTTGTCTAGCAATACAGAATTCTCTGTTTCCCTTTTTCTGTCTGCCTGCTTAACTTTATTGCGTTAAGCTTGGTCAACCATAAGGACTGGTAATAAACTGGTAATTTCGTGACAACAATCTTGGGAGAAATACCAGAATTTAACATAGAAATGGCTCTTCTACACTACACTGAAAGCTCGATAGCCCAATACAAATGATCGATACTAAGACACCTGCTTAACGCAGCAAAGGCATCAATACCGGCCAGATAGAAACAAACCCAACCACCCACCATCGCAGAATGGCTACAGAGAGTTGAGGAGATACACACAGCAGAGGCGCGATACGCAGAACTACTAGGGAGAGGCACCAAGCATGTCGACATCTGGACCCCATGGTATGTCTATCTCTCACAACACAGAACTTAGGTAGGCACACGCCCACAACACTGCTCCTATTGGGATGCTCAGGCGCCTCGACACATGTCATCCTTCACCCCCCCTTTTCTTCACATCACTTTCCGAGGGATTCCGCAAACAACAGTATAACTTACGTCCGGGAAGGTCGGAGCCGGGAGGAACCGAATACTCTGATACACAACATCTAGACATGACACAAAGCAACATGGACAGGCTACATCGCGATAGGCAAAGGCCGAAAGGACAGAAGCAAAGACAGTAACAGGCCCATAGAGATCCAGTCTCCAAGACATGACCCACACATAGACTGATGAGAGGACAGGAGATTGGCCGCCACTCTATGGCAAATAAGGGCGACTAGATGCGAATACAACTCACATATGAACAACGAGATACACAAACACAAGGTCAGGCTCACTAGAAGACGAAAGATAGGAACACAGGCATGACAAAAACCAGAAAGAGGCTTATTTCACATACTAGAAGGACGCATAGTCTGCTTACTGAACTTAAACATGCATATTTAGGCGAAATAGCTAAGAACGTAACATAATGCATCAATCAGCCAATTAATCACACTTCTCAGAGTCTCATTGACTGCTAGATGAAAGCGGACCTGCCCAATAAAGACTAGTTGACAAATTGGGAATGCTGACACGCTGCAGCTAGCGGCCCTCCTAGACGAGACCACACACAATCTGACACATTGACGGGAGGTACAGAGCTCACACAACCCAAACCAGACCATCAACGAATACCCACAAGACGCACAGACCCTAACCGCATCAAGGTAATAAACTATTTCTCTATTACATTAAGTCTGACCTCAATTGTGTTTGTTGGGGTATACTCTTTTCTTTACCAACATGCAGGTGTTGGACTACCATTGCTATTTACACGCCATTTACACACCCAGATAATGGACAACCAAAGACGATTATAATCCCGATAAATTAAACTCATTGTAACCTTTGACAGCAAGGTGTGTGGGTTACCATCTCAGAATATTAATCTGTCCCATCAAACAAGTGTACTTTATTACTGTGCTGCTTTTTTTTATACAAGAAACATTAAAGTATAAGACGAAAAGACATTCAGGTATTTGCAATCAGAATTTCTAAGGGAATTTCCTGTTGCGACAGTGGGAAATATTGTTTCCATTAAAATAAATTAAGATTGGTAAACCCCCTTTATGTGTATGCTGTATTGTTATTCTAATAAGCATTTGCCATAGTGACATTACCTATGCAAACAATTTGGAAATGGAGGGATCAGTGGAAATGTAATGACACCTGCAGTGCCTAACAAAAAATAATAAGGATTTTACAATTTGTTTTGTAACTCAATGTATTGTATGTTCAGAGTGCTGTTAGTTTAATACTACACAGTAAGGCTGTTTAAAGCTATTCTACTATTATTGCTGCTGATTTTATTACTCCTATTAACTGCAGACTGGGATGGAGACGGGTGAAATTAAAGCAAACAGAAGTAAAATTATACTTTGTGTAACAGACGTATCTGGTAAATAAACCTGTATGTAAATATTGTTTTTGCTTTGTCTGTTTGCTCAGTTCTGGTAGGAAATATTAATAAACATACTTTCTTTTTAACTGTTGAGTGCTCTGGACTCTTGGAACCTAATATGGTCTACAAGATGCAGAGTTAAAGGGACATGTCTAGCACCGTAACCACTCAGTCCCATTGCAGCAGTTATAATGCTAGGAAGTTTTGGGTGCAGTCCATCATTTGTTTTGTTCTCAGTTGGCTTGACATGACGGGAAATTCCCTGCAATCAAAAGCTGTATTAAGGGGTACATAATTCCAAACACAGGGTTCTGTAAAGATTCACACTCTGTCTCCAATATACAATATTTGTCCATGTCATATTCTGCTCTGTTTCTTACAACATGTTCTCATTCCTACAACTCTATTCTCACCTCTAATCATGTCTGCCGTAAAGAAACACCCAATGCACCATAACCACTACAGGGTGCTGTAGTGGTTATGGTAATGAGAGTGCCTTGGCATAAGCCAATGTAAGTTGTCAAGCCAGATTTTGTAGCAATTTGACTTTTTAACTAGGACACTCTGGATCTTACTCCCTGCCTCCTCTCAGCCAGGGGCTATAAGCTGTGAGCTATGCTCAGTGGTGTAGCGTTTAGCTTATTAACTGGGAATGGGGTCAGTTGATATTCTGAGTCGACGAGCTGGCCTTTGCTGCAGGGCTTAGTTTAGGAAAGGTGATGGAAACTGCCCCCCAGAGGAAGAGTAGAGGCATCAGCTAACCCCAGGTAACCCTAGGTAAATGCTCCAGATTTTACAATTTAATGAATAGCTCTCTAAGAATCTGGGTCATCTACAGATATAAAGACAAATTAGATCAATACCCTTTCCAAAGAAAAAAAAATTATAAACCCAATTGTAGCTAAAGAATAATTTATTATAAAAATCTGCGGTGTCAGATATAGCAATCTATATCTACAGACTGAACTGTGTAACACATCTATGGAATTCCATTGGCAGTCATTGCAGCGAGTGAATATAAGGCCTCTTGCAAGATTAAAACAAGGCTCCATTGATTAAGAGAGACAGTTTCACATGGCGTACACTATGTAGTTCTTCACACCTTCTACATAACTTCCTGTTGCTCTAACATCTTTCTTATAAGCTCAGTATTTTCTTTGAAACACATATAGTCTCTTAATTAGTGTATTATGGCCAAACATCACAGAATTATTGACACAAAGCTGTATTTATGCATTGTTTTTAAATAAAATAAATCGTTATTTAAGTTGGCTAACACAGCATACTTATTAGACAAAAGATATATAAAATTATCAAGTTTTAAGGACAGCAAGTGGTTACATAACTAATATAAACAAAGAGTAAAAAAAGATTAGAGTGGGCAAACAGGGGAGGGAAAATAGCTGGCCGCAGAGTTACGACCCAACTTAAGTAAAAGAGGCAAGCCTAAATTTTATGTACAGTTGTCAAAAACTTTCATTTTATATTTTGAAAAGGAATCTTTGATGTGCCAGTAGGAATGTAAATATGTATAGCATAATGTTTCTGAATGTATGTTTTAACATTTTAAACTGTTAAAATGATTTATCTGTACAGATTCCCTCTCAGCTATAACTTATGAAAATAAATACACTGGCGTTGATCAGTACTGTAATAATACATTATTAAAAGTATGGTATGTGCAGATTCAGTGAAAACAGCTGAAAAATATACTTTCATATAAAATTGCCCATGTCTGCTGTAAAGTCTGGGCTTTGTTGGTTCTGCAGTGGACTCTTCTCAGACCGGGAATTAAATCAACCAATCATGATGCTCCCATAACTTTATATAGCAGTGACAAACTATCCCATGCATGCAGCCGCTGCCAAGCTTTCTGGGCACAGCAAAGTTTTATGGGAGTTGTATTTCAGATGTCAGTTTCTAATGTAGAAAGTGGATAGCTGAACTACAACTCCCAGAAGCCCCTAAGATCAGTCTCTCAACTTAATACCAGTTTTGCTCCGGTCACATCTTCTCTCTTTGACATATACAAGTATTTATCGCTGCAGAGATAAGGTATACAGGGAGATGGGCCAGGGGACCCAGTTGCACTAGAACCTTTACAAGGAAGATATGTTTCAAAGGCGTTTGAAGTATTCCTTTAGGAGAGATGTAATGGATACCGCACTCACCAAGTAACCCAGGTGCTCTGCAACCAGGGCTGGCCAGGCCTCCGCTTCAAAAAAGTAGCTGGTTTTGCCCCAATAAAGCTGCTATTTTTTGTTATCCCAGAGTGCCTGAACTGTTATTTATTCTGCATATCTTGAAGTATTCCTTCAAACAAATGACTAACAATGAAGTCAATATCCATTTCTGTTGCCCATAAATTACTTAGTTCTGCTACATTTGTCCTCTGGTTCCTTGCACTAACACTGTTACATAATTTAAAAATAACATTTCAACTCTAGATTTGCTTTTATTGCTAGTAGGTACAAAAATAATAATAATAAAAAAATAATATTAAATAACATTTATATAGCACCAACTTATTCCGTGCAGTGCTTTACAATATTATAAGAGGGGCAAATTTATTAATAAATGAGACAATTATAAAATGTTACAGGAAAAATAGGTTGATGAGAACCTTGCTCAAACGAGTTTACAGTCCAGCTTGCAGTTTAACTAAAATAATCTAATACTTATGGACATGACAGACTCAGAAATGCCAAGTTTTCATACTTAAAACACGTTTATTTTTAAGCCTCGTAAGACTCAGTATGTAACAGTATATGAGTGTATGTTGGCAGTGTGTAACTGGGAGTGTATGAGTGTACGCCTGGCAATGTGTGTGGCAGTAAATGAAGTATGTTTCTAGGGGCTAAGAGCTAAGGCTGATGGCTTTGTAAAGGGCACCAGGATTTTGATTGCAAAGCAGAGGACACTCCAGGCTGCTTTTAACAAACTTTGCCCTTTCCTAATGCATTTAACAAAACTTAAAATATACAAAAAAAATACACAAAAAGACAAAAACCAACCAAACAAAGATATCATCATGTGGAAATGTTTCTTGCCTGCTTCAAATACTCGGAATCTACAGTTTCTGTTGTATAAGACAATTATATTTATTTTGCTTACAATATTTTTTTTGGGGGGTGGGGGGTTCTGCAAAACATTAGAATTTGGTTGACAAAGAAAATACTATATTACAATCCAGTGCTGATTGGGTTACAATGCCTCAATGTCTTTCCTTTATTAGAGGGGCCCTGGGTGTAAAATTGTAATCTATTAAAGGAAGAGTGAGCGGATTATAACCTTAGATAGCATAAAAGAGTAAATACTGCAGAGGTTTATGGGGCTGACGGTTGAATATGTTAAGTATGAGGTTTGCCAACAATAACAGTTTAATCCAATATGTGTGTGCTGACACAAAGTCTCAGATACGCCTTCAAATAATAAATAGTTTTCTCTATAAAGGGTAGGCGATAAAGTTCTTACATAACACTTACCAGAACTGAACTATGAAAAAGTACCTAGCATTTATAGGAGATAGACATTGAACTAAATCTAATTTCTGGCCTATTTATATATGCATCGAAAGCTTTGTTTTAGCTTTATAAACAAAATTAAGGCGTAAAGGTCCGAGTACTAAATTATAGTGCAGTTAATACACTTTTTTATATAGTGACATGTTTATGACTATCTACATAATGAGAACACCTACCCACAATTCATTGTCCTAGAATCAACCATTCCTCTTACATTCTTTTAGATCTGACATGTCATATTTCCAAATTCCTTCACATTAGGATCATTTATGTTTACCAGGTTTCGATGACTTGCGTTCCGGTTTGAAAAAAAACTTAGTTGAAGATTCTTTTTGACTTGGCTCTTATGACCTACAATTAGAGTATCTTAACGAGTGCTACAGTTGCATCACTTGACTTTAAATGGCAATTTATTGTTATTACCATCCATAATCAATGTTACTCTACAAGTCAGTGGCCAACTGGATTAGATGCCTGTGGAATGCAGTCATATTTGAAATGGTGCTTTTATTGTAACTCTTTGCTTTTTAGTGGTTCCTCTTTGCAAATCAATTAAACAATATATGGCAATCAGAGTCAGAATAGTCTGGTTTAGGGGATGGACCTCCCTCCAGGCTGAAAGTTTTTAATCCTCCTTTAGCTACATGCATAATTCACAATGGATTTCTAAATCAAGGAATGCACTCTGTGAAGTCAGTTGAACGTTGTCATGCTCACCCGCATCCTGGACACCTCCTCCGCTCCAGCGGTTCCCACGCCAGCCGCTGGGACTCTGCCTCGGTTTATGACGCGGCTGACGCTCGCCGACATCATGACGCCGATAACGTCATGATGTAACGCACGTGCCGATGTCACATCACTAATGACATCATGACCCGCCAAAATGTCCGAACACAAACATTTTGGGGGCATGGCTTTCATTTTAAAGAACAAGCTCATAAAAGGCTAGTTCAAACATAGATCTTTTCTTTTTTTGGTGTCCTAGTTTAGTTCCCAATAGCGCGTTTGATTCTGATTGTCTCTTTTGGTATTCCGACCTTGGCTTGTTCACTACTCTCCATTCTCCTGCCCTTGACTCAGCTTTTGTATCTAGTTTATTCAGTTTTTCTGGTTCCCTGACTCGGCTTGTCTCTCGTTACTGTACTCTCTCTATTCCTTGATCTCGGATTGTCTTGACTATTCTCATTCTATCTACGTAAAGTCCGGCCATTCTAAGGTCCGATATACGTACTCATTTACACCTTGCGTGTTGCGTCTCTCAGGATTCCTGACAAACGTGTAGTAAGTCACAAACGCCAGCAGAGGTTTATGGGAAAAATTGTTTATCCCAAGAACAAGTTCACTCATCACTAAGGATGAGTAGAATTGATCTTTAAACAGGAAGCAGCCCTACTGCAACTTCTCTCAGTTTAGACACTGTCTGGTGAGACATTCTATATGTACCAAGCAGCAGAAACATGGTCAGCACAGTCAGCCTCTGTCCTTGATGGAGAGAGAACTTAATCCAAGTTGTGCCTATAATGTGCACACACTGAACAAAGGAGTTGATCCTCACTAATACAGAGTGTAGGGGCCCCATCTTCAGCTGAAGACCTGCGTCCATATCATGTCCGTGCTCCCACCTCTAACACCCAGATTCAAGACTTCTCTAGGGCTGCATCATTCCTGTGGAACTTCCTTCCAAACTCCATTAGACTCTCACACAGTCTTCATTCCTTCAAAAAATCATTCAAAACTCACTTCTTTAGAAAAGTATATCAATCAAACAGTTAATATCTTTCCTTCCCGACACCCTGGTAACCCATCTTGATTCCTCTCCTGCAACTGTGTCATCTAAAAAAGCTAAGCCTTCTTTGTAAACTATTCTAGCAACCTACTTTTCTCATACATGAAATACATCCTACCCTTACCTCTTGTGTCACTTTCCCTACTCCCTCTAGAAAGTAAGTTTGTTTGAGCAGTGCCCTCAATACCCTCAGCTGAAATGCGTCCAACTCGTCTTATTGCATAAACTTGTCTGCTAGGGGGCACGGGGCTTGCCGCCATGCCGAATGGTCGCACTAAGCCTGAGCTCTGTGAGGAATTTTGAACCTAAGTGAGTTAATAGACTACTGAGCCCCTAACCATGAGCTTGATGCTACTAATACTAATGCTATAGTAAGGCGCTCTCCATTGAAGCAGGGCTTGATACCGAGCTGCAGTCCCCCGCAGCAAGCTGCCGCCCGACTTGAGTCCTCTACCACTCGGAGGGCACGCTTCCGACGGCGCAGACCGCAACGTCTCAACTCCAGACAGGCTGTTAATGGGCCTGCTCTGACGCATGCTGAGGCAAGGCCTGAGTTTCCCAATCGGGAAGCGGAGGGGAAAGGCGCGCACAGGGAATCTCAGAGGCTTTGACATCACCCTATGGATCTCATGCAGTACAACGCCACCTTGGGGGACAATGTCATACCAGCTGCTGGCATGGGCTAAGTGACTCTCGTGATATTTAACAGTTACTCAACTTGTTTATTTTGTTGAGTCTAGCTCCTGTTACACAACTATTTTTAATCAGCGAACAATACATATTTACTCATGTGCTCATCACCATAATGTCAGTTAGTGTCAGTTATCTCAGCTCACATACTCCTGAGGACACTATTGACTCTTTGCTAACCTATGTTTCTACATCTCAGCTACATAGTGCACTAGCTTAGCCTTGATGAGTGTTCTAACTACCCAAGCTAGACCTATATATATTATGCATATGCCACTTCTCTACTCCATCTTGTTTTACCTTACCTAAACAAATAATAGTGCACAGTCTCTCCATGCCATTACTTCAGTGTTTGATTATAAATGTCTGTTAATGCTGTTGTGGCATCCTAAACTTGCCTGTAACTACCTGCACTGCAAAAAACTAATAATAAATAAATAAAAAACCAAACAAAAAAAAAACTTGTCTGTTAGTCCACCTATTGTACAGCGCTGCAGAGTTTATTGGCATTTTTTCTTATAAATAATAATAGAATCAGCAACTGAACACTGGTTGCCTTATTGACATCTCTGAGAAGTAAAAAATGTTGTAGTCCTGTAGTTGCAGCCAGTCTCAGAGCTCAGAGAGGCTGTCGGGTACTCGCTGCACCATCGACGTTGCAACTATAAAAAGTTGTGATGGTGTTTTAGGATGACCCTTTAAAAGAAGCAATTGTATCAGTGTCTGAGGATATTTTTCCTTTCTGCGTCTGCATATTCAAGATTCCTTGTCATGATCACACCCATTATATATGTGTCAGAGGGCGCCTACACTGCCTGTTAAACAGAGTTTTGTTAGGCTCTGTTATACGTGAACTGATATACTGTATGCTCACTGGTATAATTTAATGTGAAATAAATTGCACTATTAGCTTTTCTGCATTGTAAAAGTTCAATGGTATTCACATGAATGTGACTGTAATTATGTATAAAACAAAGTTCTGTTTCATAAACGGTACTTGTTAATTATACCCTTTCCAGCCAGCATTAAGATTCCCACCGGCCAGAAGAAAGCTAACATGGCACATGAGCTAAGCCACAGCAGTCAATGTGTCGTTACCAGATGGCTGTCAGAGTTTAAGTAAAAGACTCTCCTGACATTTTGCCATGCCCCGAGCCTTGTGGCATGCCAAGGGGCAGCACATAGCAATATGTCAGAATAGTTTCTTGAAACCAGACATAGCGGTCAGTTGCCAACTTTCTATTTAGTCGATAAGCCCCTTAGCCTTTCACCTGACCGATATTTCAATCTAACATAGAATGTGGGTAATCAGCTGCCCTAGTTAAAAAAAAAAAGTGGTTTATCAGGGATATATATTAGTAATTTATTGACATA
This sequence comes from Pelobates fuscus, assembly GCF_036172605.1. Classification (NCBI taxonomy): domain Eukaryota; kingdom Metazoa; phylum Chordata; class Amphibia; order Anura; family Pelobatidae; genus Pelobates; species Pelobates fuscus. The sequence goes on from NC_086326.1 coordinate 46,020,320, forward strand.
TAAATATCCACTTACCTTTGCACGGGGCCTATTATTACATTATAAATATTATTATATTCGAATTTGTCTTTAGAATGGCGGGTCACATTTCGGAACACATGCAGATTTGGAATGTCTCTGGAAAGCACTGGATATTTTTGCAGTCTTTGCTTGCCGTGTTTTTTTTTTTTTTTATGAAGAAGTAGAATACATATTTGAAGAGTAGGTGCGGATTGCTGGGAGATCAGCCAAAGCAAATGAACGAGACAGAAATTACCCCACCCAAACTATATAGACCTGTGTGCAGAATATAAACCAGTCATCTAGTGTAGCTGTCACTTTTTGGGGTCTCAATCTGGTGCCTTAATGTACTGGGAGTACATTACTTTTTGTTTTCTTCACAATGTAAGCAATAGAGTTTTATTGTTTTAATACAAAGTATTCTTCTGAGTTTGTTTATACAGAGGCATAATTAAAAAATTACACGCCGCTTCCTTTTACCTATGTAAGTGCTTATTATTCATTTATATTAATGTCCATGAAGCATTTATTTATTTTAAAATGAAAGCTGCTGTATGGATCTGTGCAGATTCAAGAACAATATCTGACTTCAATATGGCTACCATTTATTTCCCATACTCCTCCGCTGCATTCCCACAAACATAGAAGGACAAAAACTGACTATGGGGTTAGGCATCAGTGAGTGACCCCCCATGGTTCAATACAGTGTAATCTCATAATCGAGGGCTCACCACTTTGTAAAATGTAAAAACAGAGCAGAGATATTTTGGTGTGAATATGATTTTTGTAGGATCTAGGGTACATTCAATGGAGCATGGGGAGAGAAAGCAGGGGGTTGGGGTTAGGGGTGGACAAATCCCCCTTCATATAAACTCCAATTGGAGGTATAAGGGGAGCTATACTATATAAAGGTAAGGTAGCTTAAATATATCAATAATCCCTTCTATCACTATAACCTCTCTTCCCCAGTGATGGAGTTGCATTTTGTCACTCCAGCTCTTTCACAGATACAACCTTCGCCCAGGCTTTCAGCAATTAGTGTAGGCAACCAGTGGCGGAACTACCACAATCACAGGGGTTGCAGCTACTACCGGGCCCGTTCTCTAAAAGGTAAGGAGGCTGGGTGGGCCTCAAACAATTTAATTGTGAGAGTGTGCAAGAGTGTGTGTGTCTGTCTGACAGTGTGTGTGCGTTTGTGTGTCTGTCAGTCAGTGAGTGTGTGTCTGTCAGTCAGTGAGTGTGTGTGTCTGTCTGTCAGTCAGTGTGGGTCTGCCAGTGTGTGTGTGTGTGTCTGTCAGTGTGTGTCAGTGTGTGTGTCTGTCTGTCAGAGTGTCTGTGTCTGTCAGAGTAACAAAAATAGAAGAAAGGTTCAGTACTCAGTACTCAGCATTTGGTACTGAGACTGTCCGAGTTGCACCCAGCTACATACTACTTAAAGGGACGAAGTGCAGTTCCGCACCCTACCATAACTGTGTCTGTCAGAGTGTCTGTCAGTGTGTGTGTGTCTGTCAGTGTCTGTCAGTGTGTGTGTGTGTTTGTGTCTATCAGTGTGTGTCTGTCTATGTAAGTGTCTGTCAGTCAGTACATGTGTGTGCCTGTCTGTCAGTGTGTGTGTGTGTCTGTTACAAATGTATGGGGGTGGGAGTGACACATGGAGGGGGTAGGTGGAAGAGACACATGGGGGGCTGGGGGGATGGTAATAAACATGGAGGGACTGGGGGGGGATGAAACATGTGGAGGGGCTGGCGGGGGATGAGACACATGGGGGAGTCCCAGTTCAGTTTTTTGCACCGGTGCCCAGTGGTTTCTAGCTAAGCCTCTGTAGGCAACCCCCGATAATCCTTGGGGATCGACTGCTATATTATCTGATGCTCAGCACCTATGCTGGTGCTTCCTTTCCCTTCCCCGATTCTGCAGCAGTGCGAGCAGCGACTGGCTGCGCCTTCTAATAGTGGGCAGCCCGCTAGTGGTGGCCTTTGGCTGCCTGCCCCATGGATTTTGTGAGTGTGAGGCCTTGGGCGGCCACCTAATTAGAGAGCCACCTATGACCACAATCACACTTGGCCAACTCCACACACAATCACTCTCAGCCAACCACCAATCACACTCTGCCATCCCCACATACAATCACTCTAAGCCAACCACCAATCACATACAATCACTCTTGGCCAAAGACCACAACACCACACTAAGCCAACCACACACAAGGCAATGTGGGGGTTGAACAGGAGGATAGGGCAAAGAGGAGAAGGTGGGGGAGAGGGGGCATGGAGGAGGGGACCCTTCATTGAATCTTGCACAGGTGTCCTGCGGTTTCTAGTTGCACCCCTGATTTCCCCTGATATATATTGGGGGTCATTTTCCACCTAAGGTTTCTCTTTAACACCCAGACGAGGGGGACAAAAATAAACATAAGATAGATTCACTATAGCACATATCAAACTACATTTCTAATTTGTGCTTTAAATAAAATATACCTGAAGCTGTCTGTGCTGTAAAAACATATGTATAGGCAATGCCAAACAGCTTCGGCCTTGCGATCAGCAATATTGAGCGAGTCAGGTATTTTACTTTGAAATTATGTTGTATATGATCTATGAGTGACATTTAAAGACCTATGATAAGAATATACATATTTCAGCACAGAACAGAACTTTGAGACAAATATCCTAGTCAGAAGCAGGTTCGGTATTACTTGGGATTACCGGGCAGACAGTGATGAACAGAGCAGGGTGGTACGCTTTATAAACATTTGGAAATGCTTAGCAGTTGGTGCTTGTGACGAGTGAAGCTCTGGTATAGAAATCCTTTTCTGTCTCTTCATCTCCCAAGTCTTTATGTCTTGAGGTTATAATATGAAGACACATATTTATTCCATATTTGGAAATGGAATTTGCCATTTAAAAACCCAGTTTACACAAGGTAGTGCGTTTTTAAAATAAGACATTAAACGAGAATTTCCAAGACGCCTGCTAAATTCTATTGAGAGGGATCAGTATTCACATAATTTACACTTTATAGGGTTAAATCAGGATATGCTTAGTATAAAAGAAATATTTAAAAGAACAATATGTTCAAAAAAGGCTATAAGCAATCCACAAGTAGGCCGAAACAAACCTACTGATACTCGGCAAACTCACCGAGCCAGGGAGTAAAGTAAAACAATTCATCTTCCTTTTACTGTCTAATGGACCTAAATATAGATGACCGTACTTTGAAGTTTGCAAAGCATCATGGAAGTTGTAGTTCTACATCTGTTGGAGATTTGCTTTGTGGTCATCCCTCACATAGACGGTTTGTTGACCAGATACTTTGTAATGTTCTAATCACAGTAAATGTTAGCGTAATCGCATCACTGTAAGAGTTAATGCCATTTTATTGCTTTTTTTCCCCAGAATTTCTTGGCTTATTAAATGTTGCGGAAGTGCAAGAGCTGACAAGATTTATCATCAGACACAGGCACAGAGTATCCTTCCTCTTCCCCTATGTTTACCTTAGTTGGAGTCAGTGTTGTGAAGATCAAAGCAAAATAAGGGCTGGGGTAGAGGGTACACCCGGTGTGTAAAAATGGAAATTGTTAGTTTTGTGAATTGTAAGGACAATTGTACAAAAAAAAAAAAAACCACATGGTTAACAGAGTTTTTGATGTGTTATATTTTTTGCCTTTTACTTAAGCAAGGGGAAGTGCTGTTGATATGTTTATTATAATTAGTAAATGTATCTAGTTAGTTGCTCTCTACTTGTATACATTAACATTTTTTAAAATTGCTGCATTTATATGCCATATCCCCACCCACCCCCAGACAAAAAGGTTTTACTTCCTCCTGTTTGTACACAATATTTTTATGTTCTCACCATCTTTGGCTGACCCTAAGAGCAACTAAGGCTTAAAGCAGGGCTTTCCAACCTGCGGCCCCCCAGATGTTGCTGAACTACAACTCCCATGATTCTTTCAATGAAACAGATAGCCAGGGAATCATGGGAGTTGTAGTTCAGCAACATGTGGGGGGCCGCAGGTTGGACAGCCCTGGCTTAAAGGATCACTATAGTGTCAGGAAAACAAAGCGGTTTTCCTGACATTATAGCATCCTTGGGGGACCCTTACCCTCAGGGTTCCCCTCCAGTGGTGCTGAAGGGGTTAAAACCCCTTCAGCAGCTTACCTTTATCCAGCGCCAGGCTCCCTCGCCGCTGGTGACCTCTCCTCCCCCGCCGATGTCAGCACCCGAGTGGAGCGGAATGCGCATGCGCGGCAAGTGCCGCGCGCGCACTCAAACAGTCCATAGGAAAGCATTTCTCAATGCTTTCCTATGGACGTTGTGCACGCTGGATGCAAATTTCGCATCCAGCGTCGCAGATGCACCTCTAGCGGCTGTCAGGAAGACAGCCACTAGAGGTTGGATCAACCCTGCTGTGTAAACATAGCAGTTTCTCTGAAACTGCTATGTTTACATCTGAAGGGTTACAACCTGAGGGACCTGGCACCTACATCACTTCATTGAGCTGAAGTGGTCTGGGTGACTATAGTGTCCCTCTAAGTCATGCCTATGAGGTTGGCAGCTCAGGTAAATGCTGTGCACAGCCCAATTACAAAACCGAGCTATGGTATCTGTTCTGATCGCTGGGACTATTGCTAGGGACCGAACTATCTATTCCATAAAATACTGTGGATTTTCAACATCTGCAGGACCTTTTAAAGGAGAATATATTTTTCATTTTCTTTTTTTCATTTCTTGTTTAATACAAGAAATGCTATAGGAAAAGAAGTGGTGGTCACTTCCAGTCTGGAGTGTCATTTAAAAATAGAAAAAGGAAACTTTAAAAAAAAAAAAAACCCACAAAGAAAACATACAGCATTTAACATGTATTGTGACAACATGAACATGAGGGATACAGGGAATATTTGTTATGGGAGAGGGCCCACCACTAGGGCATTCTGTATTTAATGGGGGTCATGTGGTTTCTGATGGGATTTTTTGAGGTTTATTTGGCGTGGGTTTGCTTAAATAGTAAATAGTATTACTAGTAGTAATGTAAATAATAATAATAACAAAGTATTAAACCAGGAAAGGTACATTCAGATTATTCTGGTTTTCAACTACGTCCTGGGTATGTTACCATAGCCCAACATCCAGAGGTTGTTTGCTTAAATAGTAAATAGTATTGCTAGTAGTTAGTAGTAAATTGAGTAAATAGTATTAATTAAACACGCAAAATTAAACCTCGTGCTCAAACTCCCACTATTCCTGTGTGTAGGGGCAGGGGGTGGCAGTATTGGCTAAAGCATCTCTGAGCCCAAATATATAGCACAAACCGAGACAAGTTACCTGTGCACTATCCCAAATAGATATGCATATTTTAAATAACATGGGATTTTTAGCATCATTCCAATGACCATTAAAGTCTAAGCTCAGCTACCCCATCAAGTCAAAGCAAGACTCCCACTACTTCTGAGCTGCAGGCAGCAATGTCTATAGTATCCATCAGACCAAATAAAAATTACAAAACCAAAAAAAGAAAAGTTAAACAACAGTATTAGTTAGTTTGGTGAGCAATGCATATCAAGCAATAGTTTGGTAGTGTTTCAATGTTCATTTAGAATTCTGGGAAAATAGGAGCAGATTGGCAAAGGCTTTGGGCAACTGCTAATTTTACCGAGTATTTTGTAATTTTTTTTTTAATTAAACATCAGACCACAGAACAGCATTCTAATTTGTTTTTTTTTCCCTTTCCTGTAAATTTCAAAGGGTGGAAATCTTTACAGTGGCAAGTGTCTTAGCCAGTGGTAAGAAACGTTAGTGTGTAGCATGAAATATTAAATCAGCTGTTAATTTTATCAGCAGCGGTTGAATGTCCTGATGACAGAACTAAATCTCATTGCTGCACTTTTAACTGGGTTTTCTCACTTAATAGTTATGCGCGGTCAGCTGACAGTTTATGTGAAAAATATTGGCTAAAGATCCAAGTTGGGGAAAAAGTCTCCAACTCGACTGAGCTGTAGAATTTTTCCAAATTGTCTATTGTCCCTTACAAACGTTGCTGTATTTCACTCACGACAACTTGCTGTTTAGTGAACAAAGCCATAACATTTTTCAGTCAAGCACTAGAATAAGCTGGGAAAGCAAAGTGACTGAGGCCAAGCCAAACAGAAAAGTCTTTGAACTTCAAGAAGACGGATGAAAGACTTGTAATTATTCTTTTTTCTAGCAAAAAAAAAACCTTTGTAGGAAAGGCAGTGGTCTGAAAGCAGACTTAACTAAAGTGTACACAGTGTAATGTATTTTGTAATCAAATAACATTAAAAATATATATATAAATACAGTCGTGTGTCACAAGGCAAACCTATTGCGGTGATTGATTCATCTTTTTCTGTCATTTCTGTAACTCACTAGGGGACTCGTACAATGACTTTGTAGATACATAATGGGATTCTATTTTTTTTAAAGAAATTGTTTAACCAGTGCTTTTGCTTGTAGCTAGCCAGTGCAACATCTGAGCTTCCAACCTAGACTGTATTTCATCAGCTACAAATAGCAATGACACAGCTCGACACATACCGAGATATTTCACACCATTCAATAACATTCGTGTTGCCTACAACAAGTGGAAGGTTCAAAGGAAAATAACTGTTATAGAATATGGATCTGAAAATAAGCCAGCTGTGCTTTTCACAAATTCACCGATGTCTGGCAGTTTAGTTACCGAAATGTTTAATTTAGAGTTGTAGAGAAACTTTTGCACAAAAACACCCCACTTAAAACTGCCTTTAAAATGCTGGTATATTAGACAATACATAAAGAAACTAACATTAGTTATGATCAGGGGTGTTGCTAGGTAACCAGAGGCTTCAGCCCATGGGTACATTTTATGGACCCTCCCATATAGACCCTGTTAAACTGCTGCTCTATATCACGCTCTCTTTCTAACATCAACTAGTTCTATGAATCACTTTATTACACCAAATCTTTGAAAGTATTATAAAAACCTATATTTAAAAAAAAAAAAAAAAACATATTGCATTAAAATAAACCCTGCCCCCAGAGCAATATACCATACCAAGCTGCTATTATTAAAGGAACACTCCATTATTTTTATTTATTTTTAACAATTTAGAAGACATACCCCAAACGAAAAAGTGCATATTTTTATTCAGGTATATATTATAGGGATAATTGTGGGGCAAAATATTACAAATAATATTTTTTGAAAATTATGAAAAAACGAAAAACAGCTTTGTTTTAAGAAGCTTCTGTGTTGGAGTCACGAGTGTGTGTACGTGATGGCAACTTTCAAATGCTTTTTCAGTTAACTGTAATACAGATCATTGAGAATTAAGGAGTGCACCTGCCACGTCTGTTAGCTCTGTGGACCATTACTCAATAATTAATTTCTATACCCTACTTCTTTTAATGTGCAGCATGGCTGAGCTATTCAGAATTGGCCTACGTTCCTTGCTCCTCCCTCTGCCCAGTGGGGAAACTCCTTAAACAAAGGGCTGCGGTGCCAAAATCCTCAACAAATTAAACAAATATAAAAACAATGATTATCTTTTCTCTCAAGTTTGTATCCATTTATTTCCTAGCTTCTTTCATTGTTTCAAGTCATGAAGCCCATGGAACAACACAATGGGGAGTGGGCCTTGACAGGGCCAGAGAGTGGGCAGGTGAAATTAAGGTCAAGAGGTGTGGTTAAAGTGATAGGCAGCTAGGGGGTGGAGAGTAGGGGTTTAAATAGCAGCCATTTTAGAAATGTGGCCATCTTAATCAAAATCACTTACTTGTTACTTGTCCCTCCCACCCTCCCTTTGTGGTTAGGATTGTTCCCGTTTGGTCACAGCGGCGGGAATAGGGCATGGGTTAAATTGGATTTAGGTGGAATAGAATGGGGATAGGCCAAGGTCTAGGCTGGAATAGGCCGGAAGGAAAAAGTGGTTGGTAGGTTCTAGCTCGTTGGTGGCGACGAACCTGGGGGTGTAGGTGTGTCTGGGGTACACACCTACGGTTATCATATTAGTTTGGGGGCCTCTTTGGTAGGCCACGTGTAAAAAGTTATGCACTATTGGAATGTTCATTATTGTTATTTGGTAGGGTCATTGTCAGGGGTATTGGGCAAGAAGGTCGGAAGTAATTAGTACTTGTGACAATGACCCTAAATTGTTAATTTATATATTTATATTTATAATTAATAAAGCTGTGGACTTTATAATCCAACAGAAAATCTGGTGTCTGAGTGTCATTTAATTACGGGTCAGCACATGCCAAATAACGACTGTGCACATGTCATGCACAATATATAACATGTGCGTGAACATAGACACAAACATACAAACCGACAGACACACAGGCATAGTCAATGTCATATAGAGATACACATTCAGGCACACAGACACATAGAGGAACACAGACATGCAGGTGCAGAGACAAACAATCATACATACACTCAGTTATAGAGACACAGACATACAGCCATCACACAGTTAAAGAGACTCAGACATAAAGCCATACACAAACTCACAGATCTGGCTCTGGCTGTACAGGCATGTAGATAAAGGTTATCTCGGCTTGATCCTCCGTTTTATTCCTCCACGTAGTTTGTATAGAAAAAGCTCTATCTGAATGTGCTTGGGTGGTACAATTCCCGCTTAGGGATATTCTGTGTCTTTGTTTAAGTGCTTTCATGCAGAGGAGCTCCACGTAAGTATGGTGACTCAGGATTGTGTTGACCCCACCTTGGGGTCTCACAGGTTTGTTGGTAAGTTGGTAGTTAATTTATAAAAAAACAAGAATAAAAAAATATAGTGCTCACTGTTGTTGTTGTTGTTGTTGTATATAAAAGAAAAAAATAGGAGAGGTGCTCACAAATAGAGAACAAAAATTAGGTTTTGCTCAATCCACAGCACTCAGGTGGTATTTTCCCCACCAAAGGAATATGTGTTCCCAAGCTCCACAGAGGTTAGCAAATAGCTGCTTTATTTCATACACTACACTAGTACATAAAACAATAAAACTAATACAAAGTAGTAAAATAACACTTAACACATTTCACCACAAAGTGTCTTTCTCAGAATTTTTTTTTTTTTTTTTAAATTGTGAGGGTGCACTTGTATCCCGACTAAAACTAGAACTATATAGCTGCACTATGATTCTTTTTCCATTTATATCACTACAGATACATCTGTGACTACTTATATTATACAGGAACGTACGATATAACCGTTTTTGTCACTATTTATTGTGCTTCCCACATTATCTTCCTACTGGTATTTTGTGTTTCACTGTGCCTGTTTTTGAGTGGGTTAAGCTGCATGTATTTCTGATACAGTGCCATATTCCACTCCATTGCCACATTTGGTGTACATTTTTAAGCTCACAGATTTATACTCAATTATATGTGTAAAAAAGTCCCCTTCATGATACACCTTTCTCCTGTCTATTTGCTAATCTATGTGTGCCCATACTTGCCAACTCCTAGATATCCACTGCTCCTTTCTGCATGTGGAGTCCAATTCTTACTCCCTATATGGATCCCTTGCTTAAATGCACTCGCATGGGGGAAGTACTCTTGGCGGATGAATTGCCAAAGTGGGATACTAGAGGATAAAAGTGTGCCAGGGCTTGTAAAGGGCATTGTGCATGTGTGGGGCTACCTGTGGTGGTATTTGGAGACTGCCTGTGAAATTGCATGTGTGTAGAGGGTGCTATTTGTATTGTAGGGTTTGTGTAAAGAGGTATGTTTGTGGTGAACTATGAGTGTCTATGGGCTGTAGTGTTTGTTTGTCTTGGGGCTGTAGAAAAAAAATTGTGCTGTGACTATAGTGTCTAGAGGGGGTTTAATGCAGTGGTCTCCTGGTCTAAAGTGTTGATGTCTAGGGGGTGCAGTGTGTGTGTGTGTATAGTGGCTGTGGTATAGAAACATAGAATATGACGGCAGATAAGAACCATTCGGCCTATCGAGTCTACCCAATTTTCTAAACACTTTCATTAGTCCCAGACCTTATCTTATAGCTAGAATAGCCTTGTGCCTTTCCCAGGCATGCTTAAAGTCCTTCAGCGGCATCCACTACCGTCTCTGTAAAGTAATACTTCCTAAAATTATTTTTAAACCTTTGCCCCTCTAATTTAAGACTATGTCCTCTTGTTGTGGTAGTTTTTCTTCTTTTAAATATAGTCTCATTTACTGTGTTGATTCCCTTTCTGTATTTATATGTATTATCCTGCAATCCATGAACCAGTTTAGCAGCCCTTCTCTGAACTCTCTCTAAAGTATCAATATCCTTCTGGAGATACGGTCTCCAGTACTGCATACAATCAGTGGTGTATCCTGGTTTTGTGCTGCCCTAGGCTCCCCCCGTGCGCCAGCCCCACCCAACCCTTCCCCCCCCCCCGCATTCTAAATACACACACACATTCACTGACAGAAATACATACTCACTAACAGACACAAACACACACTCACTAACAGACTCACTCACTAACAGGAAAACACACTCACACACACACACTAACAGACACACACACACTAAAAGACACACACACACACTAACAGACACACACTAACACACTCACACTAACAGACACACACACACACACACACACTATTCCCCTTTCCCAAGCTTACCTTTTTACTAAAAATAAGTTTAGGGCCAAAGATGACCCAAAGATCGCGCAATTCCTTGGAAAATCCGGGTGGAAGACTTAGCTTTTTCCCTCCACAACAGTCAGGACGATATCCCAGACATTCTAGAACTAACAGACACACACACACACACACTAACAGACACATACACTAAGACACACACACTAACAGACACACACACACACTGACACACACACACACTAACAGACACACACACACACACACTAGCAGACACACACACACATGAGCAGACAAACACACTCACTCACATTAACACTCACTTTTTTTTATTTAACCCCCCAGCCTCCTTACCTTTAGGAATGCTGGGGGGGGTTCTCCCTCTCCCTGGGGCTGCTGGTCGGGCTGATGGGCTGGCTGCTGGGCGGGCGGCGCTGGCGAGGGAGCACTTTCCCCTGAGTTCTCTGCTCCCAGCTTCACTCTGCAGGCGGCGCGCGAGGGAGTTGAGCAGACAGTTTAGGGGAAAGTGCTCCCTCGCAAGTGCCACCTGTCCAGCAACCAGCCCATCAGCCCACCCAGCATGTCAATTAGCTGCAAGGCTAACAAGACATTTGCCCTGGGCATTTGGGGGCGGCTTTTTTTCTGTACTCTGCCCTTGGGTTTTTACATACAAGATGCATTATCTTGCACTTATCCACATTAAATGTCAGCTGCCACAACTCTGACCATTTTTCTAGTTTTAGTAAATCATTTGCCATTTTGGCCTATCCCTCCTAGAACATCAACCCTGTTAGATATCTTAGTATCATGGGACTTGGGCTGGGCTGAAGGAAGGTGCTGCTGCATGGCCACGATACAGTAAGGGGGAGCATGCAATGTGTATTATTAGCCCTGCTCTGGCCAGGCACAGAACAGGATACTTGGGGCAAATAATAAAAAATGGCATAACAGTGTTACAGAGCAAACCGGTACATCACAAACATCATTTTGGAAATGATATCACATGCAAAATGATTGCAACTTCTATGATGTCCACAATCAGTATCTAATAAAACATACTAAAAATAGCTGCAGTTCTGCAATAATTTTAGATGACTGTATGTATAAGTGTATACTGTGATAAGAAGCAGTGGTGACACGGTAATGCAATGTATTGCATTACAAAGACTGAGCTATCTTCAAATAAAATTGCTCATCTTTATTTCAAACCGCTTGCCAAAAGAGCTAAAGTTTAAGAGTCCAGAATTTAATTAGTTTTATTCCTTAGATTTGACACAGTTTAAGAAAATATTTTTTAGTTAACATTATAATAGTCAGTGAGAACGCCCCACTGCATATAACCTCAGATGTGACCCTAAGCCACTTTTATTTAATTGCTGCTGCCTCCTCAGCTAAGTACCCTACTATTACTCTGACATTTGTTATTATATTGTACCGTCCACATTGTTCTGCAATTGGATTTTTATTGTAATTTATTTTTCCTCGTAATCTGTGTTTTGTTGTCCTACTGTCTCATTTCTCTTTTAGGGAGTGTTCTGGGCAGTATTTCCCTTTCCCAAGTTTACCTTTTTACTAGAAATAAGTTTAGGGCCAAAGATGACCCAAAGATCGCACAATTCCTTGGAAAATCCGGGTGGAAGACTTAGATTTTTCCCTCCACAACAGTCAGGACAATATCCCAAACATCCTGGAACCAAATGCCAGGATTTTTAAAACGGTGGAAACGGCCTTAGCAGAGGGAACCTCCTTTGTCTACCTACATGCCTTCAAAGCTGGATCCAACACTCGATTTGCATGATCGGGAATGCAAATACATTGTTAGATATGGAGAAGTGGAATGCAATCCTGATAGAACACCATGTGGATCACATATGTTCTTCTGTGAATTACATTTAATGCTACAAGTTTCACCAAGAATTGACTTACCGCAAAATCAATCTTTGTCAATCTGCAATTTCTGTAGGACATTTCCGTTTTGATGGGTTTTCCGCAGTTAAAAATATTTTCGTTTGACATTTCTTCTGGAGCATCAGGTTTGCCCGACCACTACAACCTAGATACACTTCCCTGGAGGCCATGAATCTAGTTCTCTGTCTTTTTGAGTCATGACTAAATAACCCAGACTTTTCTCTCAAACAACTTGCAGCAAAACTTGCTTGGTCTTGCTGTTCTGTCTGATATCCTACAAATGGGTGTCAGACATTTGGGCTCTAGTTATTGACACGTTCCTTTACTCCTGATGGAATTTCTTTTGGTATATCAAGACGGACGAAAGCCTCTATTACATCTGTTTTCTACCTTTCTTTCCTTCGCAACATAAATTATGTTCAGTCTCTAGCCTAAAAAACACATAAATCCCAGACTTCAGCATTTCAGAATCTGAAACATTCCGACTTGTTCTTAGCTTTGCGGAATCCTTATCGTCCTATGTCTATGGCCCGTTGGGTGAAATGGAAAATGACATTGGCTGGCATAGACACTTTAGTTTACGGAGCACATTATACAAGAGATACCCTGGCATCCAAACCATTCTCTTTGAATTGCAGATAGGAAGGTCTCCCAAAAACTGCTGATTGGTCTCTTGAATATACTTTTAGAGAATGTTATTTTTGTCCAGCTCCACATTTTGTTCTCTACAGTTATTTCATAGCTTTGAAAAAGCATAATATGAGCCTCTGTGTCTTATGATACAATAACTCGATATTACTATTTACATGACGTACAGCCATGATTTTATTAGAGATACGGAGGTGAATATTAACCCACCTTATTCTGTTTTCAATGTTTCCTCCCTGGTTTCATGCAAGTAGATGTTCTTTCCATAAGTATGATGAGTTTGATGTTTACATTTATCCTTTTGTCTGTGTTTCATGGTAAATATATTTGCACTTTCATGTTGTTGTTGTTGAATATCTCATGCTGCTTATGCTTATAAGTACTGTGAATTGTGTTTGTAATGTCAATGGTCATATTTTTCCATACAGTTTTCCCTTTTTCCTTATGCTTGAAGTCTCGATCCATGGGCCTATTCTACTCCAGTTAAGGTGGATACATCATACAAAGCTTTGTCCTCGTTGGATTTGCTCTCCTTATCACCGGAGCTTATTGTTTCTTATGTTTTGTTTGCATTTTATCTTGGTTATGTTATTTAGCTGCATCTTCAAGAAAGAGGAGGCTTAGGGCAGGGCTGGTGTAAGGATTTTTGTCTACACAGGCAAAGACAAATTTTGCCACCTCCTTTTGCCCATCTTACCCATCCGTATGCATTTTTTTGTCCATATTGCCACCTGTTTGTTTCTCTTTTCCATTTTTTGCATATGTATCCACTGTTTGTCATTCTCTTCATATTTGTGAGTCTTTATCCCACCTTTTATGTCCTCTCAGCCCCCACGTGTCTTTTATCCCCTTTCAATAAATCGTATCTCATCTCTTTTGCTCCATTTTGTCTCTTACCCACCTTTGTGTCTCTCTCTTCCTTCTGATTTTGCTACTCTTCTCTGCAGCGTGTTTAGTATATATATATATATATATATATATATATATATATATATGTATGTATGTGTGTGTATATATATATATATGTGTATATACATATATAGAGTTGCAAGAAAAAGTATGTGAACCCTTTGGAATGATATGGATTTCTGCACAAATTGGTCATAAAATGTGATCTGATCATCATCTAAGTCACAACAATAGACAATCACAGTCTGCTTAAACTAATAACACACAAAGAATGAAATTGTTGCCATGTTTTTATTGAACACACCATGTAAACATTCACAGTGCAGGTGGAAAAAGTATGTGAACCCCTAGACTAATGACATCTCCAAGAGCTAATTGGAGTGAGATGTCAGCCAACTGGAGTCCAATCAATGAGATGAGATTGGAGGTGTTGGTTACAGCTGCCCTGCCCTATAAAAAACACACACCAGTTCTGGGTTTGCTTTTCACAAGAAGCATTGCCTGATGTGAATGATGCCTTCGCACAAAAGAGCTCTCAGAAGACCTACGATTAAGAATTGTTGACTTGCATAAAGCTGGAAAGCGTTATAAAAGTATCTCCAAAAGCCTTGCTGTTCATCAGTCCATGGTAAGACAAATTGCCTATAAATGGAGAAAGTTCAGCACTGCTGCTACTCTTTCAAGGAGTGGCCGTCCCGTAAAGATGACTGCAAGAGCACAACGCAGACTGCTCAATGAGGTGAAGAAGAATCCTAGAGTGTCAGCTAAAGACTTACAAAAGTCACTGGCAAATGCTAACATCCCTGTTAGCGAATCTACAATACGTAAAACACTAAACAAGAATGAATTTCCTGGGAGGATACCACAGAGGAAGCCACTGCTGTCCAAACAAAACATTGCTGCACGTTTACAGTTTGCACAAGAGCACCTGGATGTTCCACAGAAGTACTGGCAATATATTCCGTGGACAGATGAAACCAAAGTTGAGTTGTTTGGAAGAAACACATAACACTATGTGTGGCGAAAAAGAGGCACAGCACACCAACATCAAAACCTAATCCCAACTGTGCAGTATGGTGGTGGGGGCATCATGGATTGGGGCTGCTTTGCTGCGTCAGGGCCTGGACGGATTGCTATCATCGAAGGAAAAATGAATTCCCAAGTTTATCAAGACATTTTGCAGGAGAACTTAAGGCCATCTGTCTACCAGCTGAAGCTCAACAGAAGATGAGTGCAACAGGACAATGACCCAAAGCATAGAAGTAAATCAACAACAGAATGGCTTAAACAGAAGAAAATACGCCTTCTGAAGTGGCCCAGTCAGAGTCCTGACCTCAACCCGATTGAGATGCTGTGGCATGACCTCAAGAAAGCGATTCACACCAGACATCCCAAGAATATTGCTTAACTTAAACAGATCTGTAAAGAGGAATGGTCAAGAATTATTCCTGACCGTTGTGCACGTCTGATCTGCAACTACAGGAAATGTTTGGTTGAAGTTATTGCTGCCAAAGGAGGTTCAACCAGTTATTAAATCCAAGGGTTCACATACTTTTTCCACCTGCACTGTGAATGTTTACATGGTGTGTTCAATAAAAACATGGCAACATTTCATTCTTTGTGTGTTATTAGTTTAAGCAGACTGTGATTGTCTATTGTTGTGACTTAGATGATGATCAGATCACATTTTATGACCAATTTGTGCAGAAATCCATATCATTCCAAAGGGTTCACATACTTTTTCTTGCAACTGTATATATATATATATATATATATATATATATATGAATATATATATATGTGTGTGTGTGTGTGTGTGTGTGTGTGTGTATATATATATATACATGTGTATATATGTATATACACACTACTCTTTTTTTTTAAATGGGAAAAAAAAATCAAAATATAGGAGTGGAAACATTCTCTGACATACACTGTCGCTCCCTGACCCATACTCGCTCTCAATGACAAAGTTTACTAATCTATATATAGGCATATACAAACACACTGGCCATAGGCACACAGACATACAGACACACTGGCTCACACATACTTGCTGAGACACAAACACACACTCACTGGCTCATATACACACACTCACTTGTTCATACACACACAGACTGACTCATACACACACTCACTGGCTCTTACACACACACACACACACACACACACACAATTTGTATCATTGTTAAACAGCAGGGTTCACACCAAGAGTGGCTGCCCAATTGAAGCTGCCCTTCTCTTGGCCGCTTGGTTACGATGCCATAGCTCATAACGCGATTGAATTAGCTGCAGTTGCTCCTTGCTGCTCCCATCAGCTCGATAGCAATTTCACATAAGGGCACCACATTAGACACTTCTCTACTTCCTGAATCAAAGAAAGATTTGCCAGTAATCACAGCATTCCATTCATTTGAATAATAGTGGTGAAACTTGGGGGATCAGACAGAGTAAAGGGCAGAACGTTTAGGTTCTTGGACAAACACAGGATCAATATCAAGCAGCCTAAAATAATAGATGATAGAATGCCAGGAAGCCCATGATCACTTACGACAGTATAACACAATCCCCCTGATATCAACATGCACACTGTATGCTGCTACACTACACCAGTGGCAAGTCCACTCAGATTAATCACGGTTAATACTGGACACTGCTAACATGATCACAGTTGTAGTCGAACACCCCAGTAATGAGAGGCTGGATCTTAGACTCAGTATAAACACGATATAAGGAGGTCAGAGTAAATAGCTTTGGTCAAGGACACTCTTCTCTCAAACACAAGCAAAATGTAGTCACGACGCACATCTTATCCTACACAATTTCTTTGCGTATACTGCGCTTGTGCTTCGATACACACATCCACACAGACAATACAGTATTAAACCATTTACCATGCTAAATATATCACCGCACATCTACTGTTTAGTGCACATGTTTTCATTGGGCTTGCGATTCTGCTAATGAGCCATAGAATTCAAACCGCATCGCCTTTCACTTCTTTCCATACAGCTGCAGATGGGGCCGCCATGAGATTGCTTCTCTGAAACGTGTGCTGACTGACAGTAATTGCAATGCATTCAGAAGTTCACGAAGACGAGCGATGTATCACGGCTTTCCAAAGTTCAGTCCTTCGATGCCAGGATTCCGAGCTTAATTCACGGAATCTCTAAATAGTCAATTAACCTTACAGTAATTATGACTGACAGCCTCTATTCCTTAGGTATATATTGCTTTCATTAAGCCTGATCTTTCACGCAGAGAGATATTATTAAGCACATTTAATTATTCTGATTATATTCCTTTAGAAACTTTAATGAACATAACTCATACGTAGTTACAATTAATCAAGAAGAAGTGGATGCCCTTGCTGAACGACCTCAAAGAGATTGAGTCCAAACTGGTGTACTAACCAAGATTATTCAATTTTTATAATGATTTTACAGGGGAAATTCATAGAAACATAGAAACATAGAAACATAGAAACATAGAATGTGACGGCAGATAAGAACCATTCGCCCCATCTAGTCTGCCCAATTTTCTAAATACTTTCGTTAGTCCCTGGCCTTATCTTATAGTTAGGATAGCCTTATGCCTATCCCACGCATGCTTAAACTCCTTTACTGTGTTAACCTCTACCACTTCAGCTGGAAGGCTATTCCATGCATCCACTACCCTCTCAGTAAAGTAATACTTCCTGATATTATTTTTAAACCTTTGTCCATCTAATTTAAGACTATGTCCTCTTGTTGTGGTAGTTTTTCTTCTTTTAAATATAGTCTCCTCCTTTACTGTGTTGATTCCCTTTATGTATTTAAATGTTTCTATCATATCCCCCCAGTCTCGTCTTTTCATCTTAAATTAGAAAATAAACAATAAATGTATGATTAAAGGACAATTATCTGCATGTGACAATATCTCATGTGGCAATTATCGTCCGCCTCGATGCAGTGTTAATGAACATGCATAAATATGTTGCCCTCCTATTGTGTCTCAGAAAGTATTCCTGGAGCAACTGATTTGGCTTAGGGTGATGAGTGCAAGGGGCATTCTGTTGTAGCTTTGAAAGAGCCTGTGCTGTAGCTGTACATATATGAAGCTGTGATTTGCTCCTTCTTAAAAAAAATGAGCAAAGGTACAGGGCTTGTAGACACGGAATTCTTAGGCATCCCAGCACCCATCCAAATAGTAGTTCTAGTTTGTTTGCTCCTTGATTGGAAGGACACAAAAGTGATACACATTGCTACTCACGGTAGACGCCTCTTGTAGATAGGCTCCTATAGGCAGCTGCCAACTCGGCCTGGTGGCAAATCCAGAGATTTCAATAAGATAACAGAACGTTGTGGGAGTCCTGTTTCCCTTTAAGGCAAACTCTAGACCCCTAAATCACTTTATCTTGCTAAGTGCTATATGTGTGAAGTGTGTGTCTTCTTTTTTTCATTTAAAAATAAAGTGAAGAATTATTATTATTATTGGGGGGGGGGGGTTTAAACTTTAAATAGGACAATTACAAGAAAACTTACAGGAACAATAATCCACTTGAAATTGTCACTTTTAAAAATGAAACTTATTACACACCCCTAGCTGTCAGACAACTTGTCCTGTTACTTCCTGGTTTGGTTTGCTCAGTGGAACGAAAAGAGGCAGCAATTGCTCAGAGTACCTGCCTTACAAAGACGTCTCATTGAGCTGCATTGGGAAGTCTGTGATTGGACAGCCATAGAAAATCTGGGTGGGGTTAGAAGAGGAGGGCTTACAAAGGCTTCACACAAGAGATTTGTAGATTTTGCAAGCTGTTTTTAGATATACCCTCAATGAAAAATGTATAATGAAATGCATGAAATATATGGTCTTTAATAAATTTACGTAACTTTTTTTTGAGCGTTTAAAGAAAGTATCTGTTACAAATCTGTTTTTCTAATATGAATGATAAAAAAAAACTTGAAAAAATATATAACAAATCGTATTTGTCTATTTTAAATGTGCCCTAAACTGACACATTAGTAATTCCTTTTTAATATAACAAGTTTCTCTTCATCCAAAGGTGTGACACACTGAAGTAAGTAACATTCTCAATAATAATGTGTAAAGTAATAAATCTGTTTTTCTCAAACTTTATTATTTAGCCATTTAACATCTCACAGACATATAACAGACAGGTATTAAAAATTCTCATTACTACAATATGATATATGCTTACTGGCATGCGACACATAACAAAGCAAGGAGATTTAGTACAAAAAAATGATTGGTTTATGTTTTTATCGTATTTCTATATAGAATAGTTAAATATTCCCATCACTGTAGAGGAAATATTAATCTCATAGAAGATGCTGACATGGCATATATGGATTTACCATCATGTCAAATATATTACAGAATTTTCTTACTAATGATGGACTTTGACAGAATAATTAATCTGAGCCATTGTTCTAAAAACTCTTTGGTTTGACTCAGTCACGACAGCTTTGCCATGAGATGACTTCAGAGGCCTCACCCATTCCATAAACAAAGCACAGCACTAATTGTATTTGAAGGAACTGTTGCAGTATACGTTGTTAATATTTATTTGGTCTGACAGAAGGAGTAGGCCTTAATAAATTTGGGACAGTTTTGCGGGATCCATGTTGCTGTCTAGTGTAAGTTTTCTTGAATGTCTTTAACACATGTAACACATTTAGTATATTTAGTAAGTGGCAAATTAGATGCCCAAATCCTGATTCACGTTTTATGAATACCGCACAATAAAAAGCATATTTTGCATATTGAAAGGATACAACAGGCACCATAACCACCACAGCCAGGAGTGCTCTGGTGCATTCCCAGTGTAATTAGTCAAATCATTTGCAAACAATTTGACAACTTGTCTGAGACCCCCGGGTCTAGGCCACCTCGTCCATTAAGAGTCTGGAACTTTTGTCTCTAAGTTAAAATGGCGAATCAGGAATTAGGTTTAGTTCATTACCTGACAGAGATCAGCTGATGTTCTCAGCCAATGAGATGACACAGTGCAGTAGTGCATAGCTAATGAGATCTAACTGTAGCTCCCATCTCTCAATGGCAGAGGTGACAGGCACCAGGCGGACTCCATGTAAGTTGCCAAACTGTTCTCAAAAAGCTTGACTACTTAAGATGGGGATTGCAATTTCCAGCCATAATGAGCATCCACTTGCATAGTTATAGTTGGGAATGTTCCTGTCTTTATCTGTTCAAATCTCTTTAAATTCTTTACTCTTCACTGAGCTGTCAGAGTATCTGTTTGGTGGACTCACACTCTTCAAGTCAGTCTCCTTCGTTCGCAGGAGTTGTGCTATGAGTGTGCATGTCCACACGCACACATATACTCACCCACCATAGTTGCTACCGTGTCAGTGAACACTTGCAGCTATCCCGTAAAGCAATGGAGTTTAATGGTTTATATAGTTCAAGAGTACCATGCAAAACACCACCATTTCGGATTCACTGTGGAGAAACTTGTCTCTCGCACTCTATATCCCCAAACGCCCAAGTAAAAAGAAAAGCCAAACTGAAAAGATATTAAATAAACCAGTAATTTGTTTTGCATGGATTGGAAAATCATCAAAATTTCCCTCGGGTCAACTTTGACCTCAAAGTAAATTGAAAAATATAAGAATTGGCTTAAGTGAGTATTAGGCAGATGTTTGTAAAATACACTAGATACCATTAAAACACAAAGCAAAGGAAGGGGCTTTGTTCTTAATGGATTAGTTGCCCAATTAAAAAAAAGCAACAACAACTATTTGTAGGCTTCAAAGAGTGACAGTACTAACTACTATAACCATTTCCTCTCATTGAATTGGTAATAGTGACTGCAGCCATACTAACTTGAAGGCTGGGGGTGGTCCTCACCGGGTGATAGACAGCAGGGGGTGCACAGAGAAGATCAGTGTGATTGATAGCCTGGAGGAAAGAATTTTGACGGTTTGCTATGTGGCCCAATCCTTTCTGGACTTTGTTTTTACATTTTGGAATGGTAGGAATGGTAGGAATGGTAGGGGGCAGAGTGGGGGGGAGGTGTTTGGTACACCTTATATATATTATATATTGGGGTAAGCATATCTATTTAACTTAATGACAATGTTGTACATTGACAAAGGTATCTGTTGTCAGGAAAGGAATTAAATAAAAACATGGAATAATGTTGTACTTAGGTACCGACACACCTCAGTTACTAGCGGATAATATTTTAATTGAAGTTTATGTGAATAATAGATAAGGTTGCTTCACATTGTTATATACAGCCGGTAACTTCACAGGCTGGATGTCAATACAATGTAACAATATTCACAGAAACAGCACAGGGTTTTATAGACAGAATCAGTTACGTTCATAGATTACATTCACCGTGACAAAATACTAATACACACAAAGGCACATTACAGATCATTCATCAGTGTTAAGAAATAAAACATACGCCAAAGGCAAATTATAGAGTATGCTTCACTGTGGCGAAACAATGTGGAAAATCAGGTAGAATCAGCCTGGAGATTATAGGAGATTATATGACATTCAGTAACATATAACAAAGATCTGACCTCTGCTCCAAACCTAGATATGTGTTTAATATATCTCTCAGAGATTATTCATAATTTATGGCTAAGATGGTACAAATGCACTTTTATTTAACCCCTTAAGGACACATGACATGTGTGACATGTCATGATTCCCTTTTAATCCAGAAGTTTGGTCCTTAAGGGGTTAAAGGGATACAATGGCATCAAAACTACAATACAAAGATTTATTCCCAACTCTACATTGTCCCGCTGTCCACATTCCCCCCATCCCATTCCCCGAGGCAGTCTTAGCCTTGGAATGCAGAGAATTGCAGGGTTAAGGGAGAAAGCGACACTGTACCCTGACCACTTCAATGAGATCTAGTCATCTGGGTGCCTATTGTGTCCCTTTAATTAAGCAGTTTTAATGTATAGAAGTAGAGTGCAGTCTCACTGCTCAATCATCTGTCATTTAGAAGTTGAATTTGTTTTGTTTCTGTTTATGCAGTCCTAGTCACGCATCTCCTGACTGTGACTCACATAAACTGCATGAAAAAAAATTTGATCATATGTTTACTTGCCTTAGACGTTTTTATCTCCTGCGCTGTAAGTTGAACTCTAATCACATACAGAAGTTTCCTCCAGGGTCCAGAAGTCTACTAGCAGAACAGGAAATAAGACATTTTAGATTAAACTGACTGTGCAATACAGGAACCTAAACTATCTAGGTTAATTTTCAGGAAGTGTTTAGGAAGGCTATGCAAGTCACATGTAGGGAGGTATGTCCAACATTTGTTACTTTCACATATTTGAACTTTACCATGCCCTCTTATCTTTTTTTTTTTTTTTTTTATAATTCTTTATTTTTGTAGTGCGTAGGCAAAAGACAGTTGCTTGTGAGGTACCCCAAAGGCAGTCCTCTAGCACAATACGAACAGTTGAACATAGGGGTATAAGGTAGAACAAGCACATTTTTTTATATATAACGATAGAAATGGTATAGCTTTACTTTGTTTAGGCATTTGGTAACATAACAGAGTGATATCGCTTAACTTTCTAGGCATATGATTATTTTGCAGTGGCGTTAGAGTAAGGGTGAGTGATTCAGGCTTAGGTTTCACGCTTAGATGGGTGGGCAACATGCATAGACATTTGACTACAGGATCAATAGCTGCGCACACTTAGAGAGTATGTGAGTTGAAATATTTTATATCTTAAAATAACATGTCTTACTGGCTTTGTGCAGGCTATGTGGAGTGTGTGTGGCAAAATTAAACTGCAGGCTAGCTGTGATGCAAGTAAGTAGGCTGCTGTAACTCGCCGGACGCTTAACATAGCTTTTAAATGATCAGTTATGCCAGGCTAAACATTTCTAGGTGACGTATATTCCCATTAGGGGATAGCAGAGTGGGACAGCTTTACATCGTGTAGGTATTTGGAAGACAGTTGGCACATACATACACAGTCCCCGTGAGTAAGTCCCTTTTAGCCTATGCCCACAGTTGGCAGGATGCAGTCCTCTAGGGAAGCGAAGCACCGTCTGCTGAGGCACCAGAATGCAGTAGGTGTAAAGATGGGCAATTCTGGTAGCCCCCCTGATTCATCCTGAGGGCTTCTCCCCATCTTCATCCACTTGGTGGTCCTGGGACACATCTCCGGGCAGGGCCCATTTGCAGCCCGCCTTGATTTTTGCTGCCGCCAACGGCGTCCCTGTTGCTGGGCGGGGACCCCGTGTCTGGTCCGAGGGCGTCGGGAGATCCGCTCTTGTGGTCGGGCAGAATGGGCTTGTGGCCGCAAGCGGAGTAAGAAGTGAGCCTGCCGTGCTTTATAAGGTGGGTCCCCCCGCCGTGCCGGTCTCCTGTGCCTTCCCCTGGGGTGCTTCTCTCGAGTGCCACGTGGGGGGTGCATCTGGTCTCGGGGTCGAGCGTCAGGACGGCTCTGAGGTGCCACTTCTTCATCAATAGTGGAGGTAAGTCTCGTTACACTTAGTTTTGCCCAGAATAGGTCACAGACGCGGTCAAACGCTGCTACCAACGGTTCCCCAAGTGCAGGTGATATCATGGACGTGCCCATGCGTTCTGGCTTTAGTGAGGCGGCCATGTCGAGCTCTAAGTCTCCATGTTCTTGCTGGTGTTGTTTGGTTTGCCCGTGTGGACCGGGATAACCCCCACCGGTCCAGGGGGGGGGGGGGAGGGCAGCCAAACCCCTTTCGGAGACCTGGGAGAGCGGCCGTCTCGTCCCAGCTCAAGCCCGGTAGGCCTCAAACCTCGATCGGGTTACTCCGGTACCGTGCTGGGTCGATGCTGGTACCTTCGTGCTCCCCTGTAGCTTGTGGGTAGTTTGGGCACCTTTGTGGGTCAGTGGGTGCTGGTGGTACGGAGTTGGCTCCGAAAGTTTAGTCCAGGCGCTGGAGCTCAGACCAAAAGCGTCTGATCCGTTGGGTGGCTGGCCCCACCCCCCGCCCTCTTATCTTTAAATCTCAAATGTTCTCTCCTCTGCTTTCTTCCCTTAATTGCCCTCTTTCACTTCAATACCTGCATGTGTCTCTCTACCCATAATTGATGTTTTTTTTAATCTAAACCCAAAATTTCTATTTCAGTCAGAGCCCAACCAGACACATTTAAAGGTTGCAAGGGACTCAAAGTCAGCAGGACTTGCAGCACAAAAGCCTTATGCTTAGGTAGCATATTTGGAAAAACCATCCCTTGACCTGTCCACCCTCTCTAACTATCGTCCCATATCCCTGCTCCCCTTTTCCTCAAAGCTTCTGGAAAGACTTGTCTTTACCCGTATTTCTCACTTCCTCAAATCCAACTCCCTCCTTGACCCTCTTCAATCTGGCTTCTGCCCCCTCCACTCTACTGAGACTGCTCTTATTAACGTTACTAATTACCTAATCGCTGATAAATCCATAGGCCACTACTCCATACTTCTTAACGTTTCTGCTGCCTTTGACACTGTTGATCATGCGCTCCTTCTTCAAAATCTTCAGTCACTCAGTCTCTGTGACTTTGTCCTCTCTTGGCTTTCCCCTAATCTCTCCCAACGCTCATTCAGTGTCTTCTTTTTTAATGATACCTCATCCCTTTGTCCTGTCTCGGTTGGAGTCCCCCAAGGCTCCATCCTTGGTCCCCTTCTATTTTCTCTTCATACTGCCTCTCTTGGCAAACTTATTACCTCTTTTGGATTCCACTACCACCTGTACACTGATGACACCCAGCTGTATCTCTCCTCACCGGACCTCTCCCCTGCCATCCTGCAACGTGTCACTGCTTGCCTTTCCTCCATCTCTGACTGGATGTCCTCCCGCTTTCTAAAACTAAATCTCTCTAAAACTGAACTCCTTGTCTTTCCTCCTCCTATTACTGATCCTCCTCTTTCGCTCTCCCTTGAAGTCAGTGGTATCCACATCAGTCCATCCTTGAAAGCGTGCTGTCTTGGCGACATACTTGATTCTGG
Organism: Pelobates fuscus; assembly: GCF_036172605.1. Taxonomy (NCBI): domain Eukaryota; kingdom Metazoa; phylum Chordata; class Amphibia; order Anura; family Pelobatidae; genus Pelobates; species Pelobates fuscus. The sequence goes on from NC_086326.1 coordinate 46,045,352, forward strand.
CCTCACCTTTGAGCCACACATCCAGCATGTTACCAAATCCTGTAGATTCCATCTTAAAAACATAGCCTACATCTGCCCCTTTCTTACACAAGATGCTACTAAAGAGCTTGTCCATGCTGTAGTAATTTTTCTGCATGGATTATTTAAACCTTCTCCTAATTGGTCTTCACAAAACCCGTATTGCCCCCGCTACAGTCTGTAATGAATGCTGCCGCCAGACTGATTTTCCTCTCTAGTCGGTCCTCTCACACCTCACCCCTCTGTAGGTCCTTACATTGGCTTCCTGTATCCTATAGGAGTCAATTCAAAGTGCTAACCCATACCTAGAAAGCATTGACCAATTCTAGCCCCTCTTATATCTCTTCACAGATCCATAGGTATGCCCATTCTCGGTCTCTCCGCTCTGCCCGTGACCGTCTCCTGTCTGCTGCTCGCACCCGTACGGCCAACTCACGCTTGCAGGACTTCTCGTGGGTGGCTACCTTACTATGGAATAGCATACCTACCGCCATCAGATTCTCCCCTACTCTTGCATCATTTAAGAAATGCCTTAAAACACATCTCTTTAGGAAAGCTTATGGCTTCCCAGAGTAACCTCTACCTCACATAATAATAATAATAATAATAATAATATAATATAAACAAAGCGATTTAACTCATAAATGACAGAAGTGAGCAGTGGGACTGCAGGGGCATGATCTATACACCAAAACTACTTTATTAAGTTGTTTTGGTGCTTATAGCGTCTCTTTAAATTCGCATTTGGTACATTTTAATTAATCTTCAACATTCATAATCCCACTACAATTGTGAGCTCATTATTAGAAGCATTCACAACTACACTAATATACACTTCGCCTCTGTATCCCAAATCTGTAATCAAAAAGTTTGGTAACTTGTATGTCCTTATTTAAAAAGGAATAGCACTGGGTTGCGCACACACAGTACTCTTGTTCTGCTTTTTCTATTTTTTTCAGATTATTGGGGTCATTTTGTCACCACTGTTTAAGAGCCAAAGTGTTTTTTATAGAACTTATAGCTACAGAGAAGTGATTTAAGTTTGTGATTTTTAGGTAGTCTATTATATTAACATCAGCCTTATTTTTTTGTACTGTGATTAGCTCCACGCTAATGCAAGGATGAAGGAAAACTATTCCCACTCACACTCAATGCCATCAAAAATCAAGGATTTCTTTCACTGAACATCACCTTGTAGTGAACTAAAATTTGAATTGCAAAAATATCAACGCCGGGCTTCAAATTATTTCCAGATCAACTTTTCTTGTCTACATTAAGCACTTTGGATTCACTTCACTGCAATTCGGTGTTTAGAGAATAAATCAGAAAGATGGGGAAATTTTCCTTTAAAGCATTAGTTGAATAAGTGTTATTTACCTTTTTCAATTTTTGCCTGTTTGTAAGTCTAGATATTAGAAAGAAATCCATCAAGTGCGTCATTGCCTGCAGTCCTAGTAGTTAGGTTGGTGCAGGAGTATATACCGATCACACAGTGATTGAGCTCTGTGATGTCACACTTATTACTGCATGTGGTGTCAATTTTTTTGTGACATCATTCTGCAACTGGAAGCATCAGGTGGCTATCTAATTTGATGGTCAGACAGACCACGAAGAATGATCAATGAAAGTGAGGAAGGAGTGAATTGAAGCAGATCGAGTTGGGTAGGAAATGAAAGGGAGAGGTGAGTAAAGAAATATACATACACTGCTGACATCAGACGTAATTTATGCACAGAATTGATATTAGATTCCTGGGCTGCCTAAGTCACTACTATTTGTTCATTTTACCATATGTGTGTGTGTATTAGGCACAGTCAAATACATTCCTTAAAAAAAAAAAAAAACACTCTCCCCTCGGCCTCCCCCACCCCAACTTTTTGGCTACAAATGAATGAATTTGGTTGAAGGTTTAATTGACAGCTGCCAGGTTGTATGTTTGTAATTCGCAGCTGCCAGGCCTTAGCCTTCAAATCTTTAACAAAACATAGATTTCAATCCGGGGAGATTAAGACAAATTATTAGGAGTTTGTAATGAGTAAACCACCCATCGTGTAGGACAGAATGAGGAACTACAAACCGTTTTATACGCTGTATAAAGGCTGTGCTATATAGAGAAAATGTGCAACAATTACAGACAATTTATTGTGCTGTATCAAGGGCACTACCACGGATCTCAGTATCGTTCCATATATGCTGATCCCAAACAGTTGTCTGTGGCACATGAAATGTGGCCATGTTCTAATCCTGACTCATAGCCTCAGTGGCGGAACAAATATAGAGAGGGTCCTGGTGCGAGACATTTTTGGGGGCCTCGTCTAACACAAGGGTGGCCTAAAGGTAGATCCCCATTTGTCGAACTCCCATGTAGCCATGCCAGCTGGGGAATTAGCATTTGCCCATCCTTGCAGGGTTATGTTTGTGAGCAGTGCGTGTGTTTGAATGTAAGTATGGTTTTGTATAGAGAATGTGTGCGAATGTAGGGGTGTATTAGGATGTACTGTTGCCATTGGAATGTGATGGCATACTTGTGTGTAGTATCACAAAAAATATGCACAACAGTGGAGGTGAATATATAGAAAACTCTAACACCTTAAAGTGGTATCCCCTACAGCACTTAAAACAAATAATATACATGCATATAAAAGGTGGAGTTTTCTGACAATTTTTCAACAGATATTCTGCAAAATAAAATGTGCAAACAATAGTGCAATACAGTATAAAAACTTGGAAAATAAAATCAAAAGAGCAATATCACTCACAAGCCTAGAGTCATCCCCTCATATGACTCAAATTGTATGCGCCTTTGGACTGATATAGGAGGTCCAAATCCTTTTCCAATGTGATGTATGCTTATCTGGATGGATTTTATTATTTTTATGTTTGGAATTTTATTTGGATAAATAAAGCACCTTTTTCCCAAAAAGAAATCACTCTCATCTGGCGTTTGTACATCTTGGAGCTGGCTAAGAGGGAAAAGGCAAGCATACATCACATTGGAAAAGGATTTGGACCTCCTATATCAGTCCAAAGGCGCATACAACTTGAGTCATATGAGGGGATGACTCTAGGCTTGTGAGTGATATTGCTCTTTTGATTTTATTTTCCAAGTTTTTATACTGTATTGCACTATTGTTTGCACATTTTATTTTGCAGAATATCTGTTGAAAAATTGTCCGGAAACTCCACCTTTTACTTGTGTGTAGTGTTAATGTTTTAATGCAGGGGTGTGTTTGTATGTACTGTTGGCTTTTACATGCAGGTGTGCTTTTGTGTGTAGTTATGGTGTTTTAAAAAAAAAAGGGGGTGGGGGGCGGACCTAAGCTGGGGAAGCAGACGGACGCATGGTGGAGGAGCTCCGGGTAAAACACAAAACCCACCTTTTCCACACCTGGGCACCGGCGGAAACCACCGCACGGTGAGTCCCGAACCCCCCTCGGACCAGATGGGGAGAAAAATGAAAAAACAAAAGCCGGAAAAGCCCCGACTTGGCATGGATATCGGGAACCTCTGGCGGCAGACCCATGAGGCCGCGAGCTCCAAGATGACGTCCCTGCATGGCGGCTGCTCTGACTTCTATGAGGGGTCCTCAGATGACATGGAGGGAGACCCATCACCGGCCCCAGCATTAAAACCGCCGGCCCAGACACGGACCCAGACACCCGCGGCTGACCCCAAACCGGTAACTATGGAAGCCATAGAAGACCTCATGGCTGAGCACCATAGAAAAATCATGGCTGACGTGGCTATGATAAGGGATGACTTAAAAAATTTGACAGGTCGACTCCAGACAGTGGAGGGAATCTCCACAACACATACCACTCAAATAACTGAGCTCCAAGCTGCAATCAGTGCACTGCAAAAACAGAACCAACTACATGACCAGCGATTCTCTTTACAGGAAGACAGAAGACGCTACAAAAACCTAAAGGTTAGGGGGGTGGCTGATTCAGTTCCAGACGCGTAGCTCCCACACTTTACCAGGCGGCTCCTCACCGCACTCTTGACCCCGAAAACCGCCAGGGCGATTACGCTAGACGGCATATTTCGCCTGCCAAGACCGACCAGGGCACCACCTAGCACCTCTAGGGACATAGTGATCCAATTCCAAAACCTGAGGGATAAAACTGCAGTCCTAGCAGCCACCAAGGAACAGTCAGCATACCTCTTTGAAAACATGACCCTGTCATTCTTCCCAGACCTCTCCAGCGGAACATTAGCATGGCGAAGATCTCTACAACAATTCACTGCAGTGCTACGAGCCAACCAAATCAAGTACCGCTGGGGCCCAACTCACACCCTATACATCATAAGGGGAGACACGCCGCATACCGTAAGCAACATGCATGAAGCCACGAGGGCCCTGGGCGCACTGGATCTCCCCCTGAACGCCCTTCTACCAGCGGGACCACCGGCGAGAACCACGTACCCCCTTGGGTGGGATGCAGTCAGAGCACCGGAGTTCGTACCGAGGAGGCCTCAAGTGGAACAACATGCAGTGGCCACGACCTGAACCGAACCTGAAGACCACCAAAAGACTTTTGGGACATTCTCCCATGCAGCATCAATCCACATCACCTAGAGAGACTCTAAAAACACCCCCCACTTCAGACCATAACTACTGACAGGCAAGCAGAGGCCCAGACCAGATCCTGACTGCCTACCAACTGAATGATAACCCCCCCCCCCCCCCCATGCCAAGGGGTAATCTAGGCGCACATACCATACACCACAGTGCAAACACCTAATCAGCAAGGGACTTTACAATCCCCATTAGACCACGCGGTCACAGTACCCACCGAGACTCACCCCCCCCTCTCCCCTAACTAGACTGCAACGCTATAGTAGACCAACGACTAACATTACATATCTTAACCTAACACACTAACGGACACTCAACGGGAACCAACACGACCCAGCCAAGGAGACCGGAGTGAAGGACCCCTACCCTATAACAGACGCGACTGGTACCCCTTACCTTCACAACGACTCATTTCTTACACAAAAAATATATGTGCATAGACTCTTGCCAAAATGTTGTTGAATGCTTAAACAAACGTAGACACCAGCTGTTGTGGCAGGTGAACTGTTGAATAACGCTTTGCTCATATGTTTGAATATAATCTAAGCATTTTAATAAAGGGGTGTGTTTGTATGTAATGTTTGTGTTTGTTTGCAGGGGTGTGTATGTATGTAGTGTTACATTGTAAATGTAGGTGCCCATTTGTATGCAGTATTGGTGCTTGAATTAAGAGATGTATAATTTATTCACACAATTGACATTAGGCAGCCCGGAACAGAGTTCTTGGCTGCCTAAGTCACGTGTGATGGGGGTGCAAATAACCCCCAGCAGACAATTAAAAATAACTCTGTATGTGCCGTGTTTCAAGTTGAAACACTGCACATACTGACTCCTATCACAGAGATTTTGGTGGTTGGAGTAACCCTTTAATAATATATCCAGACAAACATCCAGTCTAGCTGATTAAACATTATTGAAACTGTGTTATTTAACAGGTTCATAAAAAAACGTTAGCTTAACCACTAGTTCCTCTGTCCCAATCAATATTTAGCTAATAATAGTCTCCAGTGATTTCAGTCTTACCTAGATGTGCAGCTTTTTTAATTAGTATGAACAGCCGATCATCCAAATTATTATTAATGTTTGGCATATGAAGCAGATTCTTACAATTAGCTTTTTCCCTTCTTATCCCCAATGCAGATTTCCACTCATAAAGTTTCCACATTTCCATCAATCCAAGTCTTAAATATAAACCTACCCCCATTTCCTATTTCCTTCCTAAACTGTGTACATCTATTTTTAATAACAGAAGTAAAATACATACAATGGTGGATCACACGTCTAGATGCGTCTAAAAAGAAACATAAAACCATATGGTGTAATATTGTCAATTAATGTAAAAATATGGGTTTCACAGAGATCATGTACTCACAAGCCTGGAGCCAAATACTATCATATGGCTCCAATGAGTTGCGCAGTGGGACTTTTCAGTAGGATGTCCCTGTCCGTCTTCTAAGTACTCCTGTAGTTCCCAGGCAGCATAGGAATAAAGCTGACTAAATGGGATTTCTTCACAAAGAGCTTTTATTCAGGGTATACAATAAAAAACAAAAATATGGCCTATAATAGATCCAAAGTCCAGTATAGCCAAATGGCTAATAATGTCTCTCAAAGACCGAAACGCGTTTCGCCCCTATTGGGGGCTCCCTCAGTATTCAGTAGTATGTCCAAGCTTCTTGGCGTCCTTTTCTGTTGTCTCTTTCGTCTACTTCCGGGTTTCATTGTCGCTTATTTGGAACGCACTGTGCACCTTCCATATCTGCCAAGTGACCCTATGTAGGGGGAACAGTCCCTATTCTGCTCTGTGTCAGTGTGTATCAGGGTCCCTGAGGACAGGTGTCAGTCCATATCTGCCAAGTGACCCTATGTAGGGGGAACAGTCCCTATTCTGCTCTGTGTCAGTGTGTATCAGGGTCTCTGAGGACAGGTGTAAATCCATATGTCAAGGTGTCAATATGTCATATGTCAGGTGTCAATCCATATCCATTGTGATTTAAGAATGTTAGGTGATTTATGCCTTTTATGGATTAAAAACAGACTCTGCATCAACTGTGTAATTTTCCATGGGAGTTTTGCCATCTATCCCCCTCCGGCATGCCACAGTCCAGGTGTTAGTCCCCTTGAAACAACTTTTCCATTACTTTTGTGGCCAGAAAGAGTCCCTGTGAGTTTTAAAATTCGCCTGCCCATTGAAGTCAATGGCGGTTTGCCCGGTTCACCGGTTCGCAAACATTTGTGGAAGTTCGCGTCCACCGTTCGCGAACCGAAAATTTTGTGTTCGTGACATCACTAGTTCAGTGTAGGATGCCCAATGTAAACCCAAGTACACCTGTAGTTACACAATCTGCTATTTCCCTAATTTGGGAACAAATAAGGGTTTACATTTTTATTTCATATATTGGTGTTATTTTTCTTCTTTCTGGACCTCTTTTTTCAGTTTTTTTTTAAATATATGACTCTTTCTATCTTTGAAGCATTTACTCCCTCCATATGATTTCAATTTATGTTTATCTCAATGAATCCCAGGCCCATTCATTGATAACTTTGTATGGTCTTTTATTCATGTCTGTAATTTTGTTAACGTTCTTAACATAATCATCACAACATATTTACTCCACCTCATGTGTTGAATATTTTCTGGAACAAAAAAAAAAGTGTTAAAAGGCAAATTCTTGTAACCTCTGGAAAAAACAAACAAAAAAAAAAAAAAAAAATCAATTGTCTCCCCCATCCCTTTCCCCTTTAATCTCCTCTCTCATGTTTGGACTGAAAAGTGACGAGTTGGCAGAAATATTGTGTATAAATACAATTAACATTTAACAGCATGTTAATATCCAGAGTCAGTTCAAAAATAGAATGTGTCGCTGCAATGACTGTACCTGTTAATGTTTTTTTATGTGCGTGTCGGTACAGGTACGTTGACACCTAGATTACCGCATTCAGGCTTATATTGTTTCACAGGTTTAGGCATGGAAAGCAAGAAGCGTCTACATAATGCCATCACATAATGGGGGTAATTAAACGAGCAAGTCATATGGTGACTATTAACCCCCCCCCCCTGTATGGGTCGATAAATGTGAAATTTTCTGGCTACATATATAAAAAAAAACATCTATTTTGTTGGTGTGAGTTTAGGAAAACACTTCCCTATTTGGGAGACGTCTTTCTTAAAATGCCTAATGGATATGACATATTTTTAGTGCAAGAGTGAATGATGAATGAAAATAACTTGCATCAAGATCAAGTGAAAATTTTAGATTTATAAATATAAGAACCGAGCACTCCGAAGTATATTTTACAAGAAAGGGCGCACACTGACGATTTGTGATAAAAAAAAAAGAAAGTTACACAAGTTTTTTATAACTGCACACAACTTTTTGATCACAAATCCTCTGTGTGCGCCCTCTCTTGTAAACTCTTGTTTAAAAAAATTATGATAATGTATGATAGTGTGTGTGTGTTTGTGTGTTTGTTTGTGTGTGTGTGTGTGTTGTAAACACTAGCCTAAATGTGTTATCTTTTGTTTAAAAATGAGTAGTAAATGACAATTGAGTCCTCAATATTAAAGGATAGCAGTCACTTATTTTTATTATTATTTTATTATTTATATAGCACCAGCAAATCCTCTAGCGCTGTACAATGGTACTTCAACATTATTTTTTAATACAATGATCCTTTCACCAAGAAAATAAATATATATTTTTTTGTTTAATGAAGTACATGTAAAAAAAAATTAGAAAACCACATATTTACCTTTAGTATATGGCAGAATCCTTCAGCCATATACATGCACTTTGGGTGTTTGAAAACCAATAGTTAGTCACTGCGGTCTCCCCCGATTTACTCCTTGCACAGTGCAGTGATATCATCAGACCAACTAACCGTTAAATTTAAACAATGTAAGAGTTTTTTCTAATCTGTTTAACATATATTTCATTTAAAAAAAATATATATATTTTCTTTCAATAATTAATTAAATGATTATTATTATAATAATATAAAAAAATCTGGTGGTCCAGTGGGAAGATTAATCGGCTTGCACTGCTGTAAAAGCTTCTGAAATGATCTGCACCTACCTAGGTGCAGATTATATGCTCCATTGCAGACATGAGGGTGTGCAGGACCAGTCAGGCAGGACAGGACAGTACATGAACTGGGAATACAAGACAAAATAAAACAAGACATGAGATACAAATAATGCAAAACAAGAGGATATAACTAAGTACTATTTATGTAATATACATTGGAGATTTAGACATACATAAATGGCCAAGATATATGCAGCCCACCACTGCGCCAAAGTACTCCAAATACGGTGGGTCCTAACTGCCTAGATATGAACGACTAAATAAACAATAAAATACACACAGTACTTACCTGCAAGGAAAGGAGCAGATTAATGAGACCACTGCAAGCAGGGAACACTCTGAAACTAAAAGGATAAGTGGCAAAGGAACTGGTGTGGCAACAAAGAAACAAAAACATTTAAAGGATATGGGAATTCCAGGAACGGAATATAGGGATGAACCCAGAAAACCCAGCATAATGAAAACCAGACATATAATAGATAACCAGAAAAACTAAAGAATTGTAAAAAGAATACTGGATACCAGAAGCCAAGCCCAGAAATGATCCGCAACAGGAACAGAACGTGACAGTGGTCTAGGTGATTATATAGTTTTACTTTAATCGAATGGACTGGCCAACCTTGCCCTTATAATTGTTACTATAGAGACAATGAATATTATTTCTGTGGTTCTATCCTCTGTCTTGGAAAGTTTCTAATTTGGAATCTAAGTTAAGGTTTGTATCCAGAACTTTGAGCCATTTCACAGCTCATTGGAGATTTCTGGACAGTATTTTATAGTAACCTAGGAGGTAAGTAGTTGTCATTACATCTAGACATCTCCACTAGCAGGGCCGGACTGGAACAAAAATCCAGCCCGGGCACTCAGAGATAAAGCTGCCCACTAGGAGGGGCGGGGCCAGTTAGGGCGCATGTTTTGTCATCACCATTGACAAGCACGCCCCCCCTCTTACCCTGCCAAATGAGTATGTTAGTGTGATGCCCCTCCAGATCATCCAGTGCTCTTGGGTGAAGTAAATGTCCTGTTTTTGGGGGAGCATTGTGCAATGTAATCATGCGCTACCTTTGCTGGTGACTTGTCTCTGGTGTCCTCAATAGTGGGATACCAGTGAAACAAAGTGGAACAGGGCTGTCAAAGTGTGTTATGCATGTGTTGAGATGTTCCCTGTGGTGTTGTATGTGTTTGAAGGCTGCTTTTGAGATTGCATGTATATACGTCAGACTATTTGTGTTGTTTTGTGTGTGTAAAGGAGTCTGTTTGTGGCGTAATATGTGTGGCTAGTGTTTAGTGCATGTATATGTGAGTGTTGGAGGTGCAGTGTGTGTAGTGTGTTTGTGTGAGTGTGGGTGGTGTGGTGTGCATATAGGGCTATAGAGTGTGTTAGTGCAGGGGCTGTAGTGTGTGTATATAGGGGTACAGAGTGTGTGTAGTGTGTTAGTGCAGGGGATACAGTGTGTGTATATAGGGGTACAGAGTGTGTGTAGTGTGTTAATGCAGGGGATGCAGTGTGTACATAGGGGTATAGAGTGTGTGTAGTGTGTTAATGCAGGGGATGCAGTGTGTATATAGGGGTATAGAGTGTGTGTAGTGTGTTAGTGCAGGGGATGCAGTGTGTATATAGGGGTATAGAGTGTGTGTAGTGTGTTAATGCAGGGGATGCAGTGTGTATATAGGGGTATAGAGTGTGTGTAGTGTGTTAGTGCAGGGAATGCAGTGTGTGTATATAGGGGTATAGAGTGTGTGTAGTGTGTTAGTGCAGGGGATGCAGTGTGTATATAGGGGTATAGAGTGTGTGTAGTGTGTTAATGCAGGGGATGCAGTGTGTATATAGGGGTATAGAGTGTGTGTAGTGTGTTAATGCAGGGGATGCAGTGTGTATATAGGGGTATAGAGTGTGTGTAGTGTGTTAGTGCAGGGGATGCAGTGTGTATATAGGGGTATAGAGTGTGTGTAGTGTGTTAATGCAGGGGATGCAGTGTGTATATAGGGGTATAGAGTGTGTGTAGTGTGTTAGTGCAGGGAATGCAGTGTGTGTATATAGGGGTATAGAGTGTGTGTAGTGTGTTAGTGCAGGGGATGCAGTGTGTATATAGGGGTATAGAGTGTGTGTAGTGTGTTAATGCAGGGGATGCAGTGTGTATATAGGGGTACAGAGTGTGTGTAGTGTGTTAATGCAAGGGATGTAGTGTGTGTATAGGGGTATAGAGTGTGTGTAGTGTGTTTGTGTGTTAGTGCAGGGGCTGTAGTGTGTATATATAGATATAAAGTGTGTGTATATGGATGGGTTTAGACAGTGGTGTATCCTGGTTTTGTGCTGCCCAGACACCTCCCCCCCCCGCCACCAACCCCCCTCCCCGCCACCCCCCACACCCTCCCCCGCCTTCCAAATACACACATTCACTGACAGATACGCATACACTAGCTAACAGACACACACTCACTCACTAACAGACACACACTAACAGACACACACACTCACTCACAGACACACACACAGACACACTAACAGACACACACACTAACAGACACACACTCACACTAACAGACATACAGACACACACTCACACTAACATACACACACAGACACACACTCACACACACACACACTAACAGACATACACACACACTCACACACACTAACAGACACACACACTAACAGACACACTAAACAACACACTAACAGACACAGACACACACACACACTAACATACACTCACACTAACAGACAAACCACTAACAGACAAACACACACTCACAGACACACACACTAACAGACATACAGACACACACTCACACTAACATACACACACTGACACACACTCACACTAACAGGCACACACACACTCACATACTAACATACACACTAAACGACACACTAACAGACACAGACACACACTCACACTAACATACACTCACACTAACAGACAAACCACTAACATACACACACACTCACACTAACATACACACACACTCACACTAACAGACACACACATTAACAGACACACACTGACACACACACTAACAGACATACAGACACACACTAACAGACACACACACTCACTAACATACACAAACACTGACACACACTAACCTTCACACACTTTTTCTTTTAAAAATTCAACCCCCCCAGCCTCCTTACCTTTGGGAATGCTGGGGGGGGTCTCCTTTTCCCTGAGGGTCCAGTGGCTGCTGGTCAGTCGGGCGGCGCTGGTGAGGGAGCACTTCCCCTGAGCTCTCTGCTCAGCTCCCTCGCGCTCTGCCTGCAGAGTGATACCGGGAGCCGGAAGATGACCTTCCGGCTCCCGGTATCACTCTGCAGGCGGCGCGCGAGGGAGCTGAGCAGAGAGCTCAGGGGAAGTGCTCCCTCGCCAGCGCCGCCCGATCAGCAGCCTGCCCGGATTGTCAGTTAGCCGCAAGGCTAACAAGGTATTTGCCTGGACATTTGGGGGTGGCGTTTTTTGCCGCCCCCTGGAAAATGCCGCCCAAGGCAAATGCCTTGTTTGCCTCGCGGCTAATACGTCCGTGGGTTTAGAGTGTGTATAGTGTGTTTGTGTGTAAGTATGATAATTTGTGTGGATATAGTTAGTAGGAGAGAGGCTTAAATAATTAACAAAATAATTTAAAAAAAGCAACAATAAAACAAACAAAAAACATTTTCTTCCTCTTCCCCTTATTACCTTGCAGGTGGAGAGGGAGCAGGCAGATCCCTGGTGGTCCAGTGAGAGGGGGTACGCTGCAAGGTAATCCCTGATGGTCCAGCCGGCAGGTTATTCAATCTGTACCCTGCAGGATACAGACCACGTCTCGGTCTCTCGCGAGCGCCGTTTTTTTCAGAGCATTGCCGCGGGTTACCATGGCAACACTTTGATAATATCGGCGCTCACGAGAAGACAGGCTGCTTACCCTGCGTGCATGGAGCATTTAACTCACTGTGCAATCTTCCTTCTACTGGCCCATGAGGGGACAGAACTCCCTCTTAGGGCCAGTGCAACCCTGCATGGGTCGGCAGGGGAGATCCCTTGATATCTCCTGCCGGCCACGGCCCACGGCCATCGCGGCCCACCTGGCATTTGCCCAGTTTGCCCGATGGCCCGTCTGGGCCTGTCCACTAGGGTATGTTTTTTTTTTTTCTTTTGTGATGTTTTTGTTCAGGAATAAATGGTGCAGTTGCTTGGTGTTCAGTATGATGCCTTTTTTTCCGATATTGCAATGCTAGTGTATCTTTACCGATGTAAAATTCACTTGCATTGCCTGTGCCTATTATTCCGGGTGCCAAATTTTGCCTTTGACAACTGCAAACTCTGTTAATTTAAAGAGTTGCAGTGATTATTGTGCTTTGAGTGCCCCTTTAAGGCAACAATATTTTAACCCTTTAAGGACACATGAAGGAAATATTCCTTCATAATTCCCTTTTATTTCAGAAGTTGTGTCCTTAAGGGGTTAATGTAGACTAAATTATGTTATATGATTAGATATATTGATGTTATATGATTAGATAGATATAGATATAGAATCAAAATAGGAAAATTAAGGGAAAAAGACATTCAATATTTTTTTTCTGAGAAATTAGCAATTTTCAAAAGAATATGATTAAACCATACACCTTATGTCCAAATATAACTATAGTTAAAGGAACATACTAGTTTTCCTGGCACTATAGGGTCTCTAGGTCCCCCCCACCCATAGGGTCCCCCTCCCGCCGGGCTCTAGGGTGAGGAAAGGTTAAACACATACCTTTTCTCCACCGCCGGGCTCCCTCGGCGGTGGGGACTCTCCGCCTCCTTTCCCCGTCATCGGCAGAATGCGCGTGCGCGGCAAGAGCTGCGCGCATTCAGTCAGTCCATAGGAAAGCATTCTCAATGCTTTCCTATGGACGCTGGCCTCTTCTCACTGTGAAAATCACAGTGAGAAGCGCGGAAGCGCCTCTAGCGACTGTCAATGAGACAGCCACTAGAGGCTGGATTAACCCATAGGTAAACATAGCAGTTTCTCTGAAACTGCTATGTTTACAGCAGAAAGGGTTAATCCTAGATGGACCTGGCACCCAGACCACTTCATTAAGCTGAAGTGGTCTGGGTGCCTATAGTGGTCCTTTAACACCAAATTCTCAAAGGAGATGCACATTCCAAATTCTAGGATGTGGAGTGTATAGCATATAAATATATGTAGACCCCCGCGGATTTCTTTAGATACCTTCAAATCCGGGACTTCGCCAGACAATAACACATCAAAGAAGCAGCTATGAAACAGATGACGTTTTACGAGTCTATGTGCTTACACGGAGTAACTCCCAAGGGATCAATAACGCTTTTATACGCCCACCTAAGCGAGAAGAACAAGGAATGGGGAAACTTACCATATACGGATAAATGGGAATCAGACCTGGGAGAAGTGCTAGAAGGAATCGAATGGCAGGAGATGTGGGAAGCGAACACCAAAGCTTCCATTTGCACCACATTTCAAGAACAGTCATGGAAAACCATGCTACGTTGGTATACTACACCCATTCAACTTTACCATATGCACAAAACAGATACCAACACTTGCTGGAGGGGCTGTGGTGAGCGCGGCACTTATCTACATATGTGGTGGGAATGCCCGAAAGTTCAGGTCTTTTGGACAGCGGTCAAAGACATACTGACAAAGATCTTCGGCAGGCTCTTACCTCTAGATCCTTGGACATATCTACTTAACAGATCTGTAGAGGGATGGTCCAAAAGAGAACAGACGTTAATACACAAGGTGACCCTATGTGCTCGCAGAGCAATTGCTACCGCATGGCTGTCGCCAGAGGGCCCTGATATACAAACAGTAGTACCCAAAATAAGGGACTGCAGAATAATGGATGAGTTGACGGCAAGGATGAAAGGCTCCATGGAGAGGTTCGTGAAACTATGGGAACCTTGGGACAACTGCGTTCTAGGATTAAACAGAGACGGTAATGGATAGGCCCATGGCCTATGACCAGGTGTAACAGAGATGGAAGCCGAGCCTTGATCACTATTCGGTGGGCCACCCTCCTCCCTCCTCCTCCCCCCCTCCATCACTTCTATCTTCTTATCTGCTATCTGCTAGATGTAGATTTGCCCTCGTCTCTCACTACTCCTATCTCCTCTTATATACCCCCCTCTTTATCCTCTCTTTCTCCTTCTTATCTGTTTCTTTTTCCTTCCTCTTGTCTTTTTCTCTCTTCTCTCTAGCCTGATTAAAGGGTTTGAAGGAACAGCGGAGCCATTTGGCTACCCTACTAGGATATCACCGAGCACTGGCAATCCTGATATTGGGCTCATAAAGTTAAAAGTTAAAAGTTTACAAATTTTCCTCGATAGGGGGCAACCCATGAGAGGCCCGGGATCGGGTTATAATGGGAATGCCGTTATGTCAGACTATGATTCCGTATGATTGTATTATGACCACATACAACGTGCTGGTTTCTGCGTAAGCAGCACGGTTAAAGTACACTTGCGCCACCAGACGAGTATGCATGGTGAAATAAAAACCCATAATCCTCGATGGGAGGCAGGTTGTATACAAGTTGGCAAGTGGCCTGTAATTGCGCTTGATGTTAATTTTGTATGTACAAATCTGATATTTCTGAAATCTGGCTTCTGCGCAAGCCTCATGGTTGTAATATTGTTGCCTTACCTGTCGAGTGCAAAAATAAAGAATTAAAAAAATAATAATAATAAATAAATAAATAAATAAATATATGTAGGTACAAATGTCCCACTTAACGCGTATATTTATATGCTATATTTGTAATAATAAATAGTCAATTTTATTCTACTTATACATATATCTTTTATTATTTTACCCTACACTCCACATCCTGTTGGCTACCTGGTGCCACCATATCCTTAGGTGGGGAAAGTACCACCCATGCTGTGATTACTAGAGCAGGTTTTGCTCTACAGTTGTAAGTACAATACTTTCTTTACTCATCCTGGTTTATAGTACTTACTACACTATCAGAGTGTTTTTTTCTCTCACTTTTATAATTGCACTCGCATCTGGAGGATCAGTACCATCTTTACCATCATGTATCCTTAGACAGGGATTGTACCGTCCACGTGGAATAAAGCAGAGCTCTTATATAGCTCTACCCTATGTGAGTGGTTTTCCTACAGCTATTTAGCAAAGATTTTGCACTTTATAATACTGTATTGCACTATTATTGTTTTTTCTGTCTTATTACTTTGAGGTATTTACCAATTCTCCCTTCCTGAGGTGTATGTACGTATTATTTTTGGGCGCAGTACACGCCATATTCTATTTTCTGTTTCATCATTATTTAAAGGAACAAATAAAGAGACCAAAAAGAAAAATGCTCCACAAATACCTTGATAGCCAGTTTATGTGCAGAGTTGAAATAGGGCTGGCCCAAGACCCTAGTCAAGATGCCAGACTTGGGCTTTCTCCTACAGTAGTGGCTTCTGTTCTGTGAGTGTTGTATGTGTGGTGGCTCATTGCTGTATGAGTGTGAGATGCTAAGTGTTGTATGTGTAGTGGTTAACTGTTGTGTGTGGAAGAGGCTGAGAACTGTATGTGGACGTGTAGCATATACCTGTGTGTGCTGGTTGAGTGTTGTGGTTGAATATTGTATGTGGAGGAGTGTGTTGTGTGTGTATGGAAGTCTGGGTGCAGCTGCGTGTTGTAAGTGTTTTGCTCCCTTCCTGCTTACCTTTTCCTGGTGGACTGGTGGAGGCAGTCTATTTAAAAGAAGAAAAACTACCACAACAAGAGGACATAGTCTTAAATTAGAGGGACAAAGGTTTAAAAATAATACCAGGAAGTATTACTTTACTGAGAGGGTAGTGGATGCATGGAATAGCCTTCCAGCTGAAGTGGTAGAGGTAAACACAGTAAAGGAGTTTAAGCATGCGTGGGATAGACATAAGACTATCCTAACTATAAGATAAGGCCAGAGACTAAAGAAAGTATTTAGAAAATTGGGCAGACTAGATGGGCCGAATGGTTCTTATCTACCGTCACATTCTATGTTTCTATGTTTCTATGATCACTGATGGGCGAGCATTATAGTCTACACCAATATCAGGTGTAAAACACTTCAGTCCAGTGATCAGTTATTGACTCAGAGCAGTGGCTCCAGTGCTTGGAGTCATGGGAAGTGCTGGAGGGCTGTGAGGTAGCCCTTAAAGTTATCTGCATTTGACAGGGGTGCAGACTACAAAGCTTGTTTGAGCAGGTAAGGCAGAACAGGGCTGAGCAGGGAGAAATTTAAGATCTCATTGTGATACCGGAGAAACTGACGGAAGCCAAGCACAGAGAGATGGACACAGGTTACTTCAGGAAGGAAGAGATTCTTTATTCGATTCACCGACCGGTACTCAGAGGGACTAATGTCACCAAAATACAACAAGATCTGAGCCCCGAACAATAGTGTAGGTCACTTATATAGGCATGTAACTCCTCCCATAATAAGCTCCACCCACACATACTCTTACCCAATCAATCGAACAAGAACTAACTTCCTGTTTGACCACATGGCTTGCCCAGCACAATGGAGGAGGGGAATACTATATCCTGTATCCTTGCACATGCTCCGTACACTACTGATTGTATCTTTGCAACGTGCAACCAACCGACTGATACACCAGTATATGCACATACACATACCACGTGGCAATCTCGGCCTACTAAATTTATTTTTACCGAGATTCCACCACATTCCCCCCTTTGATGCTTCTGATATTTTCACAATTCCAGATGCATCACTTACCCATAGTTTGCATACACCTCAGGTTGTCATGAACCAGACCAGACTTTGCGACTCCCTAAAGACATGAATCTCTCAACATTCCTCTTCCTGTAATAGTTCTCCCTGATTTAGAGCCTCATACCTATATATAGCCATTATCTGTGCAGCAGCCTTTCTCTCTGCTATATTTTCTATAATGCTCTGCACAGACCTAACTACCAAAGGAATAATACATGGTAGGAGAAGACACAGCATCAAGATAAGCATGACTCCACCTACCAATGCCTTAAGTCCTCTAAACTGCTCATACCAGTTACCAAACCAACTACTTGGATTATACCCTTTCCATACCTGAGTAGGCACATGCGCTAGTTTAACCATATGGCTAGTAAGCTCAGCTATTGCTTGCCCTTCATCATCTATTTGAAGACAGCAATTGCTTAGGTTAAACTTCCCACATACACCTCCCTCTACTGCCAATAGGTAATCCAAAGCTAATCTATTTTGGTAAACGGCTGTCCTCATCCTAGTATTAAGTTTCGCTAGGAGATTGAGCGCTTGCGATGTCTCGTTGGTAATTATCTCAACCACTGCCTGTAACCTTATAATAGGGTTGAGCATATATATTGGGGTTCTATATCCAAAAGTACCATCCTCTGCCCATGTAGCTGGCCCATAATAATCTATAATACGCTGGGGAGGCCATTCATTATCTTCCCAGGTACCTATTTCTAGGGGTCCCCTTTTCTTCCTATGATTCACATCATATACCTTAACTCCCAAAGTCTCTCCTGTTTCAATAGGCAACAAGAAGAAGGATGGTTTGAGCATAAATAACACACATGCCCCTTCCCAGTCCTGTGGTAATTCCGAATAGGCTTTCTTACCACAGATCCAGTACAAATTTGCTGGGGCTTTCCAACTTGATGTAGTAGATAGGTCAAACCACACGTCCTTTAAATTGGTATAACTTGCAAACGGGTTAGGTGGTTCTGAGACATTTGAAGCCGACTACCAAGTTGTATTCTTTGTATTATCATCATAAGCTTTTTGCCCTAGACAAGTTAATTCTCCTACAGATGTATTAAACATTATTCCTTTCCTTGCTATGCAATCGCCACTCAGATTTACCTTTAACACTCATTTGATAATCGGCTTGAGAAGATGTTATCTGTTCAATTGTCTCAGAACCAGAATACATTACCTCCTTTACTTCCCAGGGCCATTGGTCTCCCATATTAGTACCTCCACACACATAGCAGTTGGTCACATTAAGACTACCAGCAATACTTTCGGACAGATCAATAAACAGGTTTTTAGCATTATGGGGGATCTTATTTTCTACACTCATCTCTTCATAAAAAGAATGGAAAACCTGATGAGTTTGGGATGCTATGGTATCGGTCTCTATCCCTATAAATAATATTGTCCCAGTATCCAAACCCGTCCCATATATCTGGAACCCAAATACGTTTCCGAACCTATCTATAAACTGTTCAGGATTATTAATAAGTATATGGACTGGGTTACACTCCATAGACTTACAATATGGTTTGGTAGGCAACTTAGTAACAATCATATCCTTATCTACTGTCTGTCCCCAAGTTGCCCACCCTACACAAGACCAATATGGACAATAATTATAATCCTTATTTGGGCATTTTGGATCTATGTACTTGTTCTTACTACTGGGGCAAATATACTTATCATTAGACCCATACGTTCTCTCCCACTTAAGATCCCCGCATACATTCCACGGTTTTCTACCACTTGATATCGCCTTACATGCATCAAATAGCAGAACACCCGAAGAATATACGGTTTCCAGTACTGTCTTATTTATTAGGGTCCCCTGTGAGTCTCCATTCCGAAGGGTCAACCAAATTGTACGGGGTTGATACTCTGGGTTGAAGCACTTAGGTTCTCCTACTCCTAAATGGCATACACTATAATCTATACCTAAGTATCTACACCTAGATACATATCCTTTACACTCATATTGTGAATGCCAAATAAGGGTCTGGGAAATATGATTACCTGTTTTAGTAGTCTTAATGCAAACCTCACAGCCAGGTGTGTCGGTACCTCTACCTTCCTGAATAATTAAAAACACAAATATATACATTATAAAACATCTCTCCTGACATCTTTGTCCACATTCTTCGTCCGTGCGATGGCACCTCAGCTTCCAGGATGTAAGGGCTGCAAGGAATGGAGTTCTTCAGGTCCTCTCTTCCCTTCACAGAGGTCCCTTCAAGACACTCTGGCTATGTCACGTGGGTAAGTGGTCAGGCTTTATTATGGCCGTCAAAACACTTACTTGCTGATCTCTTTAATTATGCTTGAAATCCCAATATCTCCTCGTCACTCCGACTGAGTTGTGCGCTTTAACCGGACTTTGCAGGGATTCTCTGGATCTGGTGTAGCTTGCCAAGAATCTACTGCTGCTGGTTTAACCCAGGACTGATGAATCCACTTCAGCCACCTTTATAGCTGTAGGGGTAGACAAAATAACAACATAAGGACCCCTCCACTTAGGCCCCAACGGTACACTGTTCCACTCTTTTATCCATACTTGATCTCCTGGGTGATAACTATGAACAGGTGGATAAATATTCACAGGTAATCTATCTTGTACCCATTTCTGTACCTCCTCCATAGTTTTACCCAACTCTACAACCTGCTGCCGGGTAATTCCTTCTCCCAACTGACTCAAATCCCCCCTTAAGTTACCAAGTACGGGAGGTGGACGCCCATACATGATTTCAAAAGGTGAGAGACCCATCCTTCTGGTAGGTGTACTACGAATACGCAACAGAGCTATGGGCAAAAGAACATTCCACTTAAGTTGAGTCTCTTGACACATCTTTGCCAATTGATTCTTAATAGTTCTGTTCATCCTTTCCACTTTCCCCGAGCTCTGAGGTCTATATGCCGTATGAAGCTTCCACTTAATACCAAGCATATGAGTCAGTTGTTGTAGGCACTGGTGAACAAAAGCTGGACCATTATCCGGTCCTATAGAACATGGTAGTCCATATCGGGGTATTATTTCCCGCAACAGGAATCGCACAACTTCTCCTGCTTTCTCTGTACGAGTGGGACATGCTTCTACCCAACCTGAGTAGGTACACACAACTACTAGTAGGTAGCGATGTCCGCCGGATTTAGGCATTACCGTATAGTCTATTTGAAGATCGGACATAGGGAGTCCCCCCATATACTGGACTCCTGGTGGTTTCACGGGTCCTTGCCTTGCGTTATTCTTGGCACATATCACACATCTTCGTACAATGGCTTGAGTCAAGTTGGACAATCTTGGTATGTAGAAATGTTTCCCGAGAGATTCTTCCATACTATCACTTCCAGAATGTGTCCTGTTATGATAATTCTGGACAATTTCTACAGCTAGTGATGCTGGAATGACTATTCTTCCCAGTGGCGGCTCTAGACTTTATGAGGCCTTAGGCGAAAGTCAAACAAGAGGCCCCCACTAAAACACATAGTTAAAAAACATATTGTGTGTATAATGAGCTGTTGTTATATTATACGACAGGCTTGCAGCACTGGATACAGAGATTTACTCTCTGTATTCACTGTTGGGGTGAGTATGGCACGGTTGAAGGAGAATGCGTACCAGGGCAAGGGGAAGTGAGAGTGACAGGATGAGGAAGGGTTATGTGACAGGGTGAGTGTGGCATGTTTAGGCAGGATGAGTGACAGGATAGGAGAAGTTAATGTGATAGGGTGAGTGTGGAAGAGCGAGAGCCGGTAATTGTGGTATGGATGGAGAGGGTGAGAGCAACAAGATTAGGAGAGGTTAATGTGAGCGAGGCTGGGTGTAGGGGGCATGACAGCATGTGGGGGTGACAGTGTGGGGGTGGCTGTATGTGTGTGGAATTGGGACGGTGGGTAGGTGAGAGTGTGGGAGGCAGTGTTGAAAAGGGTGACAGTGTGTGCAGGGGAGTGTGTGGAAGGAGTGACTGTATGTATGGTGACAGTGTTGGGGGCTGACAATATGGGGTGCAAGTGTGTGAAAGGGTAACAGGGTGAGGGAGCAGTGTAGAGGAATGTGACAGTGAGGAGGAAGATGACAGTGTGGGGTGGCAGTGTGGAGGATGGTGACAGTGTGTGACAGTGTGGGGGGACAGGGTGTGTGACAGTGTGGGAGGGCAAGGTGCGTGGGACAAAATGTAGAGAGGCCAGGGTGAGGGGGGGGGTGTACGACAGTGTAGGGGGGGGGGGCAGTGTGTACGACAGTGTAGGGGGGGAAGGGTGTGTGACAGTGTGGGGGAGCAGGGTGTGTGACAGTGTGGGGGAGCAGGGTGTGCGACAGTGTAGGAGGGCAAGGTGTGTGGGACAAAGTGTAGAGAGGCCAGGGTGTGCGACAGATGAGGGGGCAGTGTGTACGACAGTGTAGGGGGGGCAGTGTATACGACAGTGTAGGGGGGGGGAAGGGTGTGTGACAGTGTGGGGGAGCAGGGTGTGTGACAGTGTGGGAGGGCAAGGTGTGTGACAGTGTGGGAGGGCAAGGTGTGTGACAGTGTGGGAGGGCAAGGTGTGTGGGACACAGTGTAGAGAGGCCAGGGTGTGCGACAGCATGAGGGGGCAGTGTGTACGACAGTGTGGGGGGGGAAGGGTGTGTGACCGTGTGGGTGGCAAAGTGTGTGGAAGACAGTGTGGGGGAGCAGGGTGTGTGACAGTGTGGGGGGCAGTGTTTGTGACAGTGGGGGGCAATTTGTGTGAGAGAAAGTGTGGGGTGCAGGGTGTGTGAGAGTGATTGAGTCAGTGGAGGAGGCAGAATGTGTGGGAGACAGTGTGGGGGACAGGGTATGTGGTGGTCAGTGTGGGGGTCAGGATATGTGGGGTGCAGTGTGGGGGGGTTAGGGTATGTGGTGGTCATTGTGGGGGGCAGGGTATGTGGTGGTCAATGTGGGGGACAGTTTCTGTGGTGGTCAGTGTGGGGGCAGTGTATGTGGTGGTCAGTGTGGGGGGCAGTGTATGTGGTGGTCAGTGTGATCGTCAGTGTGGGGGGCAGTGTATGTGGTTGTCAGTGTGGTCATCAGTGTGGGGGGGCAGTGTATGCTGTGGTCAGTGTTGGGGGTAGGGTATGTGGTTGTCAGTGTGTTCGTCAGTGTGGGGCGCAGTGTATGTGGTGGTCATCAGTGTGGGGGCAGTGTAAGTGGTGGTCAGTGTGGGGGGCAGTGTATGTGGTGGTCAGTGTGATCGTCAGTGTGGGGGGCAGTGTATGTGGTTGTCAGTGTGGTCATCAGTGTGGGGGGCAGTGTATGCTGTGGTCAGTGTTGGGGGTAGGGTATGTGGTTGTCAGTGTGGGGCGCAGTGTATGTGGTGGTCATCAGTGTGGGGGCAGTGTAAGTGGTGGTCAGTGTATGTGGGGGTCAGGGCATGTGGTGGTCAGTGTGGTGGAAATGTATATGGGGCAGGGTATGTGGCTGACAGGGGAATGTAGGTGCAGTGTATGTGGTGGGCAGGGCAGTGTCGGGGGCAGGCAATGTGGGTGGCAGGGCAATGTGGGTGCAGTGTATGGGGTGGGCAGGGTATATGACTGGCAGGGCAGTGTGGGGGGTAGGGTATATGACTGGCAGGGCAGTGTGGGGGTGGGAGGGCAGTGTGGGTGGGAGGGCAGTGTTGGGGCAGGGCAGTGTTGGGGCAGGGCAGTGTTGGGGCAGTGGGGGTGGGAGGTCAGTGTTTGGGCAGGGCAGTGGGGGCTGGGAGGGCAGTGTTGGGGACAGGGCAGTGGGGGTGGGAGGGCAGTGTTGTGGCAGTGGGGGTGGGGGGCAGTTTTGGTGCAGTGGGGGTGGGGGGCATTTTTGGGGCAGGGCAGTGGGGGTGGGAGGGCAGTGTTGGGGACAGGGCAGTAGGGGTGGGAGGGCAGTATTTGGGCAGTGTGGGTGGGAGGGCAGTGTTGGGGACAGGGCAGTGGGGGTGGGAGGGCAGATTTGGGGCGGTGGGGGTGAGAGGGAAATGTGGGGGTGGGAGGGCAGTTTTGGCTTAGTGGGGGTGCGATGGCAGTTTTGGGGCAGTGGGGGTGGGAGGGCAGTGTTGGGGCAGTGGGGGTGGGAGGGCAGTGTTGGGGACATGGCAGTGGGGGTGGGAGGGCAGTTCTGGGGCAGTGGGGTTAGGGGGGCAGTTTTGGGGCAGGGCAGTGAGGGGTGGAAGGGCAGTTCTGGGGCAGTGGGGGTGGGGGCAGTTTTGGGGCAGTGGGGGTGGGGGTGGGAGGGCAGTGGGGGGGGCATTTTTGGGGCAGTGTAGTGGGGTGGGAGGGCAGTTCTGGGGTAGTGGGGGCAGTTTTGGGGCAGGGCAGTGAGGGGTGGGAGGGCAGTTTTGGAGCAGGGCAGTGAGGGATGGGAGGGCAGTTCTGGGGCAGTGGGGCAGTTTTGGGGCAGGGCAGTGAGGGGTGGGAGGGCAGTTCTGGGGCAGTGGGGGTGGGGGGCAAGGCAGTGGGGGTGGGAGGACAGTTCTGGGGCGGCAGTTTTGGGGCAGGGCAGTGAGGGGTGGGAGGGCAGTTGGGGGGGAGAGGGCAGTTTTGGGGCAGGACAGTGGGGTGGGAGGGCAGTGTGTGTGGAGGCTGTGACAAGCCTCCACACAATTAAATACCTTATTTGTAAAATATAATTCCCTGGTGGTCCAGTGGCAGCAGTCCCTGGTGGTCCGGTGGGATGACTTTTCAATCTGCAGCTCAGCTAGAGCTGCAGACCTTGTTCTCGCGAGCGCCTATAAGAGCGTTGCCGTGGTAACCCGCGGCAACGCTCTGTGTGCTCGCGAGAACCACACAGTAAGTGATCTGCAGCTCTGCACTCGGCGGAGCTGCAGATCAGAGGCTGGCTCTCCCTGTAGGCAGACAATGTGGAGGGGCCACCCGGCGGCATACTGGGCAAGCCGCCGGGCCCCCTCTCACTGTCGGGTCCTCGGTCATAGACCGAGGATCCGACAGTTCAGTCTGCCCTAAGGTGATTTAGGCGGCCGCGAGGCCCCAGCAAGCGCGAGGCCTTAGGCGGCCGCCTAAATCGCCTAATTAGAGAGCCGCCTCTGATTCTTCCATCTTCTAACTGATACCAATTGTTCTCCAGGTACTTCCCAGTTTCGGTCTTTAACCACTCTTCTTCTTGAGCTGTATAAACTGGAGTCCATTGAGACAGTGGGGTCGGTATAAGAGCAGCTATATGTTCCACATACTCCTGTTTTCCTGATTCAGCGGCACGCTTAGCTGCATTATCTGCCATCCGATTTCCTTTGGTTACATCACCATCACCTTTCAGATGCGCTCGATAATGTATGATACCAACTTCTTTCGGTTCCCACACGGCTTCCAGTAGTTGTAATATCTCAGCTGCGTACTTGATATCTTTACCCTCTGAATTCAATAGTCCTCTTTCTTTATACAAGGCTCCGTGGGCATGAGTGGTTAAAAACGCATACTTGGAGTCCGTGTAGATGTTCACCCTTAAACCTTCAGCCAATTGTAATGCTCGTGTGAGTGCGATTAGTTCTGCCTTCTGTGCTGATGTTCCTTTTGACAATGGCCGAGCTTCTATCACCTTGTCTATAGTTGTCACTGCATATCCTGCATAGCGAATCCCTTCTTTCACATAACTACTGCCGTCCGTATAGTACTGGACATCAGGGTTCTGGATGGGAAAATCACGAAGGTCCGGTCTACTTGAGAACACTTCATCCATCACCTCCAGGCAATCATGTTGACTCTCAGTAGGTTGTGGCAAAAGGGTAGCTGGATTCAAGGTACTAACAGTCTCTAAATGCACTCTCGGGTTTTCACATAACATAGCTTGATACTTAGTCATGCGGCTATTGCTAAACCAATGATTGCCTTTATAGTCTAGCAACGTTTGTACTGCGTGCGGGACTCGCACGTAGAGTTCCTGACCCAGAGTGAGTTTATCAGCTTCGGCTACCAGCAGGGCGGCGGCAGCTACGGCTCTTAGACAAGGTGGAAGACCACTGGCCACTGCATCCAGTTGTTTGGACATATATGCAACAGGTCGTTGCCATGATCCCAAGTACTGTGTCAATACTCCCACAGCCATTCTTTTTTGCTCGTGTACGTACAAGTAGAATGGGCGTGTATGATCAGGTAGACCTAATGCTGGGGCACTCATCAATGCCTTCTTCACATCTTCAAATGCCTTTTGCTGTTCAGGGGTCCACAGGAAGGGATCATGTTCTGTACCTTTTATAGCTGCATAATGAGGTTTCGCCAATATCGCATAACTGGGAATCCATATCCTACAGAAGCCTGCTGCCCCCAAGAATTCCCGCACTTGTCTTCTATTCTTGGGTATTGGTATTTGGCATACAGCTTCTTTTCTCTCTGGCCCCATTATCCTTTGACCTTCAGAGATATGGAATCCCAGATACTTGACAGTTGGCTGACACAACTGGGCTTTCTTCCTGGACATCTTGTATCCTGCCTTCCAAAGAATGTGTAGTAAATCATGTGTTGCTTGCTGACATATTTCTCTTGTAACTGCCGCTATCAACAAATCATCTACGTATTGTAATAGTACACACTCTCCTGGGATGGACTTGAAATCCAGTAAGTCTTGACTTAAAGCTGATCCAAATAGGGTAGGTGAATTTTTAAACCCTTGGGGCAGTCTTGTCCAAGTCATCTGGCGTTTCGAGCCCGTTACAGCATTTTCCCATTGGAATGCAAAGATACACTGGCTTTCCGCAGCAATTCGAAGGCAAAAGAAGGCATCTTTGAGATCCAAAACAGTGAAATAGGTAGCCCCGCCCGGAATTAAAGCAAGCAGGTTATATGGATTGGGCACAACTGGGTGTATACTTACGACCGCATCATTGACTGCTCTCAAGTCCTGCACAGGGCGATACTCATCTGTACCGGGCTTTTGAACAGGCAACAATGGGGTGTTCCAGGGGGAAGTACAGAATTTTAGGATACCATACCTTATGAACTTATCCAAATAAGATTGTATATTCTTCTTGGCCTTTTGTGGGATATGATATTGTCTTAAGCTCACTGGATAAACCCCAAGTTTTAGTTCGATTCGAATTGGTGGGATATTGCGAGCAAGTCCTGGTGGGTTGTTCTCTGCCCACACTCCTGGTATATTGAACAAGGATTCATCACTCTTAGGGTTTTGACTAGTCAACACTGTATAAAGTCGCCACTCTTCTTCCTTTGGTACAGATATTGTCATTATACCTGAAGGTCCATTGAACTTTAAAGATATTGTTCCGTTAGGTAGAAATGTTATCTGTGCTTGTAATTTCGACAACAAATCACGTCCTAGCAGTTGGACTGGACATTCAGGCATATAAAGGAACTGGTGTTTCACTACGTGGCCTCCCAATGTACAGAGACGACTTTTAAGAACCGGTTTAGCAGCACTCCTTCCAGTTGCTCCTATTACGGTGATAGCTCTTCCTGATGGAGGAGCAACTAGGTCAGTCACCACCGAATGTTCAGCACCAGTGTCAATCATGAAAGTACTCCTTTTCCCCCCTATTGCTACATTGACCATAGGCTCCGCTCGGCCAAGGGGGATGGAGCCCGGTCGGTATCAATAGTCCTCCATGACCGTATCAGCCAAACCTACAAAGTCCCTATCTTCTCTATCGCGGGGTCTCTGCGCTGCTGGATAATACCTATCCCCACTAACGCTACCTCTATTATTACCACTATTTCCTCCAGGGCCTCCTCTACCTCTCGCTCTGTCTCTATAATTATTACTATACCCTGCCCTAGGTCTGTCTCTCTCATACTGTTCCCTTCGTGGACACTCACTTCTCCAATGCCCTTCTTCCCTACAGTACGTGCATTGGTTCCTACTCAAAGGTTCCCCATTCCATTTACTCTCGCCTTTATCCGTTCCCCTATACACTTCCTTTTCCCTTCTATCTACGCCTGCGATAGCTACCGCTAGCATATCTGCTTTCCTACGCATCTTTCGCTCTTCCTCCTTCTTTGTCTCTGTCTCCCTATTCATATATACTTTATTTGCTATTTCCATTAGTTGGGTTATAGACATCCCTACAAACCCTTCTAACTTCTGCAGCTTGCGCTTTATATCTCCGTAGGCTTGGCTGACAAAGGCAGAGTTAACCATTCGGGAATTCTCAGGAGCCTCTGGATTAAAGGGGGTATACAAACGGTATGCCTCCAATAATCGGTCATAAAAGACACTGGGCGATTCATCACATTTCTGTAATACCTCAGCCGTCTTAGACATATTAATCGCCTTCTTCCCTCCGGCTTTCATGCCAGCAATAATAGCGTCCCTGTATGCTTTCAAATGGGCCATGTCTGCGCCATTGACATTCCACTCCGGATCAGTATTTGGATAATGTGCTGCGGCCCATGCTGCCAGGTTGGCCTGATTTTGTGTACGGGCCACTTCTTCCAGCGCTTTAATTGCCGCTTGGTTTATCCTTGTCCTTTCCTCGTTATTAAACAATGTCATAAGCAGTTGCTGGCAATCAGCCCAAGTGGGATTATGTGTCTGGACTATGGAGGTAAACAAATCTGTCATGGCTTGAGGCTTTTCGGTGTATGAGGAGTTATGGGTCTTCCAATTAAATAGATCGGTAGTTGTGAAGGGGACATAAACAAAGACGGGATCAGCTTGTTGTATCTGGCCATCACCGTTAATGTGTGTCGGGCCAGGTGTCAATCGGAGAGGCATTTGATAATGTCGGGGTTGGAGGGTACCGGTCAGTTGTCGGGTTAATATGGGGCTTCGTTTAGGAACGTCAGTTAGGGGTTCCGGTCGAGGGGTAGTAAGACAAGGGGATGGGGATGCTATACTGAGGGGGAGGTCGGTGAGTAAAATATTACGGGCCGGGCTAGGAGGAGCCTGACCAGGAACTAGAAATGGCGCCAAATCTGGGTATGTGGAATTAACAGAGGTAGGTACCGGAAGGGGAGGGTTTAAAACAAGAGGGCTGGGCTCTGAGCTAGAGGAGGGGGTAGGTGGAGACAACGGGACAAGGGGAGGAGCATTACCAACAGCACCTCCTCTTCCTCTTTCGGTGGAGGAGGAGTAAGGGGGCGGCATGGGGATCTCGGACTCAGGAGGCGTGTCCAAAATGGGCGTAATTACGGCCTTAGTGGACAAGCGAGTTCTGGCCACCATGAGGCGACATTGTTCCTCATGGCACACCCGGATCCATTTTGGCGAGTCATTTACGGCCTGCTTCCAACAGTCAATATATGGAAACTGGCCGTAAAGTTCAGGCCTACCTGATACAGCCACGTGTACACGCTGCATCAGATTAGGATCCAAACTGCCACGTGGTGGCCATGCGGCAACCAAAGTAGGCCATTCCCTACTACATAAAGTAGTCAGGCGTGTTGGAGACATCTTCACCCCAAAATCATATACAGTGTATCCCTTTTTAAAGTTTTTCAACATACATCCTAAGGGATCCATTACCGCTGAATCTGACGCACCCATACCAACAATGAAGCGTCGTCTCCAACAGAAACTAAACAAACACTCTTCCAACGGTCACACCCGTTCCCTTGGCAACAGCACCACGTGGTACAGTTACTAAGCGAAACGCACACAACAAAACACTCAGGGAATTCCCGTACACACACAGCTGTTACACCAGTCACTAAATAACTATCACTGTGCCTTTTGGCGAAACTATACAGTCACCCACGCTATAATTCCCTATATCTGAATTACCCGTCTATAACATACCCCAGTAACATCGTCTTTACAAACAGTAGTTATAGTACGGTTAGCATTGGTTAGAGTACAATTTAAAGTCACAGTTCAATTAGTAATGGTTATGGTGTTAAACATACAACATAGACGACAGTTATTAGTAATTATTTACAGTATCAGTAATTATACATGGTTATGGTACCGTGCGCTATAATACAGTTACACACTATTCACACTCTCACTAGACGGCAGAGCTCACACTATCTAGCAAGATATACACGCTACTACAACAATCTTTAACACATTTACAATTCCCAACTAATCTATTGGCCAGTACCTTGATGGACTACCTAAAACTATCTACATCCGTTTTGGTTAGCCACACTGCCCAAGCACCACATATAGCGAACTAGAGGGCGGAATTTACACAGAACCCTCTTAGTCTAAATACTCTATCAAAAATCTAGTGGGTTCCAAATTTACACGCCTTCCCACTTAGCCAAGATAGGTTGAGATCTAGCGGACCGAATTTACACAGACGCCGCTTAGTCTCCCGGTCCCTCCGACCTAGCGAACGTAATATACACCCTAGAACGCTAGTCTAGACAAGACACCTGTGTCCGGCTTGGGCTATTTACACCAGAACCCAGCCTGACTCCAAACCAAAATTAAACGGGCTGACTACAGGGCGTTTAATTAAGCGGTGCGCCTTCGCTCCTTCCCTCCACTGGAGGGGGCAGATTCCAAATAACCCCTTATGGGCCTACCGCACAATCGGTATCCAATACCCCTAGTGGGTCCACCGTCTAAAACAGCGGTCGCCTTACCTCCTCGTTCCTGAACCTGAGTTCACACTCATCGACGGGGACACCCCAGCACTTACTACGTAGAGGCCGATGATCTCCTGGACAACAGACTAGTGGCGCCGAGACGAAGGGAGGTCCACGCAGAAGTTCAGGGGTGCAGCCGTAGAGAGCGTGGGCAAAGATAGACCATCTCACGCCTCTGCTTCTCAGCTACCGTTGAACGATGAACTTCCTGGCCAATGCACCAAATGATACCGGAGAAACTGACGGAAGCCAAGCACAGAGAGATGGACACAGGTTACTTCAGGAAGGAAGAGATTCTTTATTCGATTCACCGACCGGGACTCAGAGGGGCTAATGTCACCAAAATACAACAGGATCTGAGCCCCGAATAATAGTGTAGGTATATAGGCATGTAACTCCTCCCATAATAAGCTCCACCCACACATACTCTTACCCAATCAATTGAACAAGAACTAACTTCCTGTTTGACCACATGGCTTGCCCAGCACAATGGAGGAGGGGAATACTATATCCTGTATCCTTGCACATGCTCCGTACACTACTGATTGTATCTTTGCCACGTGCAACCAACCGACCGATACACCAGTATATGCACGTACACATACCACGTGGCAATCTCGGCCTACTAAATTTATTTTTACCGAGATTCCACCACAATTGTTGTCTCAAAGAGGGCCCCCTCACAACCAAAGCTGGACTTTAAGGCCCAGTCAGGAATCACCAAGCTGAGCCCTGGCCCTAGGAGGCAATGCCGCCTTATGGGTAATCTGACTCTGCTTCTGTGAAACTGTGAGGACAACATTCTGCAAAACCCTACAGCCAAATCCCCCAATTCTGAATTAGGATTCAGAGGATAACTGTCAAGTGTGCTATAACATATTCAAATAGAATATTTGCAAGGGGAAAAAATCTCACAAATGGTTAACATAAAACACTAAAACCAGTAAATAATTACACTGTAGTGCTTGCACGTCCTCGTTTAATTATAGCAGATGACTAAGCTAATTAAGAAGTAACTGTACTCCAGACTCTACCCCCTACTAGTGTAAAACCAATATGTCATATTAAAATGACTGAATCCTCAAATAATGCTTTGTTTAAACCAACTATCAGACGCAACAATGATATGTATACATATGGCAAGAGAGTGGTACATGATGATATGAAAAATAGAGCCAGATAATTATAAGAGCATGTTGTATTATTTTATGGGCTTTTATACAGCCGTTCAAAAATGTAATCATTGCTATTAAAGCATAAAAAACAATTGTAATAAATGATATGCAGGGCACATTCATTACATTACGCAGTATTTGTATCTTGGCGTTACAGACTGACCAGCATCACCATTAAGAGGAGATTTGAGAGACATAGTAAACACATTTTTGCGTATTCTATTGTATTACAATGCTAAATTTTGACAAAAATAGCCATAACGCGACTGTAGCTGAGATGGAACATTCATTCAGATAAGTAATTTGTGCCTAAATATTGCTTTTTAGTAAATAACGCTGCAGAATGTGAGCATGGAGAAAAACATCGGAGGGAGGGAGTGGGAGGACGTGTAATTGGTTACCTAACTTCTGTTCCCTCGAAGTTCAGACTGTCATGCCTGCGAGTGCCTTGAAAAGCTGGTGGCTTTCTTCTGGTTGCTTTCCGAACCTTGCTTTTTACACAAACCAGTCATTCAAAATGTAGCTGGTATGTAAGCTGCGTTTTTGCTCAAACTATCTAAACAACTCAGTATGCAATGTCCTTGAATGTTGTTTCTCTAGTGATCTGTGATATTTGGGTTCCTACCCATGGCCTGTTCTAACTTCGCTGCTATCCATTTTCATTACCTTGGTTTGCTGTGTCTTCACCAATCTATGTGTTCATGACCTTTGGCTTCCCACTGTTGATCTGTCTTCCGGACTTTTGGTTTGCTTTGGCTTTGTTTCTGGGTTTTCATCTTACTATCCAGTATCTTTTTGCACTAAAATTGGATTATTCTCCTGGTTCCTGATTCTGTAAAAGGTACAATGTATGCTTCTTGGGTTTCTACCCTTGTATCTGCACACTACAGGGCGATGAAGCATAATACAAGAGTGAAGGGGTGGAGTCAGACACAAACGTTGGGACATGAAGAAAAACACAGGAGATATACATCTACATTTATATGTACAAAGGCACACACACACATGTAAACACACATACTTCACATCCTTGTCTGTAGGTTCAGTTTTCAGTCAGAAGAGAGAAATGGTGCAAGCAGACCTCTCAGGGCACCATGCAAAACTATTGGTCGTATAATCCCAGACACAAATGCGCATACACTCACCCATGCGCACAGATACGCACATGTACATAGCACACATAACCATATATATACAGACGCAAATGCAAAAACATATACACACTGCCACACGTTGATACACACGCACACACACATACATACACCCGTCGCTCAGGGGTGGGGGCCAGGGGGGGAGGACATTAGGTGTGTCCCTCCCCTTATTCTTGTTAAGGGCCCCCACCCACCGCTCAGGGGTGGGGGCCAGGGGGGAGGACATTAGGTCCCCCCCCCCCATAATTTTTATTTAGGGCCCCCACCGCCGCTCAGGGGTGGGGGCCAGTGGGGAGGACAATAGGTCCTCCCCCCTTTTTTTTTACTTTAGGGCCCCCACCCGCTCAGGGAGGGAGGACCCTTTTTTATTTTTTGTAATTTTTTTTTAACAGTGAGCAGCCACAGGTCACAACTGCTCACTGTTTAATAGACATGCCCCTACTCGCGGTATTGCGTCAGTAGCACACCCTTCTCCGTGCCATACGGAGAAGGGTGTGCTACTGACGCAAATCACGTAACCTGCCAAAAGGGGCGAACATGCCCAAAAAGAGGACATGTCTGCCCAAAGAATTAGAAGGCCAGCCTGGCATGAATGCATGTCAGGCTGCCTGCCAATCATGCAGCTGGCCAACTAAGGGCATACTATGCAGACAGCACCCTGAGCTAGGCATAAATGCGTCTAATGTTGCGCTCGCTCAACGCTTTCTAAGGACTGTCCCCTAGCACTCGCTGGTCCACTTGTCTCATTACCTTCTTGCTAGTAGTGTCTCCTTACCTTCTTACTGCCCAACTATGTTGGGCAGTTGGGCTTTGTACCTCCGAGCGTAAGGATGGGAGTTGGCCCTGTGGGACCACTTGACCAAGGTGAAGAAGCCTATGAAATGTATAACCTAATTGGCCAGAACTTTAAATGGTTACTCCATAACTTTTATTCGTATTTTTTTTTATTAGTGATAGACCGTAATAACGACCAATGTGCTAAATTAAATTACATATACTTTATTAGATGAAAGTATAACCACTGTGGTACTAGAAGAAAAGTAGATACCAGTAAAATAAATTGTGATAAGTTTGATGAAGAATAGTAAATGGAAAAAAAAAACAATCTTTTTTTTTTTTTACATAGAACGGAATGTATTACTAACACGCAATTGGTGTTAAGGTTGCAGGGTAATATTTGTCTGGAACAGAGAAAAGCTGTATGTAGTGAGTGTAGAAGAAAGGGAACATGCCACAGTGTTAGAGAGACCAAAGCCAGCATTACCTTAAAGGATCACTATGGGGTAAGGATAAGGAACACAAACAGGAATTCATGACCCTATAGTGTTAACACCACCATTTAGCCCCCCTGGGCCCCTCATGCCTCCATAAATATAACGAAATCTTACTGTATTCAAGCCTGAAGCTGTAACTGTCCACACTGTTAGACTCAGAAAAACAAGCAGTCTGCTGACATCATTAGAAGTGGTGGCCTGATCCAATCACAGTGCTTCCTCATAGGATTGGCTTAGACTGACAAAGAGGCAGATCAGGGGCAGAGCCAGCATGATTCAAACACAGCCCTGGTCAATCAGCATCTCCTCATAGAGATGAATTGAATCAATGAATCTCTATGAGGAAAGTTTAGTGTCTGCATGCAGAGGGAGGAGATACTGAATGTTTTGATGCATTTTAGGCCACCGTGACCCAGGAAGGATCTCTTACAGCCATCTAAGGAGTGGCCAGTGAAATTATCACTAGGCTGTAATGTAAACACTGCATTTTCTCTGAAAAAACAGTGTTTACAGCAAAAAGCCTGAATGTAATGATTCTACTCACCAGAACAAATTCAATAAGCTGTAGTTGTTCTGGTGACTACAGTGTCCCTTTAACTATATTCATTGTCAGCCAGTCCACATAAGTTTTGTTCCCATACATCCCTCTTAAGTTTCCATACTTAAGTAAGAGTATGTGAAAAGTAGTTAGGGTTGCCACCTTTCTTGGAAAAACATAAGAGAAAATGCTGTAAAATCACCCAAAAACTACTTAGTTTGATTCTGCTGTGTAGATGGATTCCTCCCAGTGCCCCCATGTCTCCCAGTCCCCCATGTGTTGATTACTCCAGGTCTCAGTGTTCCTATGTATCAGTGTCTCAGTGCCCCATGTCTCACAGTGTCCCCTAGTGTCGTGTCCCCAGTTCTCCCAGTGATCCTATGTATCACAGTGTCTCAATGCCCCATGTCTCCCTGTGTCCCCATGAATCCCAGGGTCCCCATGTCACTAGGACACTAGGAAGATGGGGAGACCTGGGGACACAGGGAGACCTAGGGACACGGAGACACCAGTGACACTGGGAGACTAGGGGACACTGGCTGGGACACTGGGAAAATAGGGGACACTTGAAGACATGGGGACACAGACACCAGGGACACAGACACTAGAGAGGCTGGGGGACATGGGGGCATTGAGACATGGGGGCACTGAGACACCAGGGCCACAGACACTAGGGACACTAGCTTGGAGACATGGGGACATTGAGACACTTGAGGCAGTGGGAGACATGGAGGCACTAGGAGACATGGGGACAGTGAGACACTGGCAGACTGGGGGCACTGGGAGACTAGGGGGCACTGAGACACCAGGGACACTGGCTGGGAGACATGGGGACACTGAGAGACATAGGTACACTGTGTCCCCATGTGTCTGTGTCATAATGTCTCCAAATGTCCCTTAGTGTCTCAGTGTATATCTCCTTGCAGCCTTTCCCCCCATCCCTTTCTTCCCTGAGCTGTAGGCTGTCTCTGTAAGGTGGGAGTTGCTGTCTATACTCTCTGTAGCTGCACCCCTGCAGATCAGGGAGGGATCAGGGAGGGATATGCTGGAACTTCCTATCCCTGCCTGTCTCCACACACTGCGACCCCTACTGGCCAGTGCTGGTATTGCATAGTAATCTCTTGTTTATACTGAGAAAAATACCAGCATTTGTATTGCCAGTATCACTACAATATTGGCACCAGTCAGGCAGCCTCAAATACTGGCTGTGCCAATAAAATAGAAGCCAGGTGGAATCCCTAAGAGTAGTATGTGAAAAACATTTTTTTTTTAATTATTTATTTTTCAAAATCAATGGGCCTATTCCATGGGCCTGGGACTGGAGCTGCAGCTCCATCAGCCCCTATGTTAATCCGGCCCTGGTATGGGGGGATAATGTATAATAAATACAGGTTATTGGCTATGGAGGGATAATGTATAATAAACACAGGTTACTGGCTATGGGAGGATAACGTATAATAAACACAGGTTACTGGCTATGGGGAGGATAATGTATAATAAACACAGGTTACTGGCTATGGGGGAGATAATGTATAATAAACACAGGTTACTGGCTATGGGGGGATAATGTATAATAAACACAGGTTACTGGCTATGGGGGGATAATGTATAATAAACACAGATTACTGGTTGTGGGGGGATAATGTATAATAAACACAGGTTACTGGTTGTGGGGGGATAATGTATAATAAACACAGGTTATTGGCTATGGGGGATAATGTATAATAAACACAGGTTACTGACTATGGAGGATAATGTATAATAAACACACAAAATAATAAATAAAAAAAATAAAAAAATGAATGCAGCTTCAGAATTAATCTAAATTGTATGCTGTCTAGGAGGTGGGAGGGTCTGGGAGGGAGGGTCTGCTGCTGATTGGCTGGAATGTGTCTGCTGACTGTGAGGTACAGGGTCAAAGTTTACTCAATGATGACGAATAGGGGGCGGACCGTACATCGCATATGTTCGCCATCCGTGGCAAACGCGAACACGCTATGTTCGCAAGGAACTATTCGCCAGCGTACCGTTCGGGACATCACCATTACACAGCCTTCCTAAATACTTCCTCTAAAAAGTCATCTAATGTTTACACTTCCTTTATTACAAATTCTGTCCATTTCGGAATTTCTTATCTCCTGCTCTGTTAATAGCTTGATAGATCATGCAGGTGCTTCCTGTGTGTAATTAAAGTTCAATTTACAGAGCAGGAGATAAAAATGTTAGCTACATCTTATTAAAAATGAAACCATTTTTTTTTCAGGCTTTCAGGCTGTATGAGTCAACGCCAGGAGAGATGTGACTAGGGCTGCATAAACAGAAACAAAAGTGATTTAACTCCTAAATGGCAGTGAATTGAGGCATGATCTATACACCTAAATTACTTCATTAAGCTAAAGTTGTTTTGGTGACTATAGTGTCCCTTTAACACTGCTGCCCGTTCCAGGTTCTCAAAACAGTAAATAGAGCAAACAAATGAATATATAACATAATCTACATGTATTAAGATGTTATTTAATTCATAATGTTGCATCCCTTTAAGGTGTATACAAAAAAGTTGTTATATGAGCATATACATTGTAATTCTATTACGGTCTTGGCATAAAAATTTATTCAAGTAAAATCAACAAAACAAAATCTTTGAACCTGCATTCACCACCCTTTTCTAACCAACTAACAGAGAGTGCTATTTCTGATCAACACTTCACGTGAAATTAAAAACTATTCAAACTGACGAACAGTGAGAATAAAAAGCAAAGGAGAGCTTATGTTGTCAATTACCTTTCTATGATTGTACAGCACTGCGGGATACATTGTCGCTATATAAATAATAATAATAGAATGTAAGCTTGATTGAGCAGGGTCCTCTTCAACCTATTGTTCCTGTAAGTTTATTTGTAATTGTCCTATTTATAGTTAAATCCCCTCTCATAATATTGTAAAGCACTACGGAATCTGTTGGTGCTATATAAATGGCAATAATAATAATAATAATAATAATAATGATATGTTTGCTAGACAGCCCTCGTATCACTAAAATAAACTTGTAGCTTGTCCAATCAAACCAGATGTTATTAATCTCTAACACAATCCATTTAGACTCATCCAGAGCTCTTAATCCCTTCATTGAACACTCTGTATGGAAAGCAAAATAACGTGTCACACTAGATTTTGGCATTCGCAATCGCAATTCGTTCCCTGGAGGTTGGAAATGCCAATTTAAAACATGCTTACTAATAACATGTAATCCCTGGCAGTTGTTTTCAATTTGAGCCTTATTCTAGCCACAAAATATTAAAGGTCTCAGCCTGAATAAAATTAGTTGCAGACCAGATGTTAATGTGTACCTGCATCTATATGAATGTATTAACATGATGCATTATACATATGACACTGTTTGTTGATTTACATATGATTATTTTGTATTCATCCATTAATTAAGTATTTGTTTTTTTTCTATTTGGAGTGCAGTAGATATTTCGATTTATGGTTCGGTACTCTATGTTCTATCTTCTTGTATAAATAAGCAAACATGCGCAGCCTGTAGAAAACGATGAGGACAATGCTAATTTGCTCAAGCATTTAAATAGGACACAGTGGGCATCAATAAAACTTTAACATTTAAAAGGCCATGGCCTCGCTAATGGCGCCGTACTTTTTGCATGCTGAAAACATTAAAACCTCATCAAATGCATTAAAGTTGTATTGGTGATCAGAGAATTCCTTTCAAAACAAAACACGGCATGTTTGTTTTATTGATTAATCCCTAAATCAGTAAATGTTGTTAAGACATTCTGTGCCGTCGCTAATCATGGTGGTTAACACCATTAGGACACCATGAAACGTCCTAAAGTTTTGTTGTCATAAGGGCTAAATCCCTGCCCACACCATCAATCGATTCTTGTGACTCCTTTCTGTCAGCTGGGTCCATATTTAGTAGCTGCAGACGGACAGATGTACTGTATGCAGCGTTTAAACTGATCGCTGCATACAGCCCTTTAATGAGTATAGAAATCCTCCCACATGAGCAGTATTAAATCCCTGCTTTTTGGGAAGCCTGGGTATCAATCAATGATTTAGTGGCCGCAGACTGACAAATGAACTGTTTACAGCCCTTTAAAATCCCAGTTGAACTAACCTGCTCAACCATGGTGATTCTTGGAATGCCCAACGTCTGAGGGAGACACCTATTGTCCCCCCCTCCCCGGCCCCCACCCATGAGTGGTGGATGGGAGCAATAAATTAAAATGGGGGGCACCTATTGTCCTTCCTTCTGGCCCCCACCCATGAGCTGCGTTTGGGGATCCTAAATGAAAATGGGGGAGACCTAATGTCCTCCCCCCCAACCCCCACCCATGGGCGACGGGTGGGGGCTAAATGTAAAAATATACCCCCTTCCCCAGGTGACATGGGGTCCCCAAGACCCTAGTCACCCCCGACCCAAATGAAATTAAAGAAAGCCCTACCTACCCCCCTCACCCTAAAAATAGTGAGGGTGGAGACTATAAAACTAAATACCTGTAAATAAATAATTAAAAAAAACATTTGATCAAACATTTGATGTTTGATTCTTTTTTCAACACCAAAAATGGGCAAATAAATCGATAATACCAGTCGAACATATGAAATAAAATAAAAAAACCTGAGCGCAAAAAAAATAAGCCGAAAAAAATACCAGCGCTAAAAAAAATCATCCATCTTCACTGAGCAAGGGCACCGTGCAGACTGAGCTCCGCAGGGCGAGGAAAGGCTTATAAAGCCTTCCCACGCCGTGCAATGACTCAGAGCGCTCTGATTGGTTGGTTCAATCTCCCTTATGCTAATATGGAGGTCATATTGACCCCCATAAAGTATGGGAGGACATGGGGGGCTAAGGAAGTGGCGCGGAACACAGCTTCTTGCCGCTTCTATCTGTATATATTACAAGGAGGGAACTGCGCGATATTCGGTGTTTGTTCGTCTGACATTTCTATTCATTCGTCTTTCTGACAAATAAATGAATAGACAAAATTCCCGTCCGAATTTTGGACAATAGCAAATGCCCCAGTGTTTAAATTTTACAGCGCTATCTAGTGTGGGCAGATGACGTGTCCCACAGGGTATTCAACTACCCACAAAGATGGCGGCGCCCAGGGCCTAGGTCCGGGCACAAAATAAAGATTAAAAAAGGTAATATGGGGGCCTTAGGGCTATATGGGGGTGGCTAGGAGGGAATTAGATGTAGTGGAGTGGGGAGTGGGGGTTAAAAAACAAACAGATGTGGCCATGACAGTGCCGCTTTAAGGAGTGTTATATATAGAATTAATTAAAAAATAAATATGCCCACCTACAAGTTCTTGCAAATCCAAGGACAAATAGCAGCAGAAGTGAGTGCTGCTCAGATCAGGATGAGGCTCCACTAAACAGGAGTCTCTCATTCTGATCCATAGGGTCTAGTCATATCCCTTAAACCTATGTCCAACGGGAGATTATGCGATATGTACAGCGCTGCGGAAACTGTTGGCACTTTATCAATATTAATAATAATGCAGTTTAAACCCAGCTGCAGACTGCCTACTATTAGTTTATTAAGTGTCCTGAATGGAGCTTTTCTCAGT
Source organism: Pelobates fuscus (assembly GCF_036172605.1). Classification (NCBI taxonomy): domain Eukaryota; kingdom Metazoa; phylum Chordata; class Amphibia; order Anura; family Pelobatidae; genus Pelobates; species Pelobates fuscus. The sequence goes on from NC_086326.1 coordinate 46,084,999, forward strand.
ATTCAGAACCACATATCATGCATGCAAACAACAATTCGCTTTTTTTTCAAAACCAGGGATAGGAGGTTGGAACTTGTGGCCACTAAATATTTACAAGCCGTAGAAATATTTTCATTTTATACTCATTTGATGTATGGGGGACCTTTTTTTAAAAAACAATTTTTTATCCATTCAGTTTTTATTAGTGGTTTTTCAAGACTAACTGGTGTGGCTCGTACGTCTTAGTTCGGCTTATATTTAGGACGCATCTTATCTGATCAGGTGACCTTTTTGCACCTTAACCTAGGCAACAAGTATGAGCTGGTATACTGCTTGTAATGTTTATTTAGCCAGTTGATGGGTTAGTTTTTATATTTAGACTCTAGGCTCCTGAAGCCTACTATTTACATGTCTTACAAATACAAAATAACTATAAATGCCTCAGGCTCCTAGGATGCTCGACAATGTCAAAACTAATTTGACAATCCTTCTCATGTCTGAAGTCAGTGTTAAATCATTTACAATATAATGTCATGTGCTAGCTCATCAGAAACTTTTAACGTAGCAAATGATTGGCATGATTTATGTTTACCATCCCAAGCACCTAACTGACATTCCACCTGATTGAGTTTCATTCCTGTGTTTCTAATATTGTAGGTTTTATTATCCCCTGGCCTGGGCTGCTTAAATATTTAAATGTCATCGAACTTGTGTGACCCTTTTAAAAACAAAGTTTAAAATGATACCCCCTAGTTCGATGACTGAGAGGTTGACCCTTAAAGTGGCACTGCCAACCCTTCCCCACTTTGAAAAATTAGAAGTTCATAAAGATAGAATCTTTATGGAATACTAATTTTTGTTGTATTTTTTACTGAAATTTCAACTCAGTCAAGAGATATACCAAGACAAAATTGGGACTACTTTGTTTATGCATATTTTCGTAGCTTAACGTTCTTAGACACTGGGCAGAGCTACGGATCAAGGCTGCACAACCTGCGGCCCCCCAGATGTTTTGAACTACAACAGCAACAATCCCCTGGCTATCTGTTTCATTAAAAAAAAAAAAAACATGGGCGTTGGCTGTTTAATTAAATGAATCATAGGCGTTGTAATTCAGACTTGAGGGAGGAGCCTACACTCTGCTTCAGTCAACCAATTACATTTACAAAGGTTAATTTTAAAAATAAAAAATGAAGGCTTCATTTGTGCATGTTACTGGCTACCTATTAATTTTACTTTGAACATTATCAAATGCTGATTATGTCAAGTATTGATCTACGGTGGTTTTAAAAGGATCTCTCATACGTTATACAGAAGTTGGTGTGAACGTTTATAAAGGTCTGTAAGTTGCACCCAGGTTCTAGGGTAGAATGTTAACATTTTTCTTTAACAGAATCATCGAAGGACCACTAAAGGCAATGTAATGACCCTATAGTTTTATATATATATATATATATATATATATATATAAAAAAAAATCACAATTCAAAGTGTAAACATGATAAATATAAAGGTTTGAAATAACTTCCCTTAAAATAAAAGTATAACCCCCCAGACTACTTCTCTTCTGCAAAAGAAAATATATCCATATTATCCCCTCTACTAACCCGAGTATAAGGGAGGAGTCTTTATATATCAGGTTGTTTAGTTTTAACCCTGCAGAAACATTAGCACAAGCGGGAAGGAAGTGCCAGTGATTGGCCATCCATTGCAAGCAAAGAATAGAAATTGCTTGCTTGTGACAGGCGGCCAGTGATAGGCTAAAAGTTTCAAATGTTCTCAGCCAATCACTGCTGCCTTTTCACTGCTCGTAGTAATGTTTCTCCAAGAGGTAAAGACTAAGATTTAACACAAACCTAGGATTGCACTGGTAACTCCAGGTACCACCACATTGAGGTAACAGGATGGTGCCCTGAGTGTTCATTTAATAAAGATAAGGAAGAAATCGTGGCTTTGCATTCTGTGAGTTTAGTATACAGTTTCCCATGACTTTCTGTCTCTTTAAGAAGCTTGAGGTGTCTGTATTAAGATAACAACAACAACAAAAACAAAGGCAGTTAATAAATGAACACGCTAGCCAAATGAATCAAATGCCTTCTTGTGTTTTTGTAACAGACTGGTTGCTGTGTACTTGAAGCAGTTTTCAAGGTGCATTCATCAACTTGTTTGCCCAGTACATTTTTTTTTTCTATTTAATACACAACCTGCGGGAATAAGTAAACAATTTTACAAACACCCAATAGTTTATTGCCAAAATTAACGTGAAAAACTTCATCCGACCAAATATTGATCGAAACATCTGCCACATTGAATCTGATGATTTGATTGCATATTTTTTTTAGCGAAGTAACATTTATTTGCATAAACGAAGGAAGCAAATACTTCAACATTTTCTTAGTGGCTTCCTCGATTTACAAAGTCCTTCTTTGTTGAGACATGAAGTTGGTTTTGTATAGGATCTGCCAGAAACAGGGTTTCATTGCTGAGTTGCTTAGTTTGTAGCATGATTAAGATTTACAAATCTTTTCCCACTAAGAACGCATTTGTGACAGTGTGCAGATTTATAAAAAGTAGAACAAGTTTGTTATAAATTAAACTTGTTACCCCCCTCTGACTGTCAGGCAAGCGGTTCGGTTACATCTTGGTTTCTTAGCTCAGTGGAGCTAAATTCAAAAGGCAGCAATTGCTCAGAGCACCTGCCTTGCAAAGACTTCACAATGAGCGGCTTTGGGAAGACTTTGATTTCACAACCACAGAAATAAAAGGCCGCAGGAAAAAGATCTGTATCTTTTGCAAGCTGTTTTTAAGATATACTGCCAATAAAAAAATGCATTCGTTTTCATTGGGCTATATCTACTAAACCATTATTTAAATTTTTGGGGGGCGGTGGAGTGTCCCTTTAACCCCTTAAGGACACATGACATGTGTGACATGTCATGATTCCCTTTTATTCCAGAGGTTTGGTCCTTAAGGGGTTAAGTTGCCTCCACTCTTATCCTGGTCAACTGAGAAAAGTGGTGCTTTCGTAAATAAAGGGATTGCACTTTCAGGTGTTAACATATATATATTTTTTTTTTAAACAAACTTTTTCATTGATTGGAGAGACTAACAAGTTAAGAAACAGATTTCAAGAATTAAATCTGTTTTCTTGTAAATTTTGAATATATAAGATGGTGATTTTATTAAATAGGAGCGCATTTGCAAATTAAGAATATACTGGATCCAATATTTCATAAAGAAAGTAAAAAAGGTATTGACTGTATACTTTCATTCCTGCAACAGAAGTACACCTGATCTTTCAGCTAGAATATAGCAGGGAAAAATGGGACAAAAAAAAAAGTTTCAACTGCCCAAAGCAAATTAAGATAAAATTTGTTAATACGGATTTGCAGTGTTTGCACTTATACTCACTTAAGTTTGAAAAAGCTTTGGCGAAACACGTCAAGTGAGGACTGGTTTTTATCTTTATTCATCCTATGTATTTATTTATTTTACCATATTCCAGTTTTATTAATACGTTTTATTTTTATAGCACATATCCAGTCTTTTGTATACTTCCCTCACATCCAGTTCTTGTTGCTGATCTGGGTCCACATGTATCCCTAGGTGGGGCTTGTTCCACCTAAAGCTCTATACACTAAAGTAGGTCCTTGCTCTAGGTCAGGGGTCCTCAAACTAGGGCCAAGCACTCAGGGCCACCCGATAGGCCCTATATCTTCTGGGCCCGGTCAGCGCTGCAGCCGTGCAATAGAGCGACTTGGACCCTTTAAAAAAAAAAAAATAATAATAATAATCTCAGCTGCAAAGTACTGCTGATAGGAAGGGACAGCCGGTGGTCACTTCCTCCCAGCTCCCTCCGTGCCACACCGACTCCCATGAGCCACAGCCACCCTCTTGCAAAAAAAGTTATCAAAATTAGCTGTGTGTGTCTGTCTGCATGTATGTCAGTATATGTGTGTATGTATATCTGTGTGTATGTATGTGTGTATGTCTGTATATGTATATGTGTGTGTGTGTGTGTGTGTCTGTTTATGTATGTGTGTATTTATGTCCTTATGCGTGTGTGTGTGTGTGCATAGAAATTTGTTAATATTTTTTTATAGTCCGGCCCCCCAACAGTGTGAGGGACCGTGAACTGGCCCCCTGTTTAAAAAGTTTGAGGACCCCTGCTCTAGGTCATATAAGTAGGTGTTTATCCTTTTACAATTACGGTCACCTTACATACCATTGGATTTTTTTTTATCTTTTTACGTATGGTGATCTTTTATCCACTTTAGAGTCAAGCACTGCTGACATCTATAAAGATATCCTTAGAATGGGATTATACTGTCCAGGCCCATGAAATAGAGCTTATATAGCTCCATAAAGTGTGAGTGCTCCCATTTGGCACTATTTTGTTAACATTCTGCACTATTATTGTGTTATTTTTCCTTAAAGGGAAACTCCAGTGCCAGGAAAACGATCCGTTTTCCTGGCACTGGAGGGTCCCTCTCCCTCCCACCCCCCAATCCCCAGTTGCTGAAGGGGTGAAAACCCCTTCAGTGACTTACCAGAGGCAGCGACAGGTCCCACGTCGCTGCTTCCTCCTCCCCCGCCGCTCCTCCTTCTGCTTACGTCGGCCGGTGGGCGAGACTGATCTCGCCCGCTGGCCGAGGAGACCTAATGCGCATGCGCGGCAATGCCGCGCATGCGCATTAGCGCACCCCATAGGAAAGCATTGAAAATGAATTTCAATGCTTCCCTATGGGGAATAGAGCGACGCTGGAGGTCCTCACACAGGAACCTGTGCTAGGGACCAGGAAGTGTCCTCTAGTGGCTGTCTAATAGACAGCCACTAGGGGAGGACTTAACCCTGCAAGGTAATTATTGCAGTTTAAAAAAGACTGCAATAATTACACTTGCAGGGTTAAGGGTAGTGGGAGTTGGCACCCAGACCACTCCAATGAGCAGAAGTGGTCTGGGTGCCTGGAGTGTCCCTTTAAGATACATATTCTTGGATACCACCCTCTCCTTCTATGTATGTAATTTGAAGCTCCAGCGCTCTTCACCTGGTTTTGTTTGTATTGATTTATATTTCACAAGGGTGGGGGAACTCCTTGTTGGTGAACTGCAGCTACTGTACCAGATAGAGAGCGCTTATTCTGTTTCGTTATAACTTACCATTACTGATAGTATATTCTGAAATGGCTATAGTCACAGCTTGGCTTTGCCAAAGTTTAAATCTTGCAATTTGTTTTTTTCAATTCACTACATTTTGAGATTTATGGAATGGACGCAAAAAAAGTTTTTGGTTACCAACAAATCACCAATTCAGCATGGACTATTTTGAGATTCAGTTTTCAATTTATATTTTGGTTATTAATACAAGGAAAGAAGGAAAGTTTGTTAAAACAAACTAAAGATTTCAAACTTTTATTTTAAAAGCTGAAGATAATGATAGTTTTATTGTAGTATCTTCAGAGTAAATAGTTCAATTTCATTATGGTGTGTAGCTTCAGTCTAATACCAATGAACTAAAAACAGCAGCACATTTTGTTTCAGTTTTAACAAAAGTAAAACTTTTTTTCGGTAATAAATAGCTTTTATTTCTTTTTTTGCTTTAAAAGTTTCTTCTTCCCTAATAATAAAAACAGAGCATTCTTTGCGCTCCAACGTCCTTGAGAATTCCTCATGTCAGCTCTGTAGTGACTGTGGTCCATGTGACTCCCATCTTTCACAGATGACAAGATAACTCATTTGCTTGTCAGAAAGATATCTACTGCATGAGTTTTCAGGCCTAGTGAAACTCTAGGAGAACAGCTGTGCTCGGGATTCTCTCATCTTTGGGGGTGGGGTAGAGACTGAAAAAGAGAGAAAAGAGAGAATGTTAGTACATAGCGTATTTAAAAAATATTGAAAACAATGAGAGTCAAACATCAGCAAATGATCAAAGCGGTAAAGGCAAGAGAGAAAAAATAAATAAAAGCTGGACAGGTTTGTGTAACAGTCACTGGTTGATTAATAAATTCTAGAACACGAAACAGTATTTTTATTTTATCTTGTGTTTGGTCTATTTACCTATGTAATAAACAGAATTAGCATATCCGTTATAAACAAGACACGATTCTCAGGGAACTTGAGTACTAGTGAGCATTTGTACTTTGTACTCAGCAAGCATTAATAGGGAGTTAAGTGTTAATCTGATATTTTGCTTTGAATACCAAGATCATAATACAGGAATTCCATGTATAATTTTGTTTGCTTTTGGCAAAGTTTCTGACAGGTAGGCAGATCTTCTAAAAGATATAGAATGGTTAATAGTTTTTACAGTTCAGATCTCCCTCCCCACCAGACCATAATTTTTAAGAAAAAAAAATAAAATAAAAATATCCTTTAGAAGACCAGCATTATTATTATTATACTCTTGGTTGTCATCTAAACTGTGAATGGCAGAGAATTGGCCAAGGAATTACATATTTAGGCAATATAAAACAGGGCAGGGAAATACATATTCTAGGGGATTAGTAAATTAATTGAAACTTTAGTGAACTGGGAAAACAGGTCAAAGAGCACACCAATAGAAAATATCAGTAGTTTACTCTGTGGAATCAATCAGAACAGTATCCTACTTTAACAGGTAGTTAGCTGTAATTAGTTACAGTCTATACCAGGTGAGCTCAGTGTGATGGTTGGTGCGGCAGTTTTATAGCATTCGGGATTGTGCATTACCGGAGGTGGTTACATTAGTAGCAAGCTTTCAAATGTAATAATGCTTTTATAAAAATGGTCCGTGTTCTCGGTCAAAATACATGTTCATCATATACGGATCAACCTATTGTTCCTGGCAAAATTTGTAATAGTTTGCCGTATTTGTTAAAGTCCCCTTCATATTTTAAAGTGATGTGGAATCTTTGGAAGCCATGTTAATAATTATAAAATGCTTTTGCATACATTAGTACCAAGTCCACTAATAAAGATGGAGAATTAGCTCTCAGCCGATGAATGGCACTCTGAAATGTTGCACATATAGACTCCATGTACCAGGAACGCCCCCCAAATCAAAGTGGTCATGGTGCAACCTTTGAACAAAAAGCTCCTCTTCTTGTCTGCCATTCAGAGGATGCAGACATTTTACTTGCAGATTAGAGATATACCAAAAACAAAAAAATGTCCAACCTTGGCTGGTTATGACAGGTTGTAAGTGCTGGGATAAACGTTCAAACGGGGGAGGCGGGGCCTGACCGCAATGGAGGATAGACGTGTCTCGGACAAACTCCTCCACACTCTCACTAAAAAAGGCTTTTTAACAGCCCTAGACAGGGGCAGCACCAAGCGAGGTCTAGGCTGCCTGACCCACCTGAGATGTGGCGAGGTGGTCGGCGGCTCCCTGAAAATCTGCAAGCCCCGTCGAGGCAAAAGCGGCCTACTACATGCCAGACAGAGACAGCGGCCAAAATGCTGAACCAGCATTGCACGCGAAGTTATCCCTCTATGCAGGTGCCCCGTTACACACCCCCCCCCCCCGGGACCGGTGGGGGTGATCCCCGTCCATCTTTGAAAAGCAATCCAAACCGGGCAGGTCAGCGAGCTGAAGCCGCAAGCTTAAGACAGGTCGACCGAGGCCTAGTCAAAATGGCGGCGGCCACGTGGCCCCCAAGCCCCGACGATATCCTCAACCGTCTGGATCAGCACTTTCAAGACTTCTGGACAAAACTTGAGCGCATGATGTACCAACAAACCCCACCACAGCCATGTACTCACCCACACAGTGGCCTGCAACAGTCCGCAACTCCGGAGGCTCCCACAAGGCGGCGGACCGGGGGGCGCACCTCCCCAAAGCGTAGAAAAGCGAGACCACAGCCACGGAGGCGCTTAACCTGTCGACCCCACCGGGAAACCGCGGGAATGCATCCACGAGGACAAAAGACACCCAGGAGACAGACAATCTCAGCAGCGACGGGCCCCCATGCAAAGCCCAGGCCCTCAAGATGGAACAGAGCGCACCAGCAACCACCAACTGCATGGTATCAGGAGCAGGACAAGCCACTGGAAGCCCAGCATGAACTATCCCCACATGGAAGCCCATAGCCCAGCAGGGGTATAGGCTGAATGACCACCAGGACAGACCACCCCACCATTACCAATGATACATGGCTGAGTTGCATATTTTTTAGTTTTATCAGTTGATGTTTAACTGTTTCTGCTAGCTCAAGTGTTTGCTTCTGTTTTATAGTGAGATTGAGTGGTTGGAGGGGAGCAATGTAAAACTGCAGTACCGTACAGCCACGCAGTAATTTCATGTGTATGTTCTAGCGGTCACTATTTAGTTTGCCTATATATTTATAAGCCTTAAAAATGTTCCTAGCTTAGCTGAGCCTTATTGATTCCACACATACTGCATAATTGTCTAGTTGCATGCTTATGCTAAATCAATGCTTCCTCTTAACCCCTTAAGGACCAAACTTCTGTAATAAAAGGGAATCATGACATGTCACACATGTGATGTGTCCTTAAGGGGTTAAATATGCTACCCTGTCCACCGAAGCAGTCATGTGCAAACTCACCCTAGCTAAGATAATTGCATTATAAACACATCTATACATGTGCTTGTTTTTCATATATTTGTATTAACTACATGCCTAGCTATAGACCCCCACAACTACCTGGTCGGTTGGAATGATGTACCATTTAACATGATACTACTCTAAGCCAGACATGTTTTAGCAACATCTTGTACCCTCAATCCATGCTACTGAAACTTGCAATTACTAATATTCTGAGACAAGCGACACTTAGAAATGTGGAGGCGAATGCTATAACTAATCTCACGTGACTATACCTCCTAGTTTTTCACTATGTTTTTCTTTCTGCAACTAAATTATGCAATCGTCCTATGCAACTGGTGTATGCAACTTCTTCATGCGAATCTTTTACGCAATCGTTAAATAGAAATCATATGCAAAATATGTTACGTCACGCTAATGTCTAAATGATGTCAAGCTATACCATTCCCATTGTTATATAAAAATGTGCTCGATTTCCCCTGTACCCCTATGTTCAGCTGTTTGTATTGTGCTAGAGGATTACCTTTGGGGTACCTCACAGGCAAATGTTATTTTCCTACGCACTACAAAAAAAAAAGAATTTAAAAAAAATAAAACTTTCAAACGGATACATTTTTAAATTGAGTATTCAATGTTAAAGTGAACTTGTAACTGCCAAAAGCTTGCAGATGACCAGTTCATATTTAGTATATATATATATATATATATATATATATATATATATACACACACACACACACACATACACATACACATATACACATACATATACACATACATATACACATACACATACACACACACACACACACACACTCTTTAGATTTAGGAGAGGGGCAACCCCAATATCTGCTCCAAAGTGCCAAGATAATCTCAATTGAACAATCTTAGTCACTTGTTTGCACTTACTGAAATTTGTTTTTCAAAATTTAGTTCGGTTATATTCCTTATACCACTGAGTGCAGAGTATGTTGACAATAAATAACACCTTTGTGTAAAAATCTAAACATTTTCTCATCTCAACTATTGGGGCCTGGAACAGAGGGCAAGTGAAATACTTGCTGTCATTCTATTTTGTATACACATAACAAACAGCAAAGTTAAGTTTCAACCAGGGTCAATGATAGATTTAGTGCCTCTTCAGATTTATAAATATTTACTCCAAGACAAAAATCAGCAGGAGGGGATGGGCTGCGGAATAGACAGGATTGCTGAGCAATAAACACCGGTGATTGATGACAGAGCTATCAAAACCACTTGGGACTCTGCAAGGCCGCAATCAATATTAAGAACCAACATAATTAGACATCCTAATCAGAAACTCACAGGCTCTCCACCTTTCTAAAAGCAGATGAAGGATTGCTTATTGCCTTCATGTTAACCTATTATTGACCAGACTCAAGCTATATGCTTGTTGAGCAAAGACAACCAAGTTAATATAAAATACCATTCGAGTTATTTAAAAAAAAATTAAAAAAAATTAAATAAAGTATTTCAAATAACCTTTGCTTCCTAGACTATATTTTAAAATATATATATATATATATTGAAAAGAGACAATGCTTTAAAAACCATTGCAAACTACCATTCAATGAGTGGGTTAACACTGCTTGTGTCTGAAAGAAACAAAAAAATAAAAATGTTATGTCCAAGGAGCTTTACCAAAGAAGTACCAAGACGATTTTTTAGTTATCTTAAATGGAATAATACATGAACAAGAACCTGTACAATGAACATAAGTTGGTTTGGATGTAATGCAAGGTATTTTTCAGGCAGGAGATTTGCATAAAATTACACTGTACGGGGCGTGGCTTGGACGCCCACGAAGTCACCGCTCATCTCTGGTGCCGGGGGGTGGTGGGGCTCGGGACGTTATGGGGGTGGCGGTCTTAAAAAAATAATACATATCCCACAGAACACAACCATAGATGCACACACTGTAACCAACCAGGCGGCCAGGCCCAATATGGCCGGCGGGGCGGGAAGGACAGGGACTCCCAAACGAGAGGGAATCCAGACATGGCCTCATGATGTCCTGGCGGAGTGGGCCTGCCCCGCGGTGTGGGGCGGGGAGGACTCTGACGTGGCCGTGACGCTCGGGCGCCTCCCCCTCCGTGGCGCTGGTGCACGCGCGGGCTCCCTGGCGGCCATTTTCTAATGTGGGACCACGAGAGTGGGGCGGTATCACCCGCACCCCGTTGCACTGCCGAGACACTCTGATGCGACCCCCTTTTTCTCGTTGCTGCACGGGCTCGAGGGGTTGGGATTTGGTACTTGACTTTCTGCTCCAATTGAGCATTGCCGGGGTGCTCTTCGGCTGTGTTTCCCCCCCGTTTTGAGGAGATACCCTCAGCGTGGAGGTGACCCACCCCCAGAGCTCCTGGCACAGTATAAGACTCGGAATAGTATTGTATAGTATTTGTTTTGTTTTAACGTTAAAAACACTAACGTAATTTCTTTCTCTCACCTGTCTATCTCTACTAGTTTCGGCCGCATAACACGGCCAACTTTATTACCTTCCCCTCTTCCTCACCCTCTACCCTACCTTCCCCACCCCCCCTCCCAACCCTATACACCCCACCTGGACCTGCTGCGGAACACGACACTGCCACCCAAACCACACTAGCAGCGCACACAGACGAGTTACGCCCACATCACCAGGTACTCTACGTCGCAGCGCTACCTCACAAAATGGAACTCAAACTAACGTCCCTGACCGTTAACGGGCTCAATAGCCCAATTAAATGTAGGCTTCTTTTCCGCGAACTCAGATGACAGAAAACTGACATCGCATATATTCAGGAAACCCACCTGCCACGCACCTCAGGGACACAACTCACTAACCATGTGTACACCAGAGCATACACCTCGAGGGCACTATGTAAAAGGAATGGGGTTGAAATACTGATCCACAAAAATTGCCCGCTCACTATAACCCACACCCATGAGGACAGAGAGGGCCGGTACGTGGTCCTATTGGGCACGCTTCACTCTAACACCTACCACCTAAAACGTATATGCACCCAATGTCCCCTGCAGGTAATTCTGGACCGAACTAGAAACTTTAATCCTAGGCCTTCCTAGGAGAATTTTAATATTAGGAGGAGACCTAAATGCCACACCATGCTCAGCGCTAGATAGGGGTGGAGGTCTTCGTCTGCCCAGGTCCCAGAATAAGGGAGGACAAGACAAACTCTTAAACACCTTTCTCAACCACACAAGTCTACTAGACCCTTGGAGGATCCAACACCCGAGCGTATGGGACTACACTTTCTATTCGGCAGTACACACTACATATTCCCGCATAGATATGTTCCTTGTCAACCCACTAGCTATGTCGTGGATAAAAACCTCTGACCTAAACCTCATCTCATGGTCCGACCATGCTGACATTGCCATAACCCTTAAACTACCGGGCCCACACGCCCCATGGAAATGGAGACTAAACGCCTCGATACTCAGACATCCCCAGACAAAGGAGGCACTCCTAGCAGAGATCACACGCTATTTTCAAGAAAATTACACCCCAGACGTATCCCCCACTACACTGTGGGCGGCCCATAAACCCGTGTTTAGTTTCCTTTTAAGATTGCCCCTCCTGTGCCAGATGCCAGGACATTTTACTCCACCCTTTGCAGTCCATATTGTGTGAATGGTGGGCACACATCATGCAGGTCTCTGCCACCTCCCAAGGGCCAGCGGTGTACATGCCATCAACAGTCTGGGTAAATACCTTACAAGTTACCTTCACAAAACCTGTGAAAGTGGCAGTCTGTAATTTGAAGGCAACTTCTGCATTTAGATTATTCAGGTTTTCCACTCAAAATTTGATTAGCAGGACAGTAGCTGGAGCAGAACTACATGTGCGAAAGACACCTGCTAAACAGAATTGGAGACACCCGATTGGTGGAGAATTTTCCTGCTCTCTGTTGTAATGTGCTGTACAAGTGCAGCAATGTTAGGACTTAAACTGGGTCATTTGCAGCCTGGCATATCTAATAGAATGCTCCACCCCTCCCTTGCAACCCACCCTCCCCCACCTTGCAACCCTAACCCCCCTCCCCATAAAGGGTTCCACAACCCTTTATTTACTCAATTCCAGCATCAACATTCCTCCGCTCTGGGTCAGCGCTCCACCCTCTCTGACGTGGGGACCTAACGCATGGCAAGCGCCACAAGCGTATAGGGTAGCTTTGGATGTCCTCTAGAGTCCAGTAAACTCCCGGAAGTGCCTCTAGTGGCGGTCTGGTAAAAAGCCACAAGAGGCTCAAACTGCAGAACTAAGGAGGGCAGGGACACGGCACCCAGACCACGTCATGACCTGCAGTGGTCTGGGTGCTTAGAGTGTCCCTTTAAATAAGGGAGCACTAGGGCCTAACTTTTGAATACTTGTGTACAGAAGGTACAAATCATGAATAAAAAGGAGGTACGCTCCACTGAAGCACAACTAGCATGCAATTACCAAAGAACAAACCAAATCAATTTCAAATTGACTCATTCATAATAGGTTACTGATTTAGGAACGGATATTTAATGTTAAGAGTATACATGGTTATCCAGAAGAATAATCAATTGTATTCACAGACCAGCACAGAGGAATCATACTTTTCGGTATTGGAAGTTTAAAGGCACCAATGAAATCAACAGTTTTACTTCTCTCACAATCCTCAAACAGGCAGTATCTGTTAGTAGCACATCTTCACGCAATTCTGGATATTTATTATAGAAAACCACATATGTATTTATATTTGGTACAGCATAAGCTCTAAACAATAGCTCATAGGAGGAGCCAACGCACCACAGGTAAAAAGTCAAAAATAATTTGACCATTTATAAAAAGGGGTGTGGGAAGTGCACTCTTGTCACCATAACCACTACAGTACATTTTAGCGTTTACCGCTACAATGTGCTGTAGTGTTCTTTTAGCCATGTTTTAATTCTTAAACTTAAGACTATTTGGATAATGCTCTACTAGGTTTCCCAACAGGTAAGTGGCCAAGTTTGTAGACCAGCAGCATGATTTACCAAATGTGAACAAGTTATGTCCAAAAGGCAACATAGAAACGAAATTAACCAACTTGGAAAAAAACGTATCCAGCTCACTTGAAGTCACAGCTTAGCTACTTTAAACTCAATTATGCCACTTTGGATTAATTTGCTGTAATTACGTGTTTTGCGAAAAACCGTGTGTTATTCAGCCTCCAGAACCTCGAAGCAGAGCTATCATCAGTATATTATGTCCACGTTTCCATGTCATGAATAATTACCAAGACTATAGAAACACCTCAGGTCTTTCCATACCAGAGCACCCTTAACCCATTTAACATATAGAATCCACAGCACAAACATAAGGTATAGTACCAATCTGCTGAATCATTAAATAAATCTGCAACTACACATAACCCAAATTGTACTCAACAGTAAAAGGCACTCATAACCAAGAACCTAAAAGCTCTTATGTAACAATAGTCTCATTGGCCAAGATAACAATAATAAATAAAGCTTGTGGAATAAATACAGAACAAAGAAAGCATTTTACGCTATCTGCAAATATGCAATTACTGGGCTGGTTCTCCCAAATTTCACAACACTAATAGTCCAAACTATACTTTTTTGCAGATTACTTTAAGTGAATAGCGTCTCATCACCAACAGTTTTCCATACTGACAAACGATTAAATTTAACTTTTATACTCAGAGGATATACACATATATACACACACAGACACACACACACACTCTAGTCTTCGACGCTCGAGAACACACTGGCAGTAGAATACGACGGTAAAATACTGCACTCTCTGGAGTCCTATGACAATATGTTACAGCAGCAGTGTTGCAGCATTCAGCACAATGAATAACTCCGATTCAGGGAAGGGAATATCCAGGGATCCTAAAACTGGTGTTACTTACTAAAGTGAGAACAGCCAAGAATTGAATTTAATTTTTTTAAGTCCAAAATAGATGAACTACAAACATAGCCGACTTTGAGAACTTTCCAGTTCAACAACTTTGGCCTTAAATAAATTTTTTTTAAAAATAAAAAAAAATATATTCTATATATTTATTATTTACAGATACACACAGTACTTATTCTATAAAAAAAAAAATTCACACAATTGAAGTTACACCAGCACATATTTTGTCACGGTGTCTTTAAAAGTTCCGATCAGAAAGATATCCAACTATCTGGTTACAAAGTAAAGAAATGCAAGCCCTACTACTGTAAAGAGAAGTCTGAAAGTGGAACGCTCAAATGTACTTCCCGTATATGTGCCACTTTCAAGTTTACTTAGAAGACACATGAATATCTCATGTCTCTCACTTTTATTTAGAAAGGCTTTACAAAAGATGTTAAAATGTATCTGTAATTTTGACCTCTTCGTACAAAAGGAAAGAAAGGAAAAAATAAATAAATAGTGTTCATTTTTATAACCATCTGCTTAAAGGGAGTGCCTGTAGGCATTGTAACCACTTTATCTCTTTGAAGTGTCTGCAGTTGCCTGGTGCCAACATCCTGTTTACAGTTAAAGGACATGCATCACTTGCCAATTTATTTTAAAATCAACAAACACTTTTAAACAAATACACTAACCAAAATAAAGAATAAAAACTTTGAAAAGTATGTATGAAAAGGTTTATAAACTTACTATAAACTTTGACAGATTGCATTATTGGACATCTCTCAACTAAGGGAGTTTCTTCAGCAACCCCCCTCACTCACCGAGTTCAGTTTCAGATTAGCCCACAAATGACAGAAACAGGGCATCATTGGGTACCAGCAGGAGAGAGAGAAACCCAACACTGGAGCCTGCTCTGCATGGTCACACAGATAAGACTCCCTCTCTTCTCCCCCTGTCTAAATGTTGCAGGGTGAAGAGCTCTTCAAACTGTATATATGTAAATCTGTCAGGCATGCCAAAAGCACTTTTCCAGCATTCCTAGGGATAGGACACCGATTAGATAGATCAGTGCCACACCCACCTGCAGTGGGTGCGGAAAGCACTCAGCCTGCAGAGCGATATGCATTTTCACATATGCACATTCTGCTCAATATTTCTATTCACTACTGGCAAGCGGATATACAGTCACACCTAACAGTTTGAGATATTTATTATTGGAGTACAGCATAGAAAAAGGATGACTAAAGTCACCCAGGCCACTTCATTTCAATGAAGCAGCCTGGGTGCAGTTGTCCTTTTGATTTACCCATTCAAGGTAAAATATTGCCATTTTGCTTTAGGTTTAACTTGAAAGGTTAAACACATACCGCCAGTGGATGTAACACGGACGCCCACTGGATGTGCTTTCGCTGCACTGAGCAAAATGGTCACAGGATACCAAATCTCTCATAGGAGGGCAATGATTCAATACTTTTCTTTGGAGAATCTTGGATGTGTGAGTGGCGCACTCTGCAAGTGTGCATCAGTTCCCCAGTGCTCCTCTATAATGAGCAATCGATTGAACCTCAAATTGAGGAGGTCATGCTTCCTTCATGACATCAAGGTAGGTAGGGGAGGTAAACAGTGTACAGGGAGCCTTTGCACTGGAAAAGACACAAAAGGCCTTTATTTTTTACATGGGACATGTGGGGGGAGAATCAACCTATGTTACGTGAGACACAGACACTAAAGTGCTAGGAATACAGGTTTGTAGTTTTAATACTTTGGTGTTCCTTTAACATATCCTAAATTTACAGGTACTTTATCGCATACAGCAGCGGTTCCTAACCAGTGGTACGCGTACCCCAGGGGTACAATTCAGTGCCCAAGGGTGTATGCATAAAAAAATTAAAAAAATGGCGGCAGAGCAACCACCCCGCATGGGCTGGGGACCGCAAGATGATCGGGTCCATCGGTCGGGTGGCCCATACACTCCAGGCCACCCGATGGATATGTGCTATGAGGGGCCCGGTCGTGCGCTGCAACGCTTTAATAGTGCGACCAGGCACCTTCTAACGTGACCAGAGAGCTGGGAGAAAGTGAGTGCAAAACACACTCTCATATTTTATTACCACTGCAGAAGCATATATGTTGTGACGTTTAATTTAATGTGCAATTATCTAAATATGTTACTGGAATGTATTTATCTAATCATTATATATTTCATTTTAGTTTTAATTGTCATAATACAACATAATAAATGTGGGCGTGTTTTGGGCCGGCCCTGGTATCTGTGTATGTCATTGTATCTGTATGCATATGAGTGTGTGTATTTATGTGTGTTTGTATCTGTGTGTCAGTGTGTATCAGTATGTCTGTGTCTATCTGTATGTGTGTCAATGATTGTATGTGTGTGTATGTATCTGTATGTGTGGCAATGTTTATATCTGTATGTATGTGTGTGTGTCAGTGTTTGCATCTGTATGTGTGGCAGTGTGTTTATCAGCATGTCTGTTCAACTGTATATATATTAGTGTTGCCATCTGTTTGTCAGCATGTGTGGTGTTTGTACCTGTGTGTCTTTACATTTGTATATGTGTTAGTGTGTGTGTATACGCATGTCCTTGTAACTAGATGTATGTCAGTATGTGCATTAGTGTGTCTGTGCAACTGTATGTGTGTCAATGTTTGCATCTGTGTATCTGCATGTGTGAAAGTGTTTTTTCCTGTCTGTACATCATGTGTCAGTCTGTGTCACTGTGTCTGTGCAACTGTATGTGTGTCTCTTCATTTACATGTGCATCTCTGCTTGTATATGTGTCTATGTATCTGCAAGTGTCAGTGTGTGTATCTGTATGAGTGCGTCATTGTATCTGTACATCTGAATGTATGGCAGTGTTTATATCGGCGTCTCTGTATCTCTATGTGTGTCAGAATTTGTATCTGTGTATCTGCACATGTGTCAGTCTGTGTGTTTGTGTATCTACATGTGTGTATCTGCACTGTGAGGAGCCTGGAACAGAGAAAAACATTTTTGAAATAACAGCAACTATAATAATTACAAATATTTTGCCAATATAAGGGGTACTATTTATGGAAATGGGCTGCCAAGGGGTACTCAAGAGAAATGAGGTGGGGAACCACTGCCAAACACCAATGGGAATTACCATTTACTACCAAATGTCAAACTTGCACTGATGTCCTAGTAAAGTTAGTGCCATTCCAGACAGCAGAATCTGGAGCCAACCTCTGAGTAATGCTCAGAACCCCGTACACACGAGTTAAAATTTAAACACTATACAGCAATATATAACATAACACACTAACGTCTAAAATTTTAAGGAAAGACCACTTAAAGTAAGTTTTGGAATAGTAAAATCAGCCTGAAAACTTTACAGCGTCTGTCCGCACAGTGATCTCTTACACAGGACATGTTTGCAAACCTAGAATTCGGTGACTAGTGTGCATGTGAACGTTTACACTTAGTCAACTCACAGGATATAGGTCCTTAGTGTACATGTGAGAGTCCTTGGCATGTCCTTGAGTAAGCAAACAGAATGCAACGCCACCTGTATTTCATTTCAGTGATACAGAGATAAAACGTGGCAGACGTGCTGAATTCTGTTCCCATGTTTGCATAAATAGAAAAGAAGGGTTTATGTATAAAATAATTACAGACTGTTAACGTCTACGAGGTTTCTTATATCATGACAGTAGTCCTAAAAAAAAAAAAAAAAAAATGAACACTACAAGACCATAAGAACTTGAGCACGCTGTTGTGCAGGGGTGCCTAAAACAAGGTAGTTCCCCCAGAGGTTTTAAAACTACAAGTTCCACAATGCTTTGTTATTCTAAATGCTTGCAAGGGATCATGGGAGAAGGGGGTCTGACTGCTTACCTGGGATCTGTTAGGGGTTTCCTCACCTCCACTACTTCTGATAGAGTTATGAGCTTGTATGAGAGCTAGCACATTGTCTGAGCACAGCGGCTTATTGTTCTCAGCCAATATAACAAAGTTCAGATGCAATTTTGAGAAGGATAATAGAATATATATATATATTTATTATAAAAACAAATAAATGAAAAGGCATTGTGTGGAATATGTACAGGATATAAATCCTCTACAAAGTTATCCCCTCCAAATGGGAGTCAGATACTTTTTGTAATGGAGGAAAAAAAAAAAAAAAAATATTTTTCTTTGTTCGATTTTACTTTTGCTCTATGTAATAATGTACTTTGAGGTTGCTCAGCATCTTGTGTACGGTGATTTAAAAAAAAAAAATAATAATTTGTATATAGAAAATATAGAAGAGATTTAAGTTCAATATTTGTATTAGGGCGGATTGAATTACAGGCCTTAAATATGGCTTCTGCACTTTACTATTCGATAACGAATGTACATAAGGCCTTTACAAGATAGCGAAGGGTAGGACTTGATAAAAAGACAAAAAACAAATACAGGACAGCGAGAGCAGACCCAAGGACTATATCCTAAGATAATAGGACCGCGAGCTTAGACCGGCACTATCTACCGCAGGGAGACTCCAGGGGCTTAATCCCAATATAGGTAATAAACAAAAAGGAGTAGATGCTAATAGTGTTAATGTAGGTCAAGACATGAGACCATATGCATCACCTGGATATAAACATAGCCAATTAGAAAAAAAAAATATTAATAATGGCTAAATTAACCCAAAACAAAATTGAGACCATGAAATAAGTGAAAAAATTAAGAATATACAAATATAACTAATGCCACTATGCATCCAAGTTAGAAGCAGGTAGAGGTCACTTCCAAATAGATAAAGGGATATGATATAAAATACTGAGATAAAGCTTTATTAGAAGGCTAGCTTAAATGAAAATATCAATCCCAGCTGTGACTCCTATCTCTGACCTAACCCTTGTAAACATCTAGGTGCGGTCTCCTAAAATACTAAATCTCGAGCCCTAACTGTTCAGGGTACACAAAGACCAATTGTGGAGCCATCCAAATGAGCTAACTTAGCAATAAAGGATCAGGTCCCTAAAATAAAAGACAGTATAGGGCTGTTGATCGTGGGCACAAAAAGACCAAACACACAATGTAGGATTGCTGCACAATAGTATCCAGAGTAGAAATACTTGCAGATAGAACAGAGAGAGTAAATAGTATGAAATGAAAAAGTCAGTTTCAAATAAACTGACAGTATGATTTATAAAGCCTCTCTCCCTGTATAACTATCTAGAAAGGCATAGTAGCAAAGAGATAGAGTAGGGAAATATACTCAAATCATATTTAAGTTTAAAAGTGCTTAAATCAAACGATCCCCAGTGCCCATAATAAAGAAAATAAAAAGAAAAGAACGCCCGACGCGCGTTTCGGTGCTTGTATGCTGCACCTTTGTCAGATGTTTACAAGGGTTAGATTAGAGATAGGGGTCACAGCTGGGATTGATATTTTCATTTAAGCTAGCCTTCTAATAAAGCTTTATCGCAGTATTTTATATCATATCCCTTTATCTATTTGGAAGTGACCTCTACCTGCTTCTACCTTGGATGCATAGTGGCATTAGTTATATTTGTATATACTTAATTTTTTCCACTTATTTCATGGTCTCAATTTTGTTTTGGGTTAATTTAGCCATTATTAATATATATTTTTCCTACTTGGCTATGTTTATATCCAGGTGATGCATATGGTCTCATGTCTTGACCTACATTGAGACTATTAGCATCTACTCCTTTTCGTTTATTACTTGATGAAAAGACAATTGGTTTCATGAAATTATTTGTGCATGCTGGGTGAAGAACGGATTTTCGATGTGTTAGTCTATTAAACGTAAAGGACTTTAGCTGAATGCCAACCCCCAGTAGAAATGTTGCATTTGCGGTTCTTCTTACCACTATTGTCATTTAAAGAAACACTAAAGCATTTGGTATATTAATCTGTATTCCTAACGTTTTAGTATCCCCATCACAAATAAACATGGTTCGGTCACAGCAGCTTGCCTCTCTTCCTTCTGCATTGTAGGAGGAGCACCGGGGATCTGACGCGCCTATGTGAAGAGTGCTGGGTGTGCATCAAATTTGACCGTTTTTACTCTACTGCTGCAGCAGGAAGCACCTCTAGTGGCAGTTATTAGGACACTATAGGATTTAACTGCAATATAATCACAGAGCTGTTGTTCGCACTTTGGGCGTTTTCGAGTGTGTGTGTGTGCATATATCTATATTTTTATTTGTGTTCAGAACTTAAATCATATATGGAAATAGAGGAAAGCTGGAAAGTTGGTAGTGGTGTGCAGAAACCAACGTACGGGTAGGCCTGTAATAAAGAGGGCAAAAAGATATTGCAGGAAAACACACTTTATTGCATACTCGTAATGCTAAACATTTAAAAGCTTTCCTGAGTTCTTTCTCAGGCTGCGGGATATATGTGCTGTAGACAAAGGGTTTCCATCTGCCCATTCTTTTAAATGATATGGACTGGTGTGTCCGTACTAAAGGCTGCTCCAATTATGAAGGAGTGACCAGAAAATGAGGCAGGGCTATGTCCCAATCTTAGCAGCAATGTTCGAACGTGAAATATGAACTTGGGAGTGGTAAGTGGGTGTCTGTGAAGAGGTAGTAAGGGAGAGTTAGCTGGGAGACTGTTGTGCGCGGACAGAAATGAGTCGAGTACTTTAACGGGACACCAGAGGTTATCTGTTGGAAAGAGAGGGATTGTAGTAGCATAGTTAGTGTGGTTAGTCTTAAATGTATATAAAAACATACTGTAATGGTCGCCGTGTTTGACCATTTCCGATAATTCTAAACATGTGCTGATATCGGATTGACTGACCACAGTGAACTCTCGGGGTCTAAGGAAGCCGTAGAAGGCGATGCAAATGGCTACTTTGATAATAGAGTTAGTCCGGACGTTAAAGGGGTTTGTGTCCAATAGGTCTGATATATTCCTGAATATGGGTAATCTATTGGTAGTAGGAGGTTGATCTGTTTTGTTGATACCTTTAAGAATGGTTTTGATGTGGTATGTAGAAAGAAAAGGTGGGTGACTGGGAAAGGTAGTGAGGACCCGGTGCTGTATGCCTGTAAGATATAACTTGATAGTGTTATGTGCTAATTTGAGGTGTAAGTGACAAAAAGAGGCAAAAGCCACCATGATCTTGATAGATTAATTATCAAAAACGTGAAACTCCCCATCAAATTTGCGGTAAACAATCAACGCCTTATCGTATGCGGTCTTAGTGTTGGCTGACAAAGCGTTGTGTGAGAGTGACCGTGCGTGGGTCAATAATCCCGTTAGTCCA